>NC_064816.1:70200266-70469615 GCF_023721935.1 Panthera uncia
AAAGAAAGAAAGAAAGAAAGAAAGAAAGAAAGAAAGAAAGAAAGAAAAAGGCAGGGAGAGAGAGAGAGAGAGGGAGGGAGGGAGGAAGAAAAGAAAAGGAAATAAGGCGTTTGTGGTCGCTTATTGAGAGTCAACATGCCACATGGCTGCGGAATAAGAGTGGAAACTGGGACAGCAACAGAACTGTTACCCAAAACAAATGAACTACCACTCCATTAGACTGCTGCCCGGCCTGTACATTAAGTAACACATTATCTAGTGTCTGCCCTATGCCAGGCATTCTGCTGAGAGCTTTTCCTCTGTGTGTATTCACCCATTCAATTCTTCCAACAATTCTAGACGTAAGGATTATTATTATTATCCCCAATTTACAGATGAAAAATGTAGAATATCAAAGCCTCACAGCTTGCCTAATATCTTACAATTGATAGGACAGGACAAGTGTTGAAAGCTGAGAAGTCTAATTCCAGCTTCAACTGAGGTTAACCACGATTCTATTCAGCCTTTCTTATCCTCTGACACGAATAGCTGCAGAGGCTGTAGAATCCCCACCCCATGTGCCCTTGACCAGCATGAGCTCTACCTCAGCTCTAGAGAGTTCCAGCCCACTGATGGCTTCCTCTTGCAAATGCCTGCATCGTTTCCTTATATGTGGGCTTTCTCCAACACCGTGGGAATTTGCTGGATGGCACCCGCAGGGGCAATCCTCAAGCACTAGGGACGGGAGATGGTGGATAAATACTCAGTGTCCCCATTCTCTGGTGAGATGATAGTGAAGCACGTTCCAGGCCATTTTCAATGTTCCCAGAATGACTGACCCCAGCTGCCCACAGTGGCAACCTGCTCATCAAAGCACACTTCTCTGTCTTATTTTCCCCTTGTTTATTTGTGTTTCATGAGATCATTTCCCTAATAAATTCCCTCCACCCAAGTCCCTGGATCAGGATCTGCTTTAGGGGAAACCCAGCTAAGTGATTTCTGAATCACTCTTAAATCTTCCACTAACTTTAAGTAATTAAGTAATGACTTAATTTAATTTCTTCAAGAGTTTAAGTAATTTATCTTTTTAAGCATACCATGGATAGCTCTGACATTAATTATACACGCTTTGATTGTTTTATGTTCTGAGCTAAACTAGAGCATGTCTTGGGGGAAAATAAAAGGGGTTAGCACGATTTTCTTCTAGGTCATTAGCTAAACCCAATAATAGGTTTAGGGAAGGAAAGATGGCAAAATAATGGGAAAGGAACATGAGACAGGAATTTTTAACATAATCACTGTAACTCAAGTACAATGTATGTCTTTGCCCACCCTGTCACCCAGCAGTGGATTTCCAGTACCAAATTACAAAACTGCCCCCATTCTCAAGGATATTTCTGAGAGGGATGAGTTCCTTAAATCATTTCCTTTTTGGATAAGCTCAAAGGGAGTTGTTGGTACTTAGGAAAATAAATCATACTGGATCTATCAAACTGGAAAACCAAATCATGCCACCCTTTGCTACTGCATTCTGAGGTCACAGTTGCCCCCTTCTAATTCCAGGAGTAATTTCAAGAAGCAGTGGAAAGTGTTATTGATTAACCAGTAATGCTAGGTTTCTGCTTTCTTATAGAATGAACAGTGCAGACTTAGAAACACCTTGGGAATGGAAAAAGCATAAGGCTTCTTGGGAAGGTATCCTAAGTGCAATCTTACTTTGTAGCAATTTTTTATTTTACTGAAAAATAACATTTTAATGATTAAATGTTGCATTCTACTGCCGGTTGTTGCATGGAAAAAAATAAGGTGACCCGCTATCAGAAAATTATTGACATTTCTCAAACATACAGCTTTTGCATGGACATGTTGCTTTAAGATGCTTCATATGGTTACTGTTACAACAAATATGTAAGCTTTATTGAACAATACGGTAAACAACCACAAAAAGCATGCATAAATTGTTAGTAGATTCTCCAAATTATGGCAGAATTCATTGGTGGACTGTGTTTCATCAAAATATTCTTTCCCCCACTGAAAAATGAAAAGTTTTGTAGCACACAAAAGACACGGTCTTTTTCTTCTTACCAACTTTACACTTTCCTTTCCAGAAGTCAAAGCACAGAATATATACAACCTTCTCAGTAAATGTAATAAAAGTACAACTGAAAACAAGTAAAATGTATAGGACATTATCATAAAAATGTAGCTACTTATCCAGATTAACATTAAGGTTAGAAAAAAATCAAAGATACCTGTTTTTATTTTGAAATGCACACCAAGTGAAATTAAGAACATGCACTAACGACAGGAGGCATCTCCTTAAACAGCATTAACTTCTTACCTTTATTTTGACCTCTATGTTCTGTGCTATTCTTAGCACTCAATGACCAAACACTTATAATAAAACTGTTGGTGTGTTTACCAATTAGGCCAGAGCACAGAATTTTTTATTTTTTGGTTATTTTTGGTGTTATGTTGTTTGCTCTCCTAAAATGGGTGAAATTACAATTCTCTCCAGAGACAACCATGGTTAATATTAACCAATACTTCTCCCCTTGGTGCCTTTCCTTTGCTGTTGTTAATATAGTTTATAGTTTTTCCTTTTTAAATTAATATTATATAATAAGCATTTCCCTTCCTATAAAAAATTTAATTTGGGGTGAATGAACAATATTCTACAGTAAGTGCTTACTTATTACCCTAATGCCATATGTTTATGTGCTTTGCATATTTCATTATTGCAAACAACTCTGGAAGTGTCTTTAGCTTGATTCCTCTAAAGAGATTTACTAGAATGCAAAGGATGGTTATTTTAAAATAGAATTATAAAGTCACTAAGAATAGTCACTTTAATGTTCTATACACCTACTGTCCACGTTCTTTCTCCTCAGCATGGCATCAACTTCTATATCTTACTATGTATTAGGACACATTAATTATTTTGTTTAATAAATATTTGAATAAATAACATATTTGAGCCATCTTTATCTACATATATCTAATTATTAGCAAAACCAAATACTTCTTCATATATTGACATTAAGATTTCAGCTTTTATGAGTTATTCAGGTTAATCTGCTGAGGTTGCTGTTGTTGTTTGTTTGTTGTTTTCTAATCTATTTGGCTGTTCTCTTGTAAAATAACTACCATTATCTGTAGTTACTGTTGGAAATACTTTTCCCACTTCATTTTTCTTTTAATTTATTTATGGTGTTTAAGGGGAGCCTAGGTGGCCCAGTTGGTTAAGTGTCTGACTCTTGATTTTGGCTCAAGTCATGATCTCACAGTCGTGAGATCAAGCCCCATATCACGATTCTCTCTCTCTCTCTCTCTCTCTCTCTCTCTCTCTCTGACTCTCTTACACAGAAAATAAATATATGCATTTATGGTGCATTATGGTGTTTTTAGAGTTGTTCTAATACATAGTAGGGATAGTAATCTCTAATACTTCTTAATTCATTTACTCTATTCTTAAAGATAAATTTTAGAATTTGTTAAATTCCCAAATTAATGCTGTTGAAATGGTGTTTGGATTTTGTTAAACAACTAATAATAAGAAAAACTGACATCTTTACAATATTTAGTTCTCCTAGCAATAAATTTTGTGATTTTTTTTTCATGTAACTCCCATACCTTGTTACCATTTTCCTAGGTGTTTTGTATATGGTGTTACTGCTGGTAGGTATGGAATCTCTCCTTCATTACATATACAATTATAAAGGAAAGCAGTATTTTCTGTACATTGATTTTGTATTTGATCACATGCTTAACTCAATTAGTTGTAAGTTTTGTTAAAAGTATTATTCCTTTATTATATGCAGATCAGTGTTTAATACTCTTTTCCATCTGACAAATATAATCATTTTAGTGAACAATCTGTATTTACTAGTGTGCATTCAGATATTGATTTTATTCTCTCTCCCAACTTTCAACCCATTCTCTGGATTTAGTATTTTCTAAACCCTGGATAAAATCCTGGAAAGATCCTGCAGCCTTCCCAATCTGTCTTAGGTAATGAATGCATGGTCCTTTCGTTCTGGTATTAAAATAATCTAGTTCAGTCCAAGATCTACATAACTCTACTCTGCTACAATATAACAGTAAAAGGTAGAACCCCTGTGCAAGTTCAAGTCCTAGGTTTCCTGTAACTTTAATATTTGAGATAAGCTCTACTTAACTATAGAGGTTTATGTTTTTAATACATTCTTATATTCTGATATTATTTCAGTATCTAGTTTCCTAAATTATATTAGATTATATATCCTGATTTGCAAACTGTGTTCCAAGGCATGCTAACATCCCTTGATATGTTAATAGGAATTGGGGCTAGTGGAGTAGAAAGGAGAAAACAGTTTCTCTGGCCACATTCGTTTGGAAATCACTGCTTGCTACACTTCTCCACTGAGATTCATAATATATGTCAGCATATTAATGTAAGGAATTCTCTAAAAAAATAAAATATTTGCCTCCAGTTTAAATGTTGGTTGACCTTGGGATGCATCTAGACTAATAAAATATGATGGAAGAGATACTGTGCAAGTTCTAGAGTCCACATCTCAAAAGCCTTGTTGCTTCTGCCTTTGCCCTTCAACGGTATTCAAAGAGCACCATATAAGCAAGTCTCTGTAGCCTGAAGGATTAAAAAGATGAACAAGAGAACCAAGTAACTCCATGTAACCAATAGCCGGCACCAGCCAGACAAGAGAGTAGGGCCATCCTGGACTTTCTGGCCCAGATAACCTACTAGCTAAAAGCAACCACTTAATGGAGCCCCCAAGTCCAACAGGACCACCAAGCCAACTCTCAGAATCATGAGAAATCGTAAATCACCATTGTTTTAAAACAGGCTCAAAAACTCAAAATTGTGACCCACGGGCCACATTTAGTCCATCTGTTTTTGTACAACCCTCAAGCTAAAAATGGACATAGGAGTGACATCCCGAGGTGTAACATACATCATTCCTGACTGTTACTCCTCATAAGAATGACTACCAGCTATTTAAGAAGAAGACACCACTGAGAGAATTCTTTTTTTTTTTTAATGTTTATTTATTTTTGAGGGGCGGGGAGAGAGAGAGAGAGAGAGAGAGAGAGAGAGAGAGAGAGAATGAGAGAGAGAATCCCAAGCAGGCTCCATGCTGTTAGTGTGGAGCCTGACATTCGGCTGGAACCCATGAACCGTGAGATCATGACCTAAGCTGAAATCAAGAGTCAGATGCTTAACCGACTGAGCCACCCAGGAGCCCCACTGAGAGAATCCTACAACAGAGGGCTGAGACTTAAGTGCCCCCCCCCCACCCCACAGAGACCAAGACAGACTGCATTAGAAGGGCAAGACAAGTGGTGACACAATGACCATACTGTTCCTCACCCCAGTCAGCATAGCACCACAAGGAGAGGTCTCCCCTGCGGCTATGCTTCCTCCAGTGAAAATGGGAACCCTCTCCAGCATTGTGGGTCACTTTGCAGGAACCCCTAGTCTGATCTCAGACCACAGAGATTACAGGGGAACCTGTAGGGCACAACCATTGGGGATCCAACCGTGAAGGAGAAAAGGGGAGGGGCTTGCAAAAACCAGTTCATGCTTGTACTGCCAGAGCAGTCCTCCCAACCAGTGGCTTTGCTCATCCGCAGAGGCAAATTAGGGCCACACTCTGACTAGGGAACTCAGTGGAACACACATCTGCCCAATTTGGATCCTCAAACAAGGAGTTTTGAGGGCCCTAGAGCCCGGTTTGCCCACGCCCAGGCAAGGAGTTGAATCGCAGCCCCACCCACTGTGGAGAGTGGCCTCCAGCCCTATCTGACCAGGACTGATGACAGCTACCGGAACCTGTGCTGGCCCGTGGCGCCTAAGGTAAGAAATAAGCAGGCAGCACTAATCACCCCCAGAGCAGAGCTAGTACTGAGCATGGAGTAATCCCATGCTATATACAAGCAATAGATTAATTCATAGACAAAGCTAATAGTAGCTCCCAGCCTCACCCAATAAGATAGCCTGTTTGAAAAATTGAGAGTGGTCAGGAGCAGCCCCTCCCTCTATCAGCCATGCAAGGGAGCTGAGACATAGCCTCACTCACTTTGGAGAGTATCTTCCAGGCCCATCTAACCAGAAGGGCCAGTCACAACCCCTGCAAACTGTGCAGCCCGGTGGCACTGAAGTGGAGAGGTGGGCTGCCTGAGCCCACAGTCTACAGAACAAAGCCAGTAGCTTTGTTTGGTCAGAGAATTTAGGGGCAGGTTGGCTTGAGTTAAAAATAACAACAACAAAAAAGAGCTTTGCCAGCTTTAGAGCTGCTTCTACGGTACCCGGGGAAGGAATCTAACTCATAGTCCCATTTATCACTGAATACAGCTATCAGCTGGTCCAACCAGGGAACCTGACCAAAACACACAGGAAGCTGCATGGCTCATTCGACAGCTCCTCAGAGAGTGGCACCTGAACAGAGAGCATAGCTCATGGCTTCCCCCACCGTCTTCACCTGACCAGGAAGTCCAGTGCATACCCTGGCCTGATTTGGGTCCCCAAACAATGAGCTGTATAGGCCCCAGGTCCCATCCTGCTGCCTTGCCAGGGCAGGGAAGCTAATTCATAGCTCCAGCTACTACTGAACATAGCACCCAGTCCCTACCATCTGGTAAGCCTGACAGAGAATCCAGGCAACCGTGGACCCATCCTACAACCTCACTTGGGCAGGGAGCCAAGACAGCAGTCCTACACAACTTCCTCAGGCATTGGCACACCACCTGCACTCCCATCCTCACAGCCTGAACGGTTGCCTTGCCCCCAAAATAAATCATAATAACAGACCCCACCTGCTCAAGGACATTACCAAGAGACACACCCAGAAACCCAAGCCGCCTGGTGAAGAACTGTTTCTGCCAAAACAAGCCCGTTAAGTGTGCATGTGATTACTCAAATGCAGAGATAAGAACATAAGGAAATCAAGGATGAAAAACAGAGAAATATGACAGCACCAAAAGACAACAATAAAGCTTTAAAAACTGATCTTTAAAAAAAAAAATGGAGATCTATGAACTGTCAGACAAGGAATTCAAAACAATCCTCTCAAAGTAGTTTAGTGACCTTTAATAACACACCGACAACTAAATAAAATTAGGAAAAGAATGCATAAGCAAAAGGAGAAGTCTGACAAGAAAATAGCAGCCATCAAAAAATAATAATAATAATGAAACAGCAATCCCAGAGTTCAAAAATATAATAACTGAAGAATTCAATAGAGTCTCAAAAGTAAACTCGGCCATGCGTAAGAATCAGTGATCTGGAGGATGGGACGTTGGAAATTACCCAGTGAGAGGCACAAAAGGAAAAAAGAATGAAAAAGAGTGAAGAAAACTTACAGGAATTATAGGGCACAATGAAGAAAGAGACAATATTTGCATTATGGGAAATCCAGAAGGAGAAAAAAAAAGAGACAGAAAGTATCTTTAAAGCAAAAATAGTTGAAAATGCCCCAAACCTGGGGAGAGAAATGGACAGCCATATCAATGAGGCCCAAAGGACCCAAACTAATTGAGCCCTATTTGGGATCAAAGCCCTATTTAGGATAAAATTTAATTATAGTTAAATTGTCAAAAGTCAAAGACAAAGAATTTTAAAAGCAGGAACAGAGGGGCGCCTGGGTGGCTCAGTAGGTTAAGCGTCCAACTTTGGCGCAGGTCATGATCTCACAGTTCATGAGTTCAAGCCCCGTGTCGGGCTCTGTGCTGACAGCTCAGAGCCTGGAGCCTGCTTTGGATTCTGCGCCTCCCTCTCTCTCTCTGTTTCTCTCCTGCTCACACTCTGTCTGTCTCTCTTTCTCTCAAAAATGAAGACTAAATAAATAAATAAATAAAAGCAGGAACAGAAAAGAAAGAAGGTACATACAAGGAAACCCATAAGATCATCAGCACATTTCTTAACAGAAACTTTTCAAGCCAGGCAAGAATGGGATGACATATTCAAAATATTGAAATAAAATAGCTGTCAGCCAAAGCTGTCCTTCAGACTTGACGGAGGGACAAAGACTTTCCCAAACAAAGGCTGAGGGAGTTCATTACCACCAGATCTGCCTTACAAGAAATGCTAAAGGGATCTCTTGGGGTAGAAGTAAAAGAACAACAATTAACATAATAAAAACATAAAAGGTAGTGTATATCTCACTAATAACAGTAAATATGTAGTTAGATGATAAGAGTGGTATATAATTCACTTACAACTTTTGTATGAAAGTTTTCAAAAATGAGGATAGTAAAAATAACCATGCCTACAATAGTATTAGTTGCATGATATTAAAAACACATAAATTTTAACAGCAGTAACCAAAAACTTGACAAGCAGGAGCAGTAAAAATATAAAGTTCATGAATTCTATTGAAGTTAAGTTGTCATCAGTTTAAAACAAGGTGTTATAAAATTAAAACATTTTACATAAGCCACAAAGGAAAATCCTGTAGTATTTAAAAAAAGAACATGAGAAAGAATTCAAAACAGGGGCACCTGCAGGCTCAGTCAGTTAAGCATCCAACTTCAGCTCAGGTTATGATCTCACTGTCCGTGGGTTCGAGCCCCACATCAGGCTCTGTGCTGACATCTCAGAGTCTGGAGCCTGTTTGAGATTCTGTGTCTTTTTGTTGCTCTCTGCCCCTTCCCTACTCGTGCTCTCTCTCTCTCCCAGAATAAGTAAACAAACAAAAAAATTAAAGAACTCAAAACATACTGATACAAAAACATCAACACACACACACAAAGATAGCAGGATAAGAAACAAGAAACAAAGATCTCTAAAACAACCAGAACACACACAACAAAAGACAAAAGTAACCAAAAATGAGTAGGCTTAGCTATACTTACATCAGACAAAATAGACTTTACAAATGATGAAAGGAGACAAACAGGGGCACTATATGATGCTAATGTGATCAATTCATCAAGAAGACATAACTGTAAATGTAAGTGCATTCAACACTTGGAACACCTAAATATATAAAGTGAAAACTAACACAGCTAAAATAAGAAATAAAATTGAATAAAATACAATAATACAATACAATACAACACAATAAAATACAATAATACAATAATAGTTGGGGACTTTAATACCCTACTCTCAACAACAGATAGATCATCCAGATAGAGAATCAATAAGGAAACAGCAGATCTGAATAACACTAGAGACCAAATGGACCTAAAAGATTTATACAGAACATTCTATCCAACAACAGCAGAATACACGTTCTTCTCAAGTGCACATGGAACATGTTCTAGAATAGGCTATATGTTAGGCCAAAAAACAAGTCTCAGCAAATTCAAGAAGATTGAAATGATAGCAAGTATCTTCTCTGACCACAGTGGCATTAAACTAGAATTCAAGACCAAGAAAAAAACTGGCAATTCATGAATACATGGAAATTAAACAACACTCTCCTGAACAAACAATGGATCAAAGGAAAATTGAAAACATAACATGCCAGAAAAAGAGATCAGACTTGTGATTCCCAGAGGTGGAGTGGAGAGGAAGGAAGAGTGGAGAAAGGTAGTCAGAAAAGACAAATTGCCAGTCATAAGATAAGTAAGTACTAGGGATATAATGTACACCACGATGACTGTAGCTAACACTGTTATATGAGATGTAGGGAAGTTAATAGGGTAAATCTTATGAGTTCTCATTAAAAAATGGATTTTACCTTTTTAAATGGTTGGAAGGAATCAAAAGAAGAATATCTCATAACATATGAAAGCTCTATGAAATTCAACTTTTGGTGTCCACAAATAAAATTCTATTGTAATACAGTCATGTGGGGTGCCTGGGTGGCTCAGTCGGTTAAGCATCTGATGTTGGCTCAGGTCATGATCTCGCAGTTCAGGAGTTCAAGCCCCTCATTGGGCTCTGTGCTGACAGCTCCAAGCCTGGAGCCTGCTTCAGATTCTGTGTCTCCCTCTCTCTCTGCCTTTCCCCTGCTCTCTCTCTCTCTCTCTGTCTCTTTCTCTCTCAATCAAAAATAATAAAAATTTAAAAAAATTAAAAAAAATTTTAATATAAAAAAACGGAATACAGTCATGTCCACTCATTTAAGTATTGTCTACGGTTGCTATCTGGCTACAATGGTAGAGTTAAGTAGCTGTGATGGAGATCATTTAATCCACAGAGGCTCAAGTATTTATTATCTTTATAGAAAAAGCTTGCCAACTCGTTTTAAAGCGATAAGTTTCAGTATGGTTTGCCATGCCACAATAGTTAACTACGATTTTACAATTTTAATCCCATTTAATTCCTTTTTACTTAAACACTTTGCTTTATAGTTTTGTCTATAATTGTATTTCTAAATTTATTATTAAGTTTTAGAATATTTCATTGTAGTTGGTTCTTTTGAAGCTTACTGAAATTTTTTTTGTAACCTAGTCTATAATCAGTGTTTGTAAATGTTCCACAGACACAAGACTATGTGCTCTCTGTTAGCAGGGTACGTAAGGTGACGTATATCTAATACTTCCATCTCATTCAATATACTAAATAAATCCTCTTTTTAGTTCTTAATCTAGTTTAGAAAATACCATGTTAAATTATTATAAAATAATCATGTGTCTCACAATTTCTAACTTTCTAATGTTTTAGAATATATAACTTTCTATGTTTTGGAATATATTTCTATATCTTTCCATGCTTAAAAATAACTTGGAACAATCAATGACTCTTATTTTAAAGATACAGTATAGATCAATGACCGCCAGGAAGGGTCAGTCCCAGGGCTATGAAGATACAGACCAGCACTCCAATTTTCCTTTTTTTGTTTTCCTTCATTAAATTGAACAGAGTACTGAGACTTAAATAAACTCAGACATTCCAATGTCTGGATTTTTCTTTCCAAAGTTAGCAAATGAGAAAAAGAAAAACAATTCACAATAGAGGGAAGAAAAATCATTAAGAAAGGAAAATGTCAATTTATAAATTCAAAGATTAAAAGTTGTGTGTGTACCTGTGTGTCTGTGTGTGTGTGTGTGTTTGTATAAGTGTGGGGGGTGAGGTGCAGGGTGTTTACTTGTTTCCTTTCCCCGGCCAGTATTATTCTAAATATGAAATTTATAGAGAAAAGAGAAAAAACGCAGTTATTCTGTGAGTGCTGTGGAAAAGGCATTGATAATCAAGAGATTCCCAATTTGAGCCTCACTAATGACCTATGTGTTATTGGCCAAAACATGTTAAACTAGAACTAAGGTAGGTTTAGTCTGACATTGGGAGCGGCGAGTAGCTTGCCAGGACTACTGTGGATCATCCAGGTGAAGGCGGTCAGGAGCAGCTGGTCACCAGGGAATGTTCCAGGATGCTGGACAGCTGGTGGAAATCAAGACCCAGCAGGGACGTCAGCTGTCAGCACTGGAAGAGAGGTGGAGTCTGCTCTTACTAGAAACATCAGTTAATGTAAGATCAAAAAGAGCAGAGGAAGGCCTATGCGAGGGCACCAAAGCTAAGAAGAGATAAGAATAGAACCCAAGTAGGGGCAAAGTAGTTGCAGCACAGAACTCGGTGTGAGCCAAAGGCAGGCAGGAAATTGGGCAGGGCAGGATGAGTCTGGGGAGTCTGAGGAGCAAAGCAGTGTCAAGAGACTAAGTCAAACTCCAGATTCTCTATCCAATTTGAAAGTCAAGAGCAAAACAAGGTCAGCCAGAAAAAGGCTGGAGAGATGTGCCTACACCCTTCCCAAAGGAAGGCCTTCTGAGCTGGCTTTGTGCAGTCTCCCACCAGATCAGGGGTCTCCAGCCATGATGCTGTTAAATTCTAAGTTCTTACACTTAGGAAAGGGTTAAGTCCAATGAATGGTATCTGAGGCCCTACCCAACTCCCCAAATGTTTAGGACTTTAGCATTCTATAAATCTAAAAATATACATTAAGTTCCAGTGGAGAAACGAGGGTATTAAATGTTTTATCCAGGGAAACATAGTTTACTGGACTCCCTCTCACAGCCATCACCCCCCCTTCCCGCCCCCACACACATATATAAATATCCCACCACCACCATCTAATTCTTTCTACTAAAAGGCAGTATGGAATGGTTTATAGCCCTCCTGGAAAGAAAAAAATGGGGGTGGGGGGGAGGAGCAGGATGACATTCCATTTCATCCTGACTCACTTAAAGATATCATTCGATCCTCAGTCACAAAGAATTCTCCTAACAGGGTAGAAACAGCCCTTCGTTTGGAGTTGCAGTAGTTCCTTATACGATCCGATCCGTAAGCCAAAAGGATACATTCCAGGGCTGTGTTTCTTTCATTCTTTTTCCCTCCAGGCTGATTTTATAGTAACAACACACAGCCACTTAAAGCTATCTCCAAATAGCCAACATTCAGAAAACGTACCACATAAAATAGAGACATTTTACAAGGAACCATCTATTAGCTGATAATGGCAGAGCTGCCATGGAATGCAAAAGAAAACCAATGTGACCCTCACCAAAACATCAGATCCATTTATCCCAATCAGCCCTCTGCAGCAAATGCCAGATTAACCTACAGTATCATTCAAGGCATTATAAGAGGTTTGGGGGGGGAGGCTGCAATAAACTAAACATGTAGGTTGAGGATATATATAAATCACATGAATTGCAGCCTCATAAGATACTAATAGAAGTCAGGGGTGGGGGGGGGGTGGGAAGGCTGGCAGGAAGATTTTAAAATGTGATCACATGGGAAAGAGAACTTTAGACCAACCAAAGAGTTTCAGGGGGAGCGAACAATAAGTTTCTCTCTATATATTAAAAACATGTAGACATGGGAGAGTCGATGGTTGCCAGGTTTAGAGAGGAGAGGAATGAATCAGAGTTAAAAGAGACTTCCCTAGCCTCCCAGCCCTGGCAGAAGCATCATTGGGGGGAACTTGATCTCTGGGGCTCCTGAGTGCTCTCAGCCTTTCACTCTGCTCTCGGCCTCGCTGACGCAGCCTGGGCTTTGATGATTTCTCTACTTTCTCCACATGAAAATCTAGTCTGAGGGGAAAGTCTGAGAAAACTTACGCTAAGGAATAAGAGTTCAAGCTTTAACTCTCTCTGTGCTGTCTGAAGCTTAAGAATGGACAAACTTAGGGTACCCGGATGGCTCAGTCAGTTAAGCGTCTGACTCTTGATTTTAGCTCAGCTCATGATTGCACAGTCTCGTGAGTTCGAGCCTCGGGTTGGGCTCTGCGCTGACAGCACAGAGCCTGCTTGAGATTCTCCCTCTGTCTCTATCCCTCCCCTCCTCACACTCTCTCTTTCTCAAAAATAAATAATAACAAAAGACTTAAAAAAAAAAAAGAATAGACAAACTTTTGGGGCAAAAAAAAATCTATAATTGCAGACCTCTGAAATCAGCAGTGTAAGGAAGGGTTATATTCCATGCAACAGAGGTTCCTTCCAGCCCTTCTAAATTCTATCATATAGGTGGACACTGATAAAATTCTCTCTGTTCTCTGAGCAAACTACTTATTCAAATGAAGGCTTCATGCAAATAAATGAAACCCAATTATTAGGAAGGTGATACATAATATCCATTTAGAATTTAATTTTAAAAAGAGATCAAATTCTCAACAACTGGATGAGGACAGGAAGATGGAACCAGAAAAGGAAGACAAGAGGATGAACTAAAATGGGGTTTAAGACAGGGATAAAGGGAAGGAGCGAATGATAGCTCGCCATTAAGAAATTAAATATAAAGAAGAGTTGGCCCTTAAACAGAACAGAGATTAGGGGCGTCAACCCCACACACAGTTGAAAATCCGTGTATAACGTTTGACTTCCCTAAAATTTAACCAAGAGCCTCCTGTTGACCAGAAGCCTTACCAATAACAGAATAGTCCATTAACACATATGTTGTATGTTATATGTATTATATGCTGTATTCTTACAATAAAGTAAGCTAGAGAAAAAATGTTACTGGGAAAAATCGTAAGAAAGAGAAAGTATGTTTATAGTCCCATTTGTATATATCGAAAAAATTCTGCATGTATATGAACCTGCACAGTTCAAACCTGTTTTGTTCAAGGGTCAACTGTAGCTTCATTTTCTACTAAGAATAAAAATTAAGGAAATTCTAGATGTTATTTAGCAGATAATTAAAGTCAATAGCTTTCAGGAAGGCCAAAAATGCCCATTAAAACTTTGAAAAAACTTAACCATAAAAATGACACAGGAGAACTCATGGACATATTTTTTTCCAAGTTCAAAGGCCCCGGCTGAAGCTTTTCATAGAGACTATTAACACAGCATAGCAGCTAAGGAACGCAAAATGTGTCGTTCTTTATGAGGGTATAGCCACCAATGCAAGGAATAACTTAAATGGAGTGTTCACAAGTTCCAAATTCATCGCCCCCACCAAGAAACAAGTGTCTCTTGAAAGGGAATAGACTATGGGCCGTTAAGGTCCATTTTGGTTTAAAAAACTAAGCACTATTAACAGTCTTCATTAAGAATAAAGTCTTTATTCCAAGCCTTGTGAGCTATTTTTAACTTTTCAAGAGAGTTGAACAGAAATCATTTAGCTGCAAAAAGGATATACAGGCCTACTACAATATCCTGCTTTCCTTTCACTGGGATCAAATCAGTACAATAATCAATGATACTCGTTGTATCATCCTAAGCAGGGTTTGATTGGCAGTTGAATAGAACTTGATTAAATAAAAATTATGGAATTCATGAAATATTTACAGCTTGGGAGAGAAAAATTTCTCAAAGATAGGGGGTTCATGAGTAAAAAAAAATTATACAGGAGAAATTTGATGGTAAAAAAAAACAAAACTGGGGAACTGTGATTTGTGATTCTAGGGGATTGAGATTCTCCTAAAACAGACCGAACATTGCTGTGTGCTGTGTTGGGCTAGCTGCTCTCAGGCCTGCTCTGGTTCGTAATTCTCACTATGGTGTAGGTATCGTTATGCACATTGTATATATATATATATGAGGACCTGAGGCTCCAAGAATCGGGGCTAGTTCAAGGCCACAGAGTTAGTGGAAGACTCTGGCCTCAAATTCAGGCCTTTTGACATTCAGTGATCATAATACAGTCCTCTTAGGTTAGTTTAGAAAGTTTTCATCTCTGGCTACCATTGTTCTTTTTTTTTTTTTTTTCCTTTGCCTTCCAAGATTTTATTTAAATTCAAGCTAGTTAACATACTCGTAATATTGGTTTCAGGAGTAGAATTTAGTGATTCATCATTTACATATAACACCCATTGCTCATCACAAGTGCCCTCCTTAATGCCCGTCACCCATTTAGCCCATCCCCCACCCAACTCCCCTCCAGCAATCCTCAGTTTGTTCTCTGTACATAAGAGTCTCTTTTGGAACCTGGATGGCTCAGTCGATTAAGTGACTTTTGGTTTCAGTTCAGGTCAGGATCTCATAGTGTGAGATCATCAGGCTTCTCTCCCTCTCTCTCCTTCTGTCTCTCTCTCAATAAATAAATAAACTCAAAAAAACAAGAGGCTCTTTACGGTTTGCCTCCCTTCTCTGTTTTTATCTTATTTTATTTTTCCTTCCTTTTTCCTATGTTCATCTGTTTTGTTTCTTAAATTCCACATATGAGTGAAATCATATGGTATTTTTCTTTCTTCAACTGACTTATTTCGCTCAGCATAATACACTCTAGTTCCATCCACATCACTGCAAATGGCAAGATTCCATTCCTTGTGATGGCTGAGTAATATTCCATTGTTCTCTTTTTATCTTAACAACACTGGGAATTTGTCCTCTTTTCCTTTTGGCCACTTCTTCCAAACTTGGATGGTATTGCTCCTTGGGTAATACGTTGACTAACTGAAAGATTGTTTATTGAGTTCCAGAAACCCAACAGGCATTAGAAATAAAAATCAAAAGAGATATATTGTCTCTTATGATGTGTCCATGTAGGTTCATCAATTGCACCAAATGTACCACTCTAGTGGGGAGTGTTGATAGTGGGGGAGGGGGATATATAGAAACTTTCTGTACCTTCCTCCTAAAACTTCTCTCAAAAACATTTAATTGTTTTAAAAAAATAAGAGGGGCACTTGGGTGACTCAATCAAGTGTCCGACTCTTGATTTAGGCTCAGGTCATGAGCTCACAGTTTGTGAGATCAAGCCCCAGATCCGACTCTGCACTGACAGTGTGGAGACTGTTTGTGATTCTCTCTCTCCCTCTCTCTCTGCCCCTCCCCCCCCTCCTGCTCTCCCCCTCTCTAAAAATAAATAAATAAACTTAAAAAAATAAGAAATTAAGAAATGTGAAACTTATTTAAGAACTTTACTGTCTTGTCAAGGAGGACAACTGATGATAGTTGGGTGTGATGGATGCTTTGATGTCGTGGCATCAGAGGGGCTGTTTACAACAGACAAGTGAGGCAGGAAAGGCTCCTGGGGCTCGTGCTCATTTGGAAGGAATGGAAGCAGCCAGTGAGGCCAAGAAGCTTCATCATTTTAGTGAAAAGCAAACAGCATATGGGAAGACACAGAGGATTAAAACACCAGGCCACGTTATAAGGAGTTGCAGGTGGTTCTTGGGTGACTAGGTAGGAGGCAATTACATGTATTAAGGCAAACAGTTCAATCTTTGTCCTCAAAGCTGTGGAGACTCCCTGAAAGACCTAGGCAGGGAAGCAGAAGGACCAAATTTGCCGGATTGAGACCAAGATGTCAGTTTTTATAAATTAACATTATATTCAGGCACCTTTGAAAATACAACCCCCTACCAACAGCCAAAAAACACTCTAAGTCCAACTCTCCAATATTCTAAACAAGCCAATTAAAAATAATTTGGGGAGCGCCTGGGTGGTTCAGTCGGTTAAGCATCCGACTTCAGCTCAGGTCATGATCTCACAGTTCGTGGGTTCGAGCCCTGCGTCGGGCTCTGTGCTGACAGCTCAGAGCCTGGAGCCTGCTTCAGATTCTGTCTCTGGGTCTCTCTGCCCCTCCTCTGCTCTCTCTCTCTCTCTCTCTCTCTCTCTCAAAAATAAACATTAAACAAATTTTTAAAAAATTAAAAAAATAATTTGAGCATCATGGGATCAAGCCCCATATTGGGCTCTGTACTGAGTGTGAAGCCTGCTTGGGATTTTCTCTCTCTCCTTCTGCCACTCTCCTGTGCCCTATCTCTCTCTAAAATAAAAAAATTAATACAATGATAAAATTAAATTTAAATTTAAAAATAAAATAAAATAATTTGATACCAAATTTTGGAAGTGATCAGATTAGATGAAGCTCTTTAATAAACCTTTGATTCAGTTCACCAATATTTATTTAGCACTTCCGCTTAGAAGGCCCTGAACTCCAGCACTTAATTTCATTGTTTTTTGGGGTGCCAGGGTGGCTCAGTAGATTAGGCGTCCAACTTCAACTCAGGTCATGATCTCACAGTTCATGAGTTCCAGCCCCATGTCGGGCTCTGTGCTGACAGCTCAGAGCCTGGAGCCTGCCTGCTTTGGATTCTGTGTCTCCCTCTCTCTCTGTCCCTCCCCCACTCACGCTCTGTCTCTCCATCTCTCTCAAAGTCTCTCAAAGATAAACATTAAAAAACATTTTTTTAATAAAAAAAATTTCACTGTTTTTTAATACAGTAAACTCTGAAAGTAAGTAAATATTCAATCACATATCAGAAACTTAAGAAAAATCAGATCATTCAAAACCAAAACCAATTACTATTTCACTAAAGGAATTGTCACAGCATTGTAAAAAAGGTAAGTTTATCTTACGTTGTTAATTTTTATTTATATCATCTTAGTGTAACCAACTTTTTAGTAACGCCTTCACTAGGACTATATCGACAGACACTTGCTTAACATGTGCAGCATTTTTCAAAAATCAATTTAAAAGTTGTCATCAGTTTCTTTCCAAGTTACCTTATTTTTCTTCTCCTATGACTTATTTTTTTTTCTCCCTGTGAAATTCCACTTGATCAGATAGTTCTTCCTTTGAGTTCTCTTTTCTCTTCTCTTCACCTCATTCTATTTGTCCAAGACTCATCTGGGGCGGGGCGGGGGGGGTGCGCCTGGGTGGCTCAGTCAGTTAAGCATCCAACTTCAGCTCAGGTCATGATCTCACAGGTTGCAAGTTCAAGCCCTGCGTTGGGCTCTGTGCAGAGAGCTCAGAGCCTGGAGCCTGCCTTGTGTTCTGTCTCTCTCTCTCTCTCTCTCTCTCTCTCTCTCTCTCTCTGCCCCTCCCCTGCTCATGCTCTGTCTCTCTCTCCTTCAAAAATATACAAACATTAAAAAAAAAAAAAAAAAAAGACTCATCTCAGGTGGCACCACCTCCAGGAAGCCTTCCTGGACTTGCCCACGTTGAGGGAGTTACCCTTCTCTGGACTGCAGGCACCCTGTGAGTGTGTTTACCAGTTGTCCTGAGCAAACACTACTTAAGCCACTGCTTTACCTGCTTATTTTCCTAACTAGATCGTGAACTCCTCACAAGCCCAGATCTTTTGTTTCATCTCTGTAGCTGCAGGACAAGGGCACACAGTCAGTGGCCAGTAACAGTGAAGAAAGGAAGGGAGAGAAATAAAGCAAATTATATTTCTATTTTCTCCATCATTTCTCTTCTCCTTCCTCCTCATTTCATGTCTTCCTCTTATTTTCCCCAACTACTAACACAACATCTCTAACCTTCTCCTCTTGGTTTCAATGCAGGTTATGATGTTCACTCTCTCCCTTGAGGTCCTCACGGTGGCAAAAGTGCTGATTCAGTGTGTCAGGGTCCCTGACTTAGGAGTTATTGCTCCTGGGAGCTGCAGAGAAGGGGTTTGTTTTAACGGGCCCTGGATTAGTCTCTATTATGTCTCTTCTGTTTTAGCTGGGGACTTTTAACATGCTTTCTCCTTGCACCGTTTTCAGTCTTAGCAGCTGGGTAAACAGACGTTCTGCAACACTCTGGATAAAACGGCAAGCCCAAGGGAAAAGTCTCCCATCTTGAAATTTAAAAAAAGCAAAACTTGTTCAGGGCCAGCCTGGTGGGGGGCGGGGGTGGGGGGGGGGGGGAAATAGTAACACCTGAGAACACCTGAGACACACTGTGTGCTGTCTGCGGAAAACTCAGCGGATGACAAAAACATGCAGCTGCCTTCCTGAATGAGCCTGGCTGCTCAGAGAGAAGCATCACACGATTTTTAGCAGGAATAACAGAAAAGTGAAGTAAGCGACTGGCTTTCCTGGTAGGCTTTCAAAAGAGTCTATGAATTCCATAGGAGAACACAAAGAGGACTGTAGTTAACAATACTGTATATGTGAATGTTGCTAGGAGAGATTTTAAAACCCAACACAAGAAAAAGAAATCTGTAACTGTGAGGTGATGGGTGTCAACGAAACTTACTGGGATGCTCATTTTGCAATACATGCATATATCACATCATGATGGTGTATGCCTTAAACTAATAATACACGGTTATATGTCAGGCATGTCTCAATCAAACTGGAAAAAAATGTGTCTTCAGGTTGGATAGAAAATAGTAGTGGCTAAGAAGCAAACTGACTACATGATGAAAATAATCCCTTCATTTCACGAGTTTAAGAAACTACTTTGTTATAAAGTCTATCATAACTTTTAAACATGATTTGCTGGCCACCTCCCCCCACTCTCTCTACTGTCTCCCTGGACTCACCCTGGACCCACATCCCTCTATTCTCTCTCTCTCTCTCTCTCTGGACCCACCTCCCCCCAACTCTTCCTTTTGATCATTGAGTTTGGGCTCACTGTCCTCTCTGGTACTCCCTAAACTCCCACCCATGCACCTGCTGCCTAAAGAGCTTCTTCCAGTTCTCTGCAGGTCCCTTCCCTCACCTCCTTCAGGACTCTGCTCAAATGTCCCTTAAGCAGAGAAGCTCTCTGTGACCAGCTTAAATGAAATAGCCTCACAACCAACTTTTGGCACTCCTCATTTTCCTTCCCTGCAATATTTTTCACCAATGTTCTTTGTTTCGTTTATTCTCTATCCCTAGTGATCAATAAATATTTATTGAGTAAATAAGCAAAGACAGGGTAACGTTCCGTGCACCACTTTAGGGGAGGCAATATGACATATGGAAAAGATACGGCCTTTTGAATTCTAAACTAACTATTCACTATGTTTCTAACCTTGAGACTAACCTCCCTACACTTCAGAATATTCATCTGTAAAGTGGGAATAATAATGCTTTCCTGATAATTAAAGGCATCTACTCAGTGCTGCTTTCTCCCCTTCCCTTCTCCCTGCCTCCTTTCTGTGGTTGGGAGCTAGCGTGTCTGTGATTCACAGGTTCTGCTGCGGAATGAAAAGAACAGTGTGTCAAGCACACCTCTGACAGAACCATTCCCAACCAGTTAATGCCGATTCTGTTTGTGTTTGATAACTGGTAGGCTGGATACGAAGCACGGAAGGACACCTGCTTTTCTGCAAGTGTTGTCATCTGACTGGGACCCCAAAGAGGGACATTTGAGGATGGTTTCATGAAGCTGTGGAACTGACCTTGGAAGCACGACTATGTTTCAGAATCGTAGTGAGTCTGGGAAGCGTTCCAGACAGAGAACAAAAGACCCCACCGAATGGGAGTGTGGCCACAGCAGGGCCTTTATGTTGAGAAAAGGTGGAAAGAAAAAACCATGTCAGACTGTGGAAGACCATGATGTCAGACTAAAAAGACGAGCTTTCATCCTATAATAGAGAGCCACTAAACATTTTTAAATTTTCATAGAGAACATAGAATCAGCTAATGAAAATGATACACTTTTAAACTTTCACAGAGACCCCCTGAAAGCCAGGCACTGAACAGTACCGGTGAATCCAGTGACATTTGTTCAGAAAAACAAACGACAAGGTCATAAATGGGAATGAATCATATCCTAATCTTCCCCGCTCATCACTGTTTGATCCATCACGCAGAAGAGACTTGAGCTGGCAGAGACTGAAGACTGCTTACCACAAGAGAGCACCAAAAAACATCAACACACTCACACAACAGAGCCTCCAAACAGTGCAGGCTCTCTGTGGTCTGTGCTTTAACAGCAGGACCTGTGATAATGTGACCTCCCCTATCGAATTTCCTTTCTGAAGACAACCCCCCAGTCTCTTCCTTGTGATTGGATTCCTTAACTCCTTGTTAAGCCCTGAATAAAGACATAAGAACCTTATGGGTTTCCACAATGAGGAAACTTCCACTTCTGCGTGCGTAAGAGTAGAAAGAAGAAGGCGACAAATTATGTAATTCACAATGAAGAGAGAAAATAGAAATTAATCTATTACAGATGCTACTAAAAGTCTTTCTACAGCAGAATTCTGTCACAGAATTGAGCAAGGAAGAAAAATCTTAAGACATGGGAAACCAGTAATGTAACTTTGTGGCCCTTGATGTTATAAAAGGGGCCAGCAGCTGAGTACGAAGATGACACTTTTATCTGCCTCAGTTTTGTATTTTTCTTGGGTCCACTTCTCACAGCATGGATATGATCTATTTAGACTCTCAAAGAGCTTTTGATAAGGTTCTCACAAATGCCTATTATTGAAAGTGGGTAACCGTGGTGTGAAAGGAAAAAGTCCTATCAATGAATTAAATGAGAGGCAAAGAGCAGAAATAAATGGCCAATTCTCATGTGAAGAAAGGTTAATGACTGAGGGCTCTCAGGCTCTGTGGTAGAATCAGACTGATATTTAACGAACGACAGGGATAGGGGAGCCCGATTCTGGCTCCTGCATTCTCTGCACATCAGTCCCACACAGAGCCCCCCGCTGATCGACCGGCATGGGGCACAAGGCGAAACAGGCATTGCGAAGTGTCTGTGATCCAGGAAAGGGAAAATAGGTAATGAATTGTTGCTGATTCACACAGAGATCCCCAAATACCAAGGGGACAGAAATAAAAATTACAGTAGCAGAATCTTATTGTCTAAGAACTTTGGTACATACTACATAGAAAAATAAGGGCCCTTTCAAAAGACAAGATATGATATTTGAACAAAAGTACTTAATTCATGGGCATGATGACAGCAAATGTTCCGTATTGAAGAACCGCTTCTGTGGGCATTTAGACCCACAAGAACCCTGATGCCTATTCTGTAGATGGAGTTTAGACATAAACAAAAGCGAAACTGGTAGGAAATATGCAGGATTGGTACCCTTTTCTGAGGGATACCTGAAAGACTGATACGGGTTTTAATGAAAGCAAAACCTGACATGAATGTTATAATTTGGAAATCAAATGCTCTAATTGACTAGCATTAATCCTTTATGACCCATAACTCAATCTGGCATTTTCCAAACGTCATCATGATAAACTGCACAGGAGAACAGAAAAGCCAACAAACTTTTGACTTCACTGTTCTTTGCCTCAGTTTCCTTATCTGTAAAATAGGAATAGAATTTACCTCACAGAATGATTGTAAGGGTTAAAAGGGGTCAGATATGTAGACTGTTTAAATAGTAAAAGGTAAAAAAAAATGTTAAATCATTATTACTAGTAGTATTGTTGTTATTAGAATTTATAATAGACTAATCCCAAACACTCACATGCTACAGAAGAGCAACCTAATTCAAGTCATTTGACTTTCTTATTTATATCATTGTTATGACTCAGTACTTAATAAGACATGTAAAATGTTTTCAAATAAAGAAAAAACATGGCTTTGAAATATCTTTCCACTAACCAGCTTTGTGAAATGTTAAAGAAATACAAGTTAATTTAAATAAGGCAAAAAAGAACACCAAAAAACAAACAAACAAAAAAAAAAAACCAGGTAAATGCTAATGACATTAATTCTTAAGTGTACACACAGTAAATCCAAGCTTACCGTGCAGATAGTATTTTGATAAGCTCTTTTCTATTCTGTACCCGAAGGTGGTTAGTTTTATACTTGGAGTCATCAATCAGTTCAGGCAAATTCAAGATCTAAAAGGGAAAAATAATGTTTTTTAACATTTATTTATTTACTTACTTTTGAAAGAGCAAGGGGGGGGGTGGTGGAGGGACAGAGAGAGAAAGAGAAGGAGAGAGAGAATCCCAAGCAGTGTCTGTGCTGCCAGCACAGAGCCTGACTCAGGGTTTGAACTCATGAACCCTGAGATCATGACCTGAGAGGAAATCAAGAGTCTGATGCTTAAGCAACTGAGCCACCCAGGCGCCCCCAGGAAAAATAATCTTAATGTATAATTCACGATTTTGGGGGTACCTGCCTGTGAGTGCAAGTGTTCAGCAACTACCACACCCTTCCCAACACCATCCTTTGCTGACCTTTATGCTTCCAGACAAAAGCATATAGAACAGCAAAGGAATATAGAGGGAAGGATCGTGCAATCAAGATGGGTAATGTTGAGGGGCCTGGGTGGCTCAGTCAGTTGAGCGTCTGACTTGGCTCAGGTTATATTCTCACGGTCAGTGAGTTCAAACCCCATGTCGGACTGTGCTGACAGCTCAGAGCCTGGATCCTGCTATGGATTCTGTGTCTCCCTCTCTCTCTGCCCCTCCCCCACTCACTCTCTGTCTCTCTGTCTCTCAAAAATGAATAAACGGTACAAAAAAAATTTTTAATATGGGTAATGTTGTGACTGAGTTTGTCATTTATGAGAAGTTTTTGCTACATTTGTGTAGGTACCTACAAACAGGAGCATAGAAAGAGTTATCAGATCCCCATCATAAGCTTGTCTGGAGAGAGTAAGTAGAGAGATACAAAACTGGATAAAACGGACCTAATTCTGAGAACCAATATCATAAGTACTTGTCTGCACTTTCACAAAGCCCACGATCAACATATATCTTGTAGGTACATTCACTTATTTGTTCCACATGTAAATAAAATAATATTATCTGTCCCAGAAGTCCAATCCAGGATGTTGTACAAGGTGCTAAAATAGAGGAAAAGCATATACATTTGCCCCAAATGCTCACCATTAAAATAATGTCAAATTAAAAGATATTCTTCCTATAGAAGTGTCACTATTTTTCTTTAATATGTCTCCCTGAAGGAATAACAAATAGAAATGCTTTTATACACTTCCTCTTTTGCTCCTCCTCAATAAAGGGAAATCTATCTTGCAAGTCCCTTCGGACATCTTGCAATTTTAACAAGACCGTAATGAAAGTACCAAGTGGATTTGGAATGGAAAAGAAGTTTTATAAAGAATGTGTGGAGGCAGTGTTTGGCAGTTGTGTTGGAAAGTCAGAAGGAGCATTTATGGGTTCCGGGCAGGCCATGTGGCCCACAGAAAGCTTCACTACCTCTAGTAATGTATTTGCTTTAAATATAAACATTTAATGGTTTCATTTGTTTCCCACAGTTTAAATAAAATCAATCCATTAATCATCTCACAAAGGACAGAGAAGTGAAGAAGGTTCCCTGGAGTAAAGAGAGCATCTCCACGGTGTCATTTCTCTTTTGCATGGTTCACTTATTCATTTCCTTTAGGAATAATAAAGACAGCGTTACTCTCCCAGAGTTTAAAAAGCGACACCACATAGAGCGTCCTTTTTCAAACCCTCCCTGTCACCACACCTGATCCCAGAATGGCCTCCAGCCTTGTCCAGGAATGGAAACCCCTTCCCTCCCCAAGAATGAATAAGTCATTTCAAGAAAAAGCAAGTGCCTTCACCAAATCACAGGTTAAATCTGTAAATCTAGCCTCACCCAGAAATAGTATAAGCTACATTAAAAAAATAAAATAAAAAACACTCAGTGGTGCGCCTGGGTGGCTCAGTCAGTTGAGCATCTGACTTTGGCTCAAGTCACGGTCTCAAAGTTTGTGGGTTAGAGCCCCACATTGGACTCTGTACTGACAGCTCAGAGCCTGGAGCCTGCTTCGGATTCTGTGTCTCCCTCTCTCTTTGTCCCTCCCCCCTCATGCTCTGTCTCTCTCTGTCTCTCAAAAACTGAATAAATGTTAAAAAAAAAAAAAAAAAAAAAAACCACTCAGTGATTTTACTCAATGGGAACCAGGATATCCTCATTTGTCCTTCTCTAAACTTGACATATTAGACCTCTTTTCTATTTGAAAGTTGATACGAAACAGTGGGTCACAATAATTATCGTTCTGTGTTCAGCCACGCTGCCATTCAAAATGTTCCTAGAGAGACCGCTTCGTTCCGGGTGCTGTGATCACAACCATTCCTTACGTGCTCGAAGCAGTGTTGCCTGGGACGGAATGAAGCCATGTCAGTGAAAGTGCCTGACATCTTGAGCACTAAATCCATGGGAAGCATTCCAACGAGGTGCATTTTCCCCCAAAAGAAATAATGAAGTATGGGTTTGTTCAAAAGAGAAGGATGGGAAAGAGGAAGGCGGGGAGACAGGGAGGGAGAATGTCTTTAATTAACCTTCATTTTCTGAGAATATTTCTACTGGATATAGAGTTCAGGGTGGACACCTCTGTGCCACTTCTCTCTGGGCTCCCAGGTTCTTATGAAAAATCTG
Source organism: Panthera uncia (assembly GCF_023721935.1). Taxonomy (NCBI): domain Eukaryota; kingdom Metazoa; phylum Chordata; class Mammalia; order Carnivora; family Felidae; genus Panthera; species Panthera uncia. The sequence continues at coordinate 70,225,609 of NC_064816.1, forward strand.
CAGTCAATTGAGTCCGTGTCCCCCCACAGGTAATATATCATTTTTCTTCGGGTGCTTTCAAAACATCTGCCTTGGTCTTTCCTTTTCAGCGGGTAGTCTTGGGTGTGTTTGTGCATGGATTTATTGGGGTTGATCCTATTTGGATCCTATTGGGGTTCGCTGAAATTATTAAATCTGTAGGTTTTTGTCTTTTGCCAAATTTGGGAAGTTTTCAGCAATTACATCTTCAAATATTTTTTCAGCATAGACTTTTGGGGAGGAGACTCCCTTTTTTTCTTTCTCTGTGGTTCAGACTGAATGATTTCTACTTATCTATCTTCAAGTTCCATGACTAGTTTCCTCTGTCATCCCCATTGTGTTATTGGGCTCACCCAGTGAGGAGATGCTTTTTTTTTTTTATTTGGTGGCTGTATTTTTCCATCCTAGAATTTCTAGTTGGTTCTTCTTCATATCTTCTATTTCTTTGCGGGACATTTCTATTTTTCCATTTATTTCCACAAAGTCTGTGATGCCTATCGGAGCATTTTTATAATAGCTGTTTTAAAGCCTTCGTAAATTAATTCCAACATCTGTGTCATCTTGGCATTGGCATTTATTGACTGTCTTTTCTCATGCAAGCTCTGGCTCTGCATATGCTGAGTAATTTTGGATTGTATCCTGGACGTTTTAAATATTATATTATGAGTCTCTGGGTCTTGTTTAAATCCTACAGAAAAATCTTGTTGTTATTGTGTTTAGCAAGCAGTTGACCTGGTGAGGTCCAGGCTGTGAGTCCCACAACCCACCTTTGGTGTGCTTTGGTTCTAGAGGTAGTGGAGTTCTGAGCGCTTGCAGTGCTATTCGAATCTGTCCCACATGTGCCCTACTTAATGGTTATGCTGCCACCTGGGCAGTCATCTGTTCCTTAACTCAGTCCTCAACTCCTCTGGGGTGCTGGTTAGCACCAGATCAGTGTATGTGCAGCTCAGAGGTGAGTGAGGGGTTCACCAACAACTTCAAGGATTGCTTTCCACAGCTCCTGCCTCTCTGCAGTCTCTTTCCAGCTCCCTGGTAGAACTACCCCCTTAGGTAGCCTACTCCCCAGCAGACTTGCAGGGTGGAGGCCAAGCAGTGGGAGGAGAGAAAAAGGCAACAGGAATTCACCCCTCTTTCTGGGGGATCACTGCTCAGAGATAAAGAGGAAAGTTCTCCTTCCTCAGAGTTTTAGTTCCTGTTCATCTGCTGATACCATTACAGGGGTTGTTTGTGGGGTGGCGCATGAGAAAATGGAGAGGGAGAAAAGACGGAGGATTTCCACACCCTCTCTGCTATTAGAGCTCTCTTTTGTGGTCCTCACTCTAAGAACAAAGGGCATCTCGTAGGGCTCAGCTCTGTTTCCTAGTGCCTACTTCCATGTTTCAGGCTCCACTGTATAAGGAAGTCATTGCAGAGAAACTTACTGCTGCCTTAGAGATACTTTAAATTCTGGTGTTCTTCCCCAATTCTCCTCCTACTACTTACTTCTCAGAGCCCTCTTACACCCTCTCATAGATGCTCCCTGCATTCTATCCAGGTTTTATCGCTGCATTCAATGGAAGAGATAGGGAGAAGTGTGCTTACTTTATCTTAACCAGAACCAGATTCTCCAAACCCAATTTTTTAAGATTTATTTATTTTGAGAGACAGAGAGAGAGAGAGAGAGAAAGAGAGAGAGAGAGAGAGAGAGAGAGAGAGACAGCAAGTGGGGAGGGGGGGGACAGAGAGAGAGAGAATCCCAAGCAGGCTTCGTGCTGTCCATACAGAGCCCTACAGGAGGCTCAATCTCACAGAGATCATGACCTGAGCTGAAACCAATAGTTGGTTGCTTAACTGACTGAGTCATCCAGATGTCCCCCCACAAATGTAATTTTTATTGAGACCATTTATTAAGTGCATACTGTGAGTCAGGACTAGACAGACTATTTTACTTATCCAATCTAACTCTTGCAAAATCCCAAAAGTTATATATTAGCATAGTCATGTATTATAATATTCATTTTGTCATGAGAACACAGATGCTTAACAAAGATTAAGCATCTTGCCAGAGGTCACCTGACTATCTCCAAGACTCACAGTATGCCTTAGAACTATGCTATAACGTCCTCAAACCACCTGCTCCAAAATCAGCTACAACGCTTACTGAAATTGAAGTTTCCCATACCCCACCTCAGACACACTAAGTCAAAATCTTTGGGTATGAAGCTTAAGGAGATTTCCTATGCATGCTAGAGTTGAGAACCAATGCATATTGCCTCCAATAAAAGAAACTTTCAGTCTAAATGACTTTTGAAAGGATGTCAATGTACTTCAAATAGGAATACCCATTAGTGTTGGCATCAATCAGCTTAAAATAGCTTACATATGCTCATGTTGCCTACTCTTCTGTATCACGTTAAGAGACATAAAATGGGATTTGTTCTAAGCCAAGGTTTGGTTTATATGCAGGAAGATTTTCTGAACCCCAAGCCTTGAACCCAATTGCTCTTGTTCTCACCCTAATTCCTGACAATAAGAGCTCCTTAATAGGACCCCCTGCCCCAGAAGTATTAGTCAACCAGTAGATCTATTTCAATTTTGGAAAGAGATTAGGCCCAAGTAAATTCTACTCATTCATCACAGACAATACTGCTGTATTTCTCCCTAGGAGGTAGAGCCTCCCTATCTTTTTTTTTTTTTTTTTGGATGTTTGTTTATTTTTTGAGAGAGAGAGTGAGAGAGAGAGACAGAGCATGAGTGAGGAAGGGGCAGAGAGAGAGGGAGACACAGAAGCCATAGCAGACTCTAGGCTCTGAGCTGTCAGCACAGAGCCTAATGTGGGGGGCTCAAATTCACTGACTGCAAGATCATGACTTGAGCTGAAGTCTGACATTCAACCAACTGAGCTACCCAGGCACCCGAGCCACCCTATCTTTTATGACAGGCCTTAATTGGCAAAAGAACAATTGATGGGCATCATGTGAAAACCTGGGAACTTCATCTTCCGTAAGGTCAATTTGAATCACAAGCCCCTTAGCAACAGATAAATCTGAACCAAAAATACTTATAAGAAACCCACTATACATGGCATAAGGGAACAGAGCATTTTTCTCAGGTTAAAAGGTTTTATAGGGCAAGTTTACATGTAAGGATATAATTATGAAGGTTAAAAAAAATCAATCAGTTTGCAATGTTCGCTCAAGATGCCTAGTAAGTGATGTAAATAGCATTAAAATCCTGGACACATAAAAATTTTCTTCTGAGTGTTTCAAAGAATTTGATAGACATTGTCTTACGGGCTCATAATAGGGATTATCATTCCTAACTCACATATGGAAAAACAAGGTCAAGTGTACCACTCTCAAAGGCCCTCTGATGGTCTCCTTTTAAACAAACGTATCCTAACACACCATCACAGTAAGTCATATTTTAGTACTCAGACTTATGGCAAATATTCTGCTTTGAAATAAAAATCTTTTCCAAAAAAAATGTTCTTATGGATATTTATGAGGAAGTTCAAAAGTTTCAAACTGATCAGCAGTAATGAATCAAAAATAAAAAGAGCTCAGTACAGTTATTTTCAACAGTGAAGAATATGTCAACCAGTAATTTCTACCCCCCCCCCACCCCGCCCCCCTTTCTGGAGAGAGAAAACTCCAAAACATATGGCCCAGGAAGAAAATCTGTACTCATTTATAGCAATGAACTGGCTTTTACATCTCTGTGGCTAGAGTACGCAAATGACTTCACAGGCAACGGCTTCCGTATGTTTCATATTTTTAACGTTGACCGTTCATAATAAAGATTCTTTGATCCTGGATCAAATGTTTGAATCGATTTTCTCTACACTTACTCAGAGTCACCGTTATGAAAGCTCCCTCTTCCCCACCTCAGATGTTCCAGCCCTCCCTGCCATAGGAACCAGCTCCATTTGTCACCTTCTCCCTGGTACTTCCCACCCCTTTGCTGTGGTTTTGAGCTGCGCTCCCTACCCTCTCCTGCAAAAGAGGCACCACAATAAAGAATTTTTGTGCATAACAGGTTAACTGCAATACAGAAGGTTCTAGCAGGCTAACTGCAATAAAGAAGGCTCCTCTAAGGAATATTTGGGCATCTTTAATAACGCCGGAAGTTCACAGTGGTACGTATGAGGAGTGCAAAAAAATTAAAACGTCCTCAACAGGTGAGGCCTTTCCCCTACAGGAAAGAAAAATTAAAACAAAAACTTAAATACATATTTTTAAAGCTAGATCATACTTCTGGGACTAGAACTGGAAAAAGTGAACGGGAACCTAAAGACTTAAATAAAAGCAAATCTAAAAAACCCTAAAATCTAGGTAAGTAGTAAAGACATCAAATAAAAAAAGTGTCTAAGCGATGCCAAAAATGTAAAATCTTCAATATAAAATTATCTCAAACTATTCCAAGGCCTTTTTTTAAACCCAATGAGTAGCAACATCTTTAATACAACCTTAATTGCTAACACTTTAAAACATGAATTTTGCAGAAAGGTATTCTGCAAAATTAAAAGCTAATGTGAAAAGTTGTTTTTAGTTTTCTAGTGGTTAATACAATAAATTTGGTATTATACTGTATTTGGGCCTAATTAGATCTCATGTTATTACAAAAAAAAAAAAAGAAAAAGAAAGAAAAAGAAAAAAGAAAGGAAAGAGAAAAGAAAAATATCCTGGCAATAAAATTCCCTTTAAAATGCATTTTTTTGGGGGCACCTGGGTGGCTCAGTCGGTTAAGCATCTGACATCGGTTCAGGTCATGATCTCATGGTTTGGTTTATGGATTCAAGCCCCACATGGGGCTCTGTGCTGACAGCTCAGAGCCTAGAGCCTGCTTCAGATTCCGTCTCTCTCTCTCTCTCTCTCTCTCTCTCTCTCTCTGACCCTCCCCCTCACATTCTGTGTCTCTTTCTCTCAAAAATAAATAAACATTTAAAAAAAAAATTAGTGCATTTTTTTCTTTCCTTTTTTTTTTCATTGGACTGGTAGTCAGGTCCTGTTTGAGGATAATTTAGGTTCCTATGTACTATGATTCATTTCAAAATACAGCCAGATAACCTGAAAAAAACATATAGTCAGAATGCTAATTCAGACCATGTCCCGAGCACTTGTACATATCAAAATGGCACATTGTTAGGTGTGAAGGCAAGGGGTCTGGAGTTGGCTGTAGACTTAACAACATTGTTCTAGGCAAAACTGAACTTTCCTGGCTGTATACAAAACGAGTTGTTGCACGGGTCATCTGCCCATCCCAGTGATTCAAGATTACCTTGCACACAGTAGCAAACTGTTGGTTATTTCCTGCTCCAACTACAAGATATCCATCCTTGGTTTTAAAAGCCTAAAAGAAATCAATAAATACATAAGTACACACATACATACATACAAATACATAGATACATGAATATATAACTTTATATATTGAAAATACCATAAAAGTTAGCTTTAATTTCTAAAACTTCTATATCGAAAGCATGTTCTAAAGTACATTACTAATTAAATAAATATTAATTAGTAGATTTTGTTCTTATATTTGCATAGTTGGTTTCTTTTGTTTTGTTTTGTTTTTCTTAATTTGGGATTTTCAAAGCACTTCCTGGCTCTTCCATTAACTGTTGTAACACGGCTTGGAAAAATAAAGAAAATACTAAATTAAACTAAAACAGTTTTATTATAATGCATAACATGAAATTCTGTATTCATTATAGTATGGATTAATGTTGGGCTTTTCCAAAGTTTTATATTTTGTTTGTTTCCATTTTTCCTTGGAGGGAAAAGAGCAAGAGGATACAATGTTTTCTACAAACTGAAAGAAAAATAAATGAATGGGAGGGAGGGAGGGAGGGAGGGAGGAAGGAAGGAAGGAAGGAAGGAAGGGAGGGAGGGAGGAAGGAAACAGGGAGGGAGGAGAGAGGAAGGGAGGGTGGAAGGGAGGATGCATACACTGATACATTTTATCTTTGAAGATCTCATATGTAAACTTTTGGACAATTTACTTTTCATTAAGTGAAAATTGACACATGTGGATCTCTGAATCTCATGTGGCTTTTATGTACTTGAAAATGTTTGTTGCTTCTAGGAGACACATTCATTTGAGCAGCAACAAGAATATAAGAAATTGATACACTCACCTCCCAGAGCATCTGGAGAACTCCCTTCTCCACATTTGATCACAGTGATGGTTGGAGGAACCAAATTTTACCCACAGAAGGCCTCATTCCCACTTTCTTAAATGAGTTCCTTTAGTTTCCTTCTTTTCTATGTAAACATTACTCTGTATTTTCACCTACTCTTTCTTTACTTACTCCTACCTCTGAGAAAGATGACTTCAATCTTCCTTGCCAGGGCTTGCTCCTATACTAAAAACCCTCGTCCCACCCTCACTCATATCCTTCAGAACCTTGCTCAATCATCCTTAATCTCTTCATTCCGACTAGATCCTTTTCTTTCTGCCTAGATATAGGCTCATGTCTACACTAAAAATATTAACAGCAACAAAACAAAATTTCTATCAATCCTGTTATCCTTCTCAGGCTATCTTGAAATTTTCTTCCTTCCCTCCATCTCTGAATGATATAAAATTCCACCTGCCTACACTTCTTCACCAACGCCACATGCCAATGCCCTTTGTCATCAAGATTTTTATCCGATCTTTACACTGAACTATTCTTTCTTGACCCCTCTGTATTATTTGGTACTGTTAACCATCCCTTCCTCCAGGAACCTGTCTTATCACTAGGCTCCATCTGGGTTCATCTCCAATCTCTCTGACCTGTATTCCGCATTCCCCTTTCTCAGAATTATCTTCTTCTTAGCCTTCAGGATCTGTATGTGGTCTTTCACTTCACTTGCTTCCTATAATAGCCATTAGACGCATGTGGCTATTAAATTTAAATAAACTAAAATTAAATTAGCCAGTCACAAAAGTCCACATATTTTGATAGCATTTATATGATACGTCCAAAATAGGGAAATCCATAGAGACAGAAAGATTGGCAACCACCCAGGGCTGAGAAGATGGGGAGAATTTGGGGGTGTGACCACTACCACTAATGAGTTCTGGGTTTCCTGATGGGGTGATGAAAATGTTCCAAGATTGTTGTAATGTACACTTTACATGAGTGAATTATGATATATCAATTATATCTCAGTAGAGATGTTATTCAGAAAAATGTAAGTAAAAGTTCAGTTCCACAGACCCACTAGCCACAATGTCAAACATTCAAAAGCCATGCCTGTCATATCAGCGTAGATAAAGAGCATTTCCAGCATCATTGAAAGTCCCATTGTCTGATGCTGGGAAACTGAAGCTGGAAGATGGTATGTTTTCTTTTTATTCTTCCTACTAGACCTAACATGGTATCTGAAGAATGTTAGGCAATTAATAAATGGTCGTAAAATGTAATAAATCTCTCAGATAACTGCTTCTATATAATAGACTCATGGCTAAAATGAATCTCAGGCAAAACATTATTAATGGGGTTTATTCTATTTACATTTTGCTTGATTTGGTAATGAATGCTACTAAAAAGATTTCACATGAACTATTTTAAAAGTTTATCTTCCCTGTTCACAGGGCAAAAGCAAAGTTTGTGTTATAAACAATGCATTGGTGTTTCTCAAACTATAGAAAGGGAATTTGCAATGGAGGTATGAGTGAGGAGCAAAGGATTTTGAACAGAGATGCCCCAATAAACCATTGATAACTATGAAGGTACACAGATTGTCAGCTTGTTTTTTTGTTTGTTTTCCGGAGAAAAACTGAGTTGGGAAGCGAATAAGTAATATGAAGTAACAATGTATGCTACCAAGTATAATGTGAAAAAAGATTTTCAAAATTTTAGGGGTGCCTGGGTAGCTCAGTTGGTTAAGTATCCGACTCTTGATTTTGGCTCAGATCATGATCTCACAGTTCATGAGTTTGAGCCCCACATCAGGCTCCACACTGAGAGTGCAGAGCCTGCTTGGGATTCTCTCTCTCCCTGCCCCTCCCCTGCTCAGCCTCTCTCTTTTCTGTCTCTCTCTCAAAGTAAATAAATAAATAAATTTTAAAATTTTAGATTAGTGACAAAAAACTCAGCAAGTTTACATTTTTGGAGATCCTCATTCCCTTTTAATTAATGAAGAAGTGTTTCTTCCTTAAGCCTTAGCTATGCCATGAAATATGTCTTTATCAATATAAAACTTTCAAAACTTTAAGCAGAGATAACCAGTTAATGATCACAGGAAAATGAAGACTGCATAGTGGCTGAGCCACTAAACACAATTAAAGATCATCAAATAGATTTATAAGGATAAAGGTAAGATTGAGTTCTTTAAATACTTATTTGTTCCCTGTTACTGTTCCTACAGTGTTTATTTAATAAATATATTTTAAGTAAAAACTTAAAAACAAAGTATTGGCTGAAGAGTAAATAATTATGTCTCAGAGTCGCATGTTGAAATCCTAACCCCAATATGATGGTATTAGGAGTATGAAAATTAATAGAGGGAAACGTCACTAAAGTGGAGTCAGGAGATTAAAAGGAAAAGCTGTATCACTTGTAATTGACAAGCGTCAATTACAAGAATAGCTGTCCATTACAGACCCCAACACAAGAGTCATCAACAGGAAAGAAAGGCCTCACAGGGACTGACCCTTGAACAATGGCAACCCACACACACATAATCCACGTGTAACTCTCTCTCAAAAATAAATAAAAGGTAGGGATTCAATAAATATCATTATTATTAAATAATTGCATCCTACCTAAAAGGAACTTCCTTATGTATTCTAAACCCTTATATCCTGACTCTTGGGCCCTCATCTACTCTGCAACAGACTCCTCTCTCTCTCTTTATTCCCTTGGTTGCCTCATTCTCCAGACTGAGCAAAGTAAGTGATAACAAGCCATACGCACAAACTGCCAGCAGGCTTTCCACACCAGGGAGAACTCACATCAAAAGCATCGAATTGGGCTAAAAACACTCATGGCTAGGGTGTTTCTCTCATAAGGAATTTAGGCCTCAGGAGGCAAGAAACCATTGCTTCTGCATGAAATGATGGGGGAGAGGGCAGCAGGGGTCTATAGTTTTAAAAGGACAAGGCCAAACTCCAGTATTTACAGCAGCACTATCGACAAGAGTCAAAGTACTGAAGAGCCCAAATGTCCATCAACAAGTGAATGGATAAAGAAGATATATATATACACAATGGAGTATTACACGGTAATCGGAAAGAACGAAATCTTGCCATTTGCAGCTACGTGGATGGAACTAGAGGGTATTATGCTAAGCAAAATTAGTCAGTCACAGAAAGACAAATATCATATGGTTTCACTCCTATGTAGAATTTAATATACAAAAGATCTGAACACAAGGGAAGGGAAGCAAAAATACTATAAAAACAGAGAGAGAGACAAAACATAAGAGACTCTTAAATACAGAGAACAAACAGAGGGTTGCTGGAGGGGTTGTGGGGGGTGATGGGCTAAATGGGTAAGGGGCATTAAGGCAGACACTTGTTGGGATGAGCACTGGGTGTTATACATAGGGAATGAATCACTGGACTCCTGAAATCATTTTTGCACTATATGCCAACTAACTTGGATATAAATTAAAAAATACATACATACATGCATACATACATAAAATTACAAAAAAAGAGAAACAAAAAAACAAAAACAAAACAAACAAACAGAAAAAGGACAAAGCCAAAACCAAGCCATTCCTCTTAGAAGACCAGATTTTATTAAGCTTATTACCATGGGTTGTGCTTTCTCTAGGGTAAGTTTCACCATTGGGGAGACCACACAGAAACTGCACAGTTTTCTTTACATTCCAGTTCACAATGAACCTCCTCTCCTGGGTGAAGAGGTGTTTCTCAGACTGAGAAAATATTGATGGGTCAAGTGATTGGACGTGCCAAAGAAACTGTACTACTTACGAGCAAATTGGGAGACATGTAAAGACAAGAAGGCATGGGGAGTCAGAGTTTCATTGCTCTGGTTAGAACAGTGTCACAGGTGAAATAGGACCACACCTGAGAGACCCAGGGGTGGCGATAGAAGATACAGGAATAGAGCATACTGAGCAGACATGAAGTCAGAGATATAAGAAGGTAAATCTGGAAGTGTCTACTGCTTCCGAAATGCTCTGCTTTCCCTGCTTCCAGGCCAGCTAACCCGGATTGATGATCTCTTAATTATTGATCTGGCTACAGATAAAATCACAGAAGGACCCTTCGAAGTTCTGCACCAACTCAATATATTTCATGGTCAAATGGAAAAAGGAAAAAAAAATAAAACTGAAACTTCCTGTGTCACTCTCTTAAGCTACCATATTGATGCATCAGTATTTCCTCTCGTCTAAATAAAGTACATACAAGTGGTGCTGTGTCTACTTCAAAAACAAGCCCTCAAACTCTTGGGTCTCCCAGGGCTACCTAATTTTTAACAAGATTTTCTTCCACAAAAGGTAACTATTGCTAAATGACTTCATCATCCACTGGAAAAAGACATTCCATGAAGTTCAACTCACTGCCATGAGAATGTTTTCTGGAATGTCAAGCAGTTACCGACTTTGGGTCTGTGCTAGTACATCATGACAAATATAGAGCACTATTTCCTACCACAAACAGTTCAGTTCACCTTATGGTGCTGAAGCTGGCTGAGCCAGATGGCAGTGAGGCACAAACCACTTAGAGCTCAAGAACAGTGTCATCTATGGGATGAAACCATGCAACAAGTGGTAAACGAACCCAGGAGTCCCTAATCTCGCCTACTACCAATTTGCCTTCGTCTGTACATTTTTCATCATGAAAAAAAAAAGCCATTTTGAAGAACGATTTCTAAATACAAATCTTTGCCTTGAAATTTAGAATAGCCTTTACAGAGGTATTACATGCTGATTTCCTTCCACCCCAGATCAAGGCCAGGATTTGCTGATTCCACAGGAAATTTGAATGTTCAAAAATATACTGGAGGTTCTTCAAATCAATTAAGTCTCATTTCAAATTGAACATATGTATGATCTTCAATCACTCAGTTTCTGATACAATGCAAGTGCAAAGAAGAAAATGGGAAATGTCAAAATTTTTTTAATATTCTTCCCACACTGTCAACGGATTTTTTTTTAATAAAAGAAGTCCTTTGTCATGAAAGCCTCCTGTCAAAAATGGAGTCATCGTGCATCCTGGACACAATGTAAAATGGCACATGGGGTTCCTTTCCTTGGGAAGTATGGGCCAGAAACTGGTTTTGATGATGATCCTGGATTGATTTCATTATGAAGAATAATAAGCCAGATTATTTGAAATAGGCAAGCAAAAGCAACAACCAAAAATTCCTGGATAAGTCCATATTGATTTTTCAGGAGCACTTCAAGGTGTTAAGCATTTTCAAACTTCTCTTTATCTCAAACATGTTACAACAATCACAGTCCCAACAAGTTATGTTCCATCCATGAAAATACCATTTCTGAAAATGAGACTACATTTATTTCAGACTAGTTTAAGGCATTCATTCATAGACCAGAACTTTATTCAAGATGCCACCATAGTTCACTTTCAAGCCAAAAATCAAGCTATAAAAGGATATTAATTATAATTACAATGAGAATATTCTAATGTGGATTATAGAGTGGATTGCCAATAAGGTTTTCCAAACATATTTTAATTCCATCATGTCTCAAGATTCATCAATGACAAAACATAAGCGATTAGGATTAGGAGGAGGGAGGCCCTGACATGAGACCTGCCCACTACACCTGAAGCAAGGCAGTGGGGTACAGGTCCAGTTGACAGCAGAATTTCACCGCAGAGTATGGAAAGTTTAAATAAGCATGGTTCAGGAAAGCAGTTGGCAAGATAAAGTATGGGGGTATAGGTAGAGAATAGGGTGAGAAATTCTGACAGAATAATTCTTGAAGGCAGTTGGCCACTGAGATGTACAGATAGAGCCTATAGGGTCCCGGTTATGGGAAGGAGGCTCAAAGACTTGTGAAAACAAAGCAAAAGTTAGAGGGACAGGAAACAGGAAGTTAACTAGACGAGAAGCTCAGAGAATAGAGACAAAAGCAGAAGCCCAAGACTTTGAACAAAGATATATGAATCAATGACAGTTCCTATAAGCACGGGAGTCTGGCTGGCATATAAGAACTTAGAGCCCATGGTAGTTATACCTAATATCTGGGATTATGTCTGGCATGGCAGGCTTCAATACATTTTGTTAAATGAAAGCCAATGTATTAACATTAAATAACAGCAAACTAGGCAACTCATGAACCATTACTCACTATACAAAAGGCATGGCAGCAAAACTGGGAAGCAAGAAGTAGAAGAGATGAGAAAATGTCAAGGACTCGAAGAGGGTGCTTACTGAGCATGGCAAACACACTAAGAATCAATTCCCACAGCAAACGTCCTTCCTTAGAGATGACTGCCTAAATTTAAAGGTGAAGATTAAGTTTTAGGGGAGATGGAGAATATAATTCCAAAAGGAGTTCCAGATATGTCCTGTAGTTGGAACAATGAGGGACTTAGTCCCCCTAATTAAGTACTCCTCCTTCTTTCCATGGTCAAAATTTAGCCCCTTCACAATGTCCCTTTCCAAAGACCATTTAGTTGTCTGAAAGATCTCTTCCCTTATCTCCCTAATACTCATAGCCAAGGGTTTCTTAATCCATCGTGATGTTTGCAAGTCGCTACCTTGTAGGATGGTGAGGAGAAATCTCCTTAGCATATTGTCATGGGGCAAGGATCCATGCATACTGCCACTACCTCCAACCACCAATTCCACCATTATCACCCTAATCCAGTATCCACTCTGTCTTGAAGCATATAGGATCATCCTTAGTATTCTTCCCAAGAAACATTCCACATAGCTATTACCAAGTCATTGGTCATGAACTGGAATTAAAATTTATTTTCCACCCAATATAAAATGAGTTCCTGTACAGAGGCTTGGAATCAAAGTATACAGATTCTCAAAATATCTGTGGGCTTTGTCTAAAGATCACAAGAAGCTACGTGGCTTAACATGGTGGAGAATAAGCACTTTAAGAAGGACCTGCTAACTCACAGGAACAGGTAAAATGTAGCCTTCATGGGATAACCAAGTATCTAAAACAAGTTAACTCAAGAGTCAGAAAAAGCACAGGGGAAAGCTCTGTCTTAAATATCTGTAGACATTTCTAAGGAAAGTGATGGAAAAAGCAGTAGGCTATAAGTAGCTGTTAGGAATTTGATGAGATTGCCATATTCCAGGGTCTGGACTGGTCCCTCAAAGGACCTACTCCTTCACTGGATTATCAGGACCTGAAAGCCTGACGTAGGCCATCTAAAGTGCATGGGAGATTAAGGTAGACACCAGGATGATAATATTGCCACTATACAGTGAGAAAGAACTATATTAGAAGCCAGTATCTTTGAAGACTAAATGCTCCATAAATTTTCTCCCTTGAAAACTAATAATCAGAAGGCAAAATTATCAGAATTGAACATGGATTAATTACTTCTTGTCTCAAGTCCTCTTGCATCTAGATGCTGAGTCAAGTCTGAATCTGTCGGTGGAAAGGTCAGTAGACCCTTCCACATATGGCTACAAGAAGCAGGGGGAAATGAGCTCAGACTTGTTCAGCAGAAGAAGCCATGCTGAATCACTAGAGATCAGAGATCTCAAAATGTATCTCAACCATTTACATTTCATGAAATACACAAGAAAAAACAAGATGCATTCTGAATACTATTCTGTGCATTCCTGTTTCAATCACTGGTGACCCAAAAGAGTTGGACTTACATGGGCACATACGGCATGACTGAGTCATGAGAGTGTTATACAAGGTTCTTTTAGACCAACTAAGAAGTTGTCCCTTCCAAAGTAACTTAACAGCACAGCATTCTTACAAACAACCTGAAAAGAATTTTCAGTAGTCCTTCTAGTAGGTCAGAAGGTGAAAAAAGCAATAATCCCTTTCTGGTCTTCTACATAAGCACTTAACAGAACATAGTTGGTACTTCCGTGCATCCCTGTCAACATTAACAGGTCATTTTAGTTAAAAACTCAAAGGTAGCAGGAGATTCTGTTTTATTTTAGAGTTTATTTATCTATTTTGGATAATTTATATTTTAGTTCCTCTGGATATCATGTTCTACAAATGAAGGTGGAAACTTATTCTGCATATGAATTTTTATACATAATAACAGAATGTGCTGGAAATAACTTACCATTCCCTGTCTCTTCAAACACTACAATTCTTCATCCCAATTGCATTAAATATGTTTAATTTCCATTCCATCCCAACCCTCACCCCTTGAAGAAGCAACCTCATTCTTCATGTGACTGATCATTCCTCACCCCTGGTTGACTAGAATAGTGTGGATACCATTCCCAAGCCAGCTAATAGATTCACTGGACAGGAATCAATTACATCAACTTGAGAATTCAAAAGGTCATGTGGAGATGGGGCTGAAATGGCCATATTAGGCTTACGTAAGTAAGTAAGAAAGCCTCAGACAGACTACAAGTGAGACAAAAGACTAGACTACACAAAGGAAACTGATAAGGACTAAGCAACTGCTCCATGTCTGATAGTACCCTGATTTTCATGAAACCAAACTATACTTTTGTTTCTGCAAAATCTCCATAGCCTTACAATGACCTCCCTCTTATCCACCTCATCTCTATTTATCAGAATTATCTTGGCTGCATTTCTGTTTGTTAGAACCAAAAACGACTTAATCATAGATTTCCTAAATGGTGCTATATGGTGCGAATTGAGGATCAATAGATAACTGGAGTTCTCTAGCAGAGCAGAGTTTTGGGGAGCAGTGAACAAGCTGGGTCAATATCTTATGGACTCAATGTCTATTTGCCTAGCACAGGGCCTGATATAAAGGAGGTCCTTATACTTATTTGAAATCTTTTCCTTTTACTAGAGATTTTAAACAGGTATTTCCCAAACTAGTTCCACAAAACACTGTTACATAAAGTGTTAATAATAGCCTTCTCTCTACTTTTCTCTCTCAGCACCACACACATACAAACTTTTTCATTTCTTCACTCAAATAAGTTTGAGAAACGCAAGTTCAACAGCTTTTTAAACTCTACTTTTCAAAACCCTTAATGTGATAGTGAATTTTACGAATCTCCAAAAGAGGCCTAGAGTCTTTAAAAAAGAGTTCCTCAAATTAGTTTGTTCATGAAACCCTTTTTTCTAAGCATACCCATTAATTTCTCCCAGAAGAGTGTTCCACAGAACAATATGAACCTGTCAGATCTTTAAAGGAGCAAAGACCCTGCTGTCATCCAGAAGAACCTACAAACTGTTATCTTTCATTTTCTTCAAGGTTAGTTTCACAAATTAACTGATTTAAAGTCTGATTTAACATTATCCCCTAATGGATAAACCATGCTTGAAATTTTATACAAGTCCCTAAATAAAGGCTTTGGCTAAACTCCAAAAAAAAAAAAAAAAAATGCTATAAATTATTTTACCTTAATCTATATTTTCCACCCAATAAGTTCAGTTTTTTAAAAATATGATAGCTAATTATTTAGATAGGATAGTTTTTTTTTTTAATGACCTTGAAATCTTGTAAATCTGGTGCTCTGAGGAGAGAAGAACATGTGCAAAGACTAAATAGTTTAAGTTCTTCAGGAACCTCTCTAAATGTTAAAAATTAAAATTCAGGTGACTACACCTATTGCGGTGAGCACTAAGTTATATATAGAATTGTTGAATCATTATCTTTTGTACCTGAAACTAATATAACATTATATGTTAATTATACCTCACTTATAAATAAATAATAATAAAATTTAGTGTTTAATTATTTACACTGCATACAATAAATTACTTTTCTTCTCAGAGCAAAAGGGACTCAGAGGGTCCCTCTCTACTTCCATTTCCCCACCATTTACCCCTTCCCTCCATCCCTGGGATGGTGCCCATCCCAGAACGCCAGAAAAACTACTGTCAAACGCCATCTTAATCACAGTATGTTTTCTCAAAGTCCTCACCTTTCTTTATCTCTTTGTCTTCAAACCTCCCATTTTACCATTGGGAGAAACTACACAATCTTACTTCCTTCAGATTCCAACCCCATCCATTCTGGGGGGGTTCTTGAGCTTTCCTCCTCAGGTGACCTCTCTCCCTCCTCCTTACCTTTTGGCACTGTGACCTCACTCACTAGCAGAGATTCAACCATAACTTCTATAGGAATTCTTTTTCGGACACCGACCCACTCCCAAGCTCTTGTACTAAATTAACCAAAGTTGGTAATCAAGTCTAAACCAGGACTGGGACAAGTTGAGAAACTGCATCAAGGGAACATCCTCATAAAGCTGGGACACATAAAGGGCTACTTTACCAGTAAACGTGTAAATGAGAAAGATCCATTCATAAGAAAAGGTGAGAGAAAAAAAGACTCCCCTGAATAATCCTAATCATGGCTTTTCCTTAAAGAGGTTCGAATTTATCTGTAAGGTGTGGATCACAAAAAACAAAAAATTAACAGAAAGCCAGTCCTTCTTTCTACTGCCTTCAGTTACTATGCAAGAAACAAATACAAATCCTATTTAGAAGGAAACCCTCAACTGAAATTGAGGGAGATTTTCACTGAGATAGTCCAGTTGTATTTGAGCCTATAATGCAACATTATACATGGAAATAAGCTACCATGAGCCAGAGTTGGAAGCAACAATAAAAAGCAGAATTCGAATAACAAGATCTTCAAATAACAGTATTTCTAGAAATAAAATATAAAATAAGCATGGCTAATATTTTTAATGGAGTATAGATTCAAACATATGAGGAAAGTAGAAGTTACTCTTTAAAAAGGTACATTTTTGGGGCGCCTGGGTGGCGCAGTCGGTTAAGCGTCCGACTTCAGCCAGGTCACGATCTCGCGGTCCGTGAGTTCGAGCCCCGCGTCAGGCTCTGGGCTGACGGCTCGGAGCCTGGAGCCTGTTTCCGATTCTGTGTCTCCCTCTCTCTCTGCCCCTCCCCCGTTCATGCTCTGTCTCTCTCTGTCCCAAAAATAAATAAAAATTAAAAAAAAATAAAAAAAAAAAAAAACACGTTGGGAAAAAAAAATTTTCAAAAAATAAAAATAAAAAAATAAAAAGGTACATTTTTGAAAGAACAAGATATCATTTTTTAAAATAAAAATATCATTGGGAGAATGCCTGGGTGGCTCAGTCGGTTAAGTGTCCAACTTCGGCTCAGGTCTTGATCTCACAGTTCGTGAGTTCAAGCCCCACGTCGGACTCTGTGCTGACAGCTCAGAGTCTGGAACCTGCTTCCTATTCTGTGGCTCCCTCTCTCTCTGCATCTCCCTGCTTGTGCTCTCTGTCTCAAAAGTAAACATTAAAAAATTTTTTAATAAAATAAAATAAAAGTATCATTGAAATTTAAAATTCAAAGCTGAAATAAGAATTGTTGCCTGAAACAGACATTTTGAAAAATAAGCTAGATAGAAGCTAGATAGAATTAAGCAGAAAGAAGAGATCAAAACTATAAAAGTGATATTAAGAGACAAGGAGGTTGGGGTGCCTGGATGGCTCAGTCAGTTAAGCATCTGACTCTTGATTTTGGCCCAGGTGATGATCTCACAGTTGTGAGATTGAGCTTCACACTGGGTTTCACACTGGGTGTGGAGCCTGCTTAAGATTCTCTCTCTGTCTCTGTCTCTGTCTCTGTCTCTCTCTCTCTCTCTCTCTCCTTCTCTCTCTCTCTCTCTCTCTCTCTCTCCCTCCCTCTCTCTCTCTCTCTCTGTCTCCTTGTCTCTCTCCCCCAGCTCTTCCCATGCTCTCTTTCTCCTCTAAAAGAGAGAGTGAGAGAGAAGGTTAAAATGAAATTCTCCAATTACAGATGGAAAGACAAAGATAATGGAGGAAACACAGTATATAAAAGATAAATATCCAGAATTAATTAATCCTATAAACTCAATGAATCCCAAGTGGGACAAACAAAAAGAAATGGACAATCAGATATACCACAGTAAAAGTGAAGAATACCAAAGCCAAAGTAGACATGTTAAAATCATCCAAATGGAAAAGACAGGGGCACCTGGGTGGCTCAGTTGGTTAAGCGTCTGACTCTTGATTTCAGCTCAGGTCGTCATCTCATGAGTCATGAGTTCCAGCCCCTGGTCAGGCTCTGTGCTGACAATGAAGAGCCTGCTTGGGATTTTCTGTCTCCCTCTTTCTCTGCCCCACCCCCCCCCCCACCACTGCTTGTGATCGATCTCTCTCTCTCTCTCTCTCTCTCTCTCAAAAATAAATAAACATTTTTTAAAAAGGGCTGAATACCTGTAAAGCATATCATTTACACAAGTAGCAGAAACTTCAATAGCAATTATAGAAGTCAGATGATAAAGCTGGGGTATAATAACTGTTAACAAAGAATTTTATACGTAGCTAAAATATTGTTAAAGAATGATCTTGAAATAAAGTTATGTTCAGACTAGCAAAATCTAAGACAGCTTATCACCACCAGATCCTCACTAAGCAATTTCTAAAATATATGCTTTAGGAAGACAGAAATTGAATCTAGAAGAAATGAAATACAAAAAGAAATTGTGAAAAAGGAAAGAAAATACATATGAGTTAACCTAAAGCACTAATATGAAAAAGGAGAAGGCAGGGAGGAGGAAGAAGGGAGGCAGTTAATAGTAGGAGTGGTGGTAGCAGGAATGGAAATGAATCACTAAGATCTCCCTTAAAGATGTGAGATGACATCAGCAAAATGGCAGAATAGGAAGCCGCAGCTGCCCACCCCCCATGGAAACACTGATTCAATAACAATACATAGATCAATTTCCTTTGTGAGAAACTCAGAAAAATGGCTAAAAGTCTGCTGCACCCCAAATGAGTGTGAAACCAATCACATCAAAGCCAGCAGGAAAATCTGTAGAACTCACTGGCCATATTCCCTCCCTGCCCCAGCTCAGTGAGGCATTGTTGAGCAAAAACTCCCAGCTCCTGGCTTTTCCTTGGGGAGGGAAAGAAAAAAACAAAATGTATGTCCAGTAAGCAGACTTTCTGAAGGGCTACCTGAGGAACTGGTTTTTGTCTTGCCTGAATCTAAGTGCTAACAAGAACGATGTTGGGCCGTGAGCTGCTGAGAATGAAAGTGAGGGTTTGGACTAGCACACACTCTCTCATCATAGTCCTTCCCCCTGGTTCACTGTAGAAAAAGTGAAAGAAAACTCCTAACTCCTGGCTTTTCCTTGGGGAGGGAAAGAGTTGGAGACTGTGTATAATTTTCTAAATTTTCAGGGGGCTGCCCAAGGCACTATTTTCTGTTTTGCATGTCTCAGAACACTTATAGGACACAGCATACTCTAGATGCCTTAGGATTCCAGATGGAAAAAGATACTTGGGTGGCCTGTTACTATTTCAGAGGAACAACAGTACAACAGATAGAGGCCAACATAGTGAAGTGGCCTCTCACTCAAAGGGTAGGAAAGAGGAGTGGAGTGTGCATCAATATTCTGGCTTCTCAGGGGCTGCTCAAGGGACTGGTTTCTGTCTCTCCAGTCTCGGAGCACTGATTTGACACAACATACACTGGATAGCTGGGGCCAGGAATGGGGGTGATGCGGCAGTGTAGAATGAGGATAAAAGAGAGCTAGGAATTTGTGTCACTTCTAGAGAAACTGCAGTAATGCGCACAGATGCCAGAGGGAGCAAAAGATTATGAGCTCCTGAAAAATAAAACGAGCAAATCCCTCTGACTCTATATAAACCAGTCCAGAGAATATGCACCCACCAAAAAGATTTGAGGAAACCCCAGAATATCTAGCGAGGATAATTGGTAAAGGTCTTTCCCTGAACAGAGACAGCCCATAAAAACTGGAAAGCTAGCTGTTTTTTCAAGTACATGAATCCCAACACCAAGTTAGATATAAGGTACATGAAGAAACAGGGACATATTGGTCCAATCAAAGAAACAAAATTAATCTACAGAAACCAATCCTAATGAAATGGGTATAATATGAGTTACTTGATAATATACTAAATGACCATCATGAGAATGCTCAATGAGCTCAGGGAAACAATGTATGAACAAAATAGACTAACATCAAAAACATGGAAAATATAAAAAAAAAAGAACCAACTTAAAATTTTGGAGCCAAAGGATACGATAACTGAATTGACACACAAAGAATTTGTTGTTCACTTAATTGAACAACAGTCGACTTGATCAGATTGAAGAAAGAATCAGTGAACTCAAAGATAGGTCATTTTAAATTATCCAGTCAGAAGAAGAAAGGAAAAAAGAATGAAGAAAGCATAAGGAACTTATGAGACACAATCCAGTAGACTAATATACATTTATAAATGTCCCAAGAAGGAGAATAGAGAAACAAAGGATCAGAAGGGTTACTAGAGAAAATGATTAAAACTTCCCAAATCGGCGGGGGGGGGGGGGGGGGGGGGCGCGTCTGGATGGCTCAGTCTGTTGGGCGTCCAACTTCAGCTCAGGTTGTGATCCCACAGTTCATGGGTTCAAGCCCTGCATCGAGCTCTGTGCTGATTGCTCAGAGCCTTGAGTCTGCTTCAGATTCTGTGTGTGTGTCTCTCTCTCTTCCCCTCCCCTGCTCACATTCTGTGTGTGTGTCTCTCTCTCAAAAATAAATAAAACATTAAAAAGAATTAAAAAAGAAACTTCACAGTTCTGGGGAAAGAAATGGATATCCAGATTCAAGAAGCCACACCTTCCCCCCAAAAATCCAACTAGAGTAAACCTAAAGAAGTCCACACCAAAATACATTATAATTAAAATGTCAAAAGTCAAAAACAAAAAGAGAATGTTGAAAGCAGGAATAAAAAGAAAAAAAGCAATTCATCACACACAAACAGGCTCCCATAAGACAATGAGCAGATTTCTTAGCAGAATCTTACAGACCACAAGAGATGGGATGATATATTCAAAATGCTGAAATAAAAGAACTGACTACCAAGACTAGGATTCCCAGCAAAACTGTCCTTCAAAATAAAAGACAAATAAAGAGTTTCCCAGATAAACAAAAGCTAAGAAAATTCATCACTACCAAATTTGTGTTATAAGAAAGGTAGGAGAGGCAGATTCATGTTCTTGCCAAAAACCCCACCCCAGGCATGGTGACTCACTTTCTGGAAAGATCTCAAAAATATGAACTTTCCCCTGAGGTTGAGGGGTTTGTGTTCTGTATCAGGTACCCCAACCTTGAGTCCTGAACTGGAGAGTCAAGACCATGAAACATAAAACCAATGGGAATTATGTCCAGGAGAACCATAAAACTGTACGGGATGAAGAATCTACCCTTAAAGGGCTTGTATGCAGACTCAAGCCAGGCAGGGTTCAGCACAAAAGCAGCAGTTTGAAAAGCACCTAGACCATATATCATATGTGAAGGAGAGCTACTTGCAAATCTTAAAGAGACTGTCAGAAACACAAGAACCTGTTGGGACCCTTTCCAGGGACAAAAGTGCTAATGGGTACCATTTTTGCAATCACACCATACCTTGATAATGCCTACACTGGTGGGTGCCTTTATGGCAGTCTTCCTCTAACCTGCTAGCACAGTTGGGAGTACAATGGCTCTCCCTCCACAGCAGCCACACCATAGCTGATGGGCACACACAGCCTATGCAGGAGAGCCCCCTGGAGCACTTGGCTCTAATGGCCAGGGAGAATTGTGATTCTAGGCCCCACATATCATATCATCTCCTATACAAGGCAACTCCTTTAAGACTTGGAGAAGTAGCTGTTTTGCCTAATACATACAAACTACACAGAGAATCAGGCAAAATGAGGAGACTTAGAATACAGTCCAAACAAAAGAATAAGACAAAAACTGTAAAGAAAACATTAGCGAAATGGGAATTAAGTCATCTACCTGATAAAGAATTCAAAGTAATGGTAATAAAGATGCTTAAGACACTAGAGAAGAAAAATGGATGAACACAGTCAGAACCTCAACAAAGATACAGAAAATATTTTTAAACTTAAAAAAAATAATGCAATGCCAAACAAGTCACAGAACTGATGGAATAAAATAACTGAACTGAAAAATAAACTAGAGGGGTTACAAAGAAGACTGGATAAAGCAGAAGAATGTATCACTGGCCTAAAAGAAAAAACAATGAAACTTACCCAGGCAGAGCAGCAAAGATAAAACAAGAATTTTAGAAAGTGAAGAGAGCTTAAGGGCCCCATAGGAAAATATCAAGTGGAATAACATCCACATTATAGGGGTCCCAGAAGGAGAAGAGAAAAAGAGATGGGCAGAAAACTTATTTGAAGAAATAATAGATGAAAACTTCTGAAATGTGGAAAAGGAAATAGACATCTAAGTCCAGGAAACAAAGAGATTTCCAAACAAAATGGACCCAAAGGGATCCATACCAAAGACACCACATTATACAGGCAGTCCCTGATTCATGACAATTCAATTTATGATTTTTTGACATTATGGTGGTGCAAAAGTGATATGCATTCAGTAGAAACTGAAGAAACTGAAAAAGCAAATTTTGAATTTTGATCTTTTCCCAGGCTAGTGATATGTGGTGTAATACTCCCTCATGATGCTAGGTGACAGCAGCAAGCCACAGCTAGCAGTTTGCTAGTCAATCACAAGAACAACTGATATACTTACAACACTTCTGTTTCTCACTTTCAGTACAGTGGGTGTTCAATACATTACACGAGTTATTGAACACATTGTTATAAAGTAGACTTTGCATTAGATGACTTTGCCCAACTGTACCCTGATATAACTACTCTGGGCATGTTTGAGGTAGGCAAGGCTAAGCTATGATGTTCAATAGGTTAGGTGTATTAAATGTACTTTTGACTGAAGATATTTTCAACTTACAGTAAGTTTGTCAGAACATAATTCCATCATAAGTCAAGGAATATCTTTAATTAAAATTTTTTTAATGTCTATATATTTTTGAGAGAGAGATGGAGGGCGAGTGGGGGAGAGGCAGAGAGAAAGGGTAACAAAGAATCCAAAGCAGGCTCCAGGCTCTGAGCTGTCAGCACAGAGCCTGACTTGGGGCTCAAACCCATGAACCGTGAAATCATGACCTGAGCCAAAATTGGATACTTAACCAACTGAGCCACCCAGGTGCCCAGAGGAATATCTGTAATTAAAATATTAGAAATTCAACATTAAGAAAGAACTGTAAAATTAGCAAGAGAAAAACTTGTTACATACAAGGGAAACCTTATAAGGCTACCAGCAGATTTTTCAGGAGAAACTTTGCAGAAGGGAGTGGCATGACATATTTGAAGTACTAAAAGGAAAAAAACAAAAACAAAAACAACAACTTCCAACCAAAAATATTCTGCCTGGTCAGAGAAAGACAAATATCATATGATTTCATTCATATGTGGAATTTAAGAAACAAAACAAATGAGCAAGGGGGAAAAAAAGAAAGAGAGAGGCAAACCAAGAAATAGACTCTTTAATATAGAGAACAAACTAATGGTTAGCAGAGGGGAGGTAGGTAGAGGGATGGGTTAAATAGATGATGGGGACTAAGGAGTGCACTTGTTGTGATAAGCACCAGGTATTGTAAGGACGTGTTGAATCACTAATTGTACACCTAATACTACACTGTATGTTAACAAACTGGAATTTAAATAAAAACTTAAGGGCCGCCTGGGTGGCTCAGTCGTTAAGCATCTGACTCTTGGTTTCGGCTCAGGTCGTAATCTCAGTTCGTGAGTTTAAGCTCCACATCGGGCTTTGTGCTGACAGTACAGAGCCTGCTTGGGATTCTCTCTCTCTCCCTCTCTCTCTGTCCCTCCCCTGCTTGTGCTCTCCTCCCTCTCTCAAAATAAATAAATAAACTTCAAAAATTTTTAAATAAAAATAAAAACTTAAAAAGAAAAGTATACTCTGTCTGGCAAGGTGATCATAGATGACAGATTAAAAACTTTTCCACATAAGAAAAGCTAAAGAAGTGCATTACCACTAAAGCAGCCTTGTAAGAAATGTTGAAGAGATTTCTTTAAGTTGAAATGAAATAGCACCAATTAATAACAAGAGTAATTTTTACAAGAGTAAAAATCCCACTAGTAAAGGTAAATATATAGTAAAGGTAGTTGACTAATCACTCATAAAGCTTCTATGAAGGTCAAAAGGCAAAAGTGACAAAATTAACTAAAATTACAATAATTAGCTAAGGAATACATAAAGTTAAAAATGTAAAATATGACATCAAAAACATAAAATTGGGGGGGGGGGTCAAAATGTGGAGTTCGGCAATGTATTCAAATTTAAGTTTCTCTGACCTTAAAATAGGCCATTATATGGATAGTATGTTATATGTGAACCTCACAGTAACCACAAAACAAAAATTTACAGTAAATACACAAAAGAAAGTGAAAAAGGAATCTAAAAATAACACCAAGAAAGTTATGAAACTACATTACATGAGAAAAGAGAGAGAAGAAAGAAGCATATAGGAACTACAAAAACAGCCAGAAAACAATTTTTAAAATGACAATAACACATACCCACCGATAATTACCTTAAATATAAATCAGCTACATTCTTCAATCAAAAGTAGCTAAATGGAGAAAAAGAGGAGTTTGTCTATATGCCGCCTACAAAGGACACACTTCAGAAGTAAGACACACACAGACTAAAAGTAAAAGGATGGAAAAAGATATTCCATACAAAGGAAAACAAAAGAAAACTGGCGTAGCTGTATTCATAACAGACAAACTAGACTTTAAAACAAAGACTAATAAAAGACAAAGTAGTGCAATACCTAATGACAAAAGGGGTGAACTGAGCCAGAAGATAAAACCTTTATGAATATATATGCAACCAATATAGGAGCACAAAAATATAAAACGCAAATATCAACAGATCTAAAGGGAGAAATAGACAGCAATACAATCATAGTAGGAAACTTTAAAACCCCACTTACATCAATGGATAAATCATCCAGACAGATAATCAATAAGAAAACATCAGCCTTAAATAAGACCAGAGGGACTTAATGTTTATTTATAGAACATTCCATCCAATAGCAGTAGAATACATATTCTCAGTTCACATGAACCATTCTCCATATCACATGTTAGGCCACAAAGCAAGTCTACAGTAAATTTAAGAAGAATGAAATTGGAAGTGCCTGGGTGGCTCAGTGATTTAAACATCTGACTCTTGATTTTGGCTCAGGTCATGATCTCACAGTTTATGAGTTCAAGCCCTGCATCAGGCTCTGGGCTGATAGAACAGAGCCTGCTTGGGATTTTCTCTCTCTCCCTCTCTCTACCCCTCCCCACTCATGCTCTGTCTCTCAAAATAAATAAACTTAAAAAAAGAAGAATGAAATCATATCAAGCATCTTTTCAGAAAAATGGTATGAAAATCAAGTACAAAATGAAAAATGGAAAAACCACAAAAATGTGGAGATTAAAAAACATACTATCGAGGAACTAATTGGTAATCAAAATCAAGGTAAATAAAAAAATACCTAGTGACAGATGAAAAAAATGCAGTGTATCAAAATCTATAGGATTCAGCATAAGTGGCTAAAAGAGGGAAGTTCATAACATTTCAGGTCAACTCAAGAAAAAGAAAAAGCCTGAATAAACAACCTAAATTTCCATCTAAAGGGGCTAGAAAAAGAACAAACAAAACCATTAGTAGAAAGAAGTAAATAATAAAGAACAGGAAGGAAATAAGAAATAGAAACTAAAAATGCAGTAGAAAAGGTTAATAAACCTAAGAACTGATTCTTTGAGAAGATAAAGAATTTGGACAAACCTTTAACTAGGCACTCCAAGAAAAAAAAAGAGAGGGCCCAAATAAGTAAAATCATAAATGAAAGAGGAGAAGTTACAACTGATACCACAGAAATACAAAGGATCATAAGAGACTACAATTAATAATTGTATGTCAACACATTGCACAATCTAAAAGAAATGGGTAAATTCCCAGAAACATACAACCTTCCAAGACTGAATCATAAGAAATAGAAAATCTGAACAGACCCATCATGAGTAAAGAGAGTGAATCAGTAATCAAAAACCTCCCAATGAACAAAAGTCCAGGATCAGATGGCTTCACTGATAAAGTCTACCAAAAATATAAAGAACACCAATATAATTAGTCATATAATTAATATCAATCCTCTTGAACTCTTCCAAAAAACTAAAGAGGGGAAAACACTTATAAACTCATTTTACCAAGGCCAGGGTTGTCTGGGTGGCTCAGTCAGTTCAGCATCCGACTCCTGATTTCAAATTTGGGTCATGATCTCACGGTTCATGAGTTTGAACCCTATGTCAGGCTCTGTGCTGACAGCGTAGAGCCTGCTTGGGATTCTCTCTCTCCTCCTCTCTCTCTGCCCCTCCCCAGCTTGCGCTCTCTCTCTCTCTCTCTCTCTCTCTCTCTCTCTCTCTCAAAATAAATAAACTTTACAAATGAACAAACAAGGCCAGCATTACCCTGATACCAAAACCAGATAAGGACACCAAATAAAAAAAGTACAGGCCAATATCCTTGAGAAAAATAGACGCATGAATCCTCAGTAAACCTAATTCAACAACACATTAAAAGGGTATGACACCAAGATCGAGTGAGACTTATTCTAGGGATCCAAGGATAGTTCAACATCCACAAATCAATCAACATGATATATCACATTAACAAAATGAAAAATAAAAAACATGATCAGATCAATATAAACAGAAAAAAGCATTTCACAAAATTCAACATCTATTTATGATAAAAAAAAAAACTCCCAACGAAGTGTCCATGGAGGAAATGTACCTGAATTTCACACAAAGTGTATTTAACAAGCCCCATTTAATATCATACTCAATGGTGAGAAGCAGAAAGCTTTTCCTCTAAGATTAGGAACAAAACAAGGATGCCCACCCTCCCCACTTTTATTCAACATAGCATTGAAAGTCATAGCCAGAGAAAATAGCCAAGAAAATGAAATACAAGACATTCAAAATGGAAAGGAAGACTTAAAATTGTCACTATTTGCAGATTTCATGATACAGTATGTAGAAAATCCTACAGACTCCATCAAAAAACTATTAGAGCTAACAAATGAATTCAGTAAAGTTTCCAGATACAAATCTAATATACAAAAATCTGTATTTTTATACACTAAAATGAACTGTCAGAAATAGAAATCAAGGGAAACAATACCATTTATAATTGTATCAAACAGAATAAAATATCTAGAAATAAATGTAATCAAGGGGGTGAAAGATCTGTACTCTGAAAACCGTAAGACACTGTTGGAAGAAACCGAAGACACAAATAAATGGAAAGAATACTCTGTGCTCATGGACTGAAAGAATTAATATGTTAAAATGTCCATACTATCCAAAGGAATATACAATCATTGCAATATGTATACAATGTACAGTCAATATAATCCTTATAAAATTCTAATGGTATTTTTCACAGAACTAGTACAAATAATCCAAAATTTATCATCTCCCAGAAGCCCCACCTCCTAATACCATCACCTTGGAGATTAATTTTCAATATATAAATCGGGGGGGGGGCACATTCAGACCATGGCAAGTGTCATTATCACTTGTTAGTTATCAAATAAACATAAAATCCTTATTATGCACTCGGAACTCCCCACAGTTTGATCCCAATCCACCTGTTGAATCTCACCACTCACAACTCCTAGACATATATTTATATGATTCGACTAAAATTTAAAATGTAGCATTCTCTGAAGAAAAAACATGCTCTCCTGCTTCCATACCTTTTAGTCATACTTTAGCACCCACTATTTCCATAAACCTTCGCTGATCATAAACCCAGATATTCTCCAGTGCTATAAAACTTGAAGGGCCTGAGATCCAATTCCAGAATTTCCACAAGGTGGTTGTCACCCATCTGCAGTAACACTTCCAGTGATGCAGAAGTTAGTATCAGCCAAAGTCACCAAGTCCTTAAATAGGTATTTCTGACCATCAACAGAGGTACTATATTTTTTAACCCAAATCCATCTTTTTGTAGCTTGCTCTTCCTTCAGGTAGTTCCTAACTGCTGGAGGTCACATAGAACAAGTCTAATACCACTTTACATGTAAGCCTTTCAAACACCTACAGGATCAGAATAGATAAGGGTGGGGACCAGGAGTTTCAATTTTCTAAAACATATCTGGTACTGCTTTAAGCCCTCTAAACCTCAGGCTCCCCCTTTCCAATTTACTGCTCTTAATGTTTTGTTTCAGAGTTGATCACAGCAGGCAACTAGCCTGGCTTTCATTAGATAATCCAGTTCTAAGTTTTAGATTATTCTTTTATCCCTCTAAATCATAAGCTCCTTGAAGCAAGAGATGATATCTTATTGATCACTACCTTTGCCCCTGCACTTAGCAAAATTCCTTGTATAATAATAAAACATCACAGGCAGAAAGGTTTCCATTGCCTCCTCTTTACCTCATTGGTGAAGGAGGGAGCCCCTACCCTAGGATTAAAGGGAATGGCCAAACACATAACACCTAAAACTGGGAAGATAAGAACAACAGTTTATTAGTCACTTGTACCCACAGCCTAGGGAAGGAGGGCACTGCACACCACACAGGGCCACATGGGGGCTGCATTCAGGAACAGAGTGAACAACCAGTGGCTGTGGGAAGCAAGGCTTTGCAAGATCAGAGGGCAGAGTGCCGCTCTGGTTCCCACAGAACCATGTGATGGGTTTGTTTGGATAATTCCGCAGGCGGGCAGAAGACTGAGGCGTGTTCCTCAGAAATAAGCAGGAGCTGATAGGGAGATTTGATCAGCTAGAGGACTTTATCCCTGGGAGCAGAGTGGGGACAGGAACTTGCAATTAGGCCATTCTAGGCTCTCCTGGTTCCAGATGCCAAGGCGGCACATCACAGTAATATTAGGTCTTATACCATATAGGGCTTTTTCCCCCCCTTTTAATTTCAGCATTTTAAAATGCCATCACATTGTCTCCCGGCTTTCACAGATTCTGGTCAAAAATCAGTCCTTATTCTTTATGTTGCTCCTTCACAGGTAAGACGGCTTTTCCCCCTACTCTGGCTTCATTTAATCAATGAAGATTCATTTAGATTCTGAGGTTCTGAGATTTCTTTTCAGTTGCCTGAGATTCTTGATTCAGTGGCTGGATATCTTTCATCAGGTTAGTAAAATTCTCAGCTATGATTTGTCCAGACATTACTTAATCCCATTCTCTGTCCTTTTCTTCTGGGATTAAAGTCACACATATGTTTGAGCATTTGCACATGATCAATTTATACCTATACTTTTTCTGCTTACATTCTTTCTTCTTGTTATTTTTTCAATCTTGAATTTCAGTCTGGATGTTTTTTACTGACTTATCTGTGAATTCACTAATTCTGTCTTGCTGTGTGTAGTCTGAAATTAAATTCATCTAATGAGTTCTCATTTCAGTTATATTCTCCAAATGCTCATTTAATTAATGTTATATTTCTGTGTAAATATCCTATCTTTTTAATTATCATTATTTTTTCCATATTTCCCTCTATTTAACACACTAATCATGATTAATAAAATAAAACCCAATAAAATTTAAAAATCCATCTGGATCATCTCTGTGTCTGTTTCCATTGAGGATTTTATCTTTTTCTTATTAGTGACTTTTTTCCAGCTTTCTCACATCTACAAATTTTCAGTCGTGGGTTAAACATTATAAAGATTATATGCCTAAGGTTCTGGATGATGTCAACTTCTTATAAAATTCCAGGATGTTTATGTTAAGTTCTGTTATGGCAAATATATTGTAGCACCTGAAAGATCACCTTGATCGTATCAAAATTTGGCTTTAGCTATCAACAACAGCCAAATTATGGAAAGAGCCCAAATGTCCAACAACTGATGAGTGGATAAAGAAGATGTGGTTTATGTATACAATGGAATATAACTCAGCAATGAGAAAGAATGAAATCCTGCCATTTTCAACAAGATGGATGGACCTGGAGGGTATTATGCTAAGCGAATTAAGTCAGGCAGAGAAAGACAAATATCATATGTTTTCACTCACATGTGGAATTTGAGAAACTTAACAGAAGACCATGGGGGAAGGGAAGGGGAAAAACAGTTTCAAACAGAGAGGGAGGCAAAGCATAAGAGACTCTTAGAGAACAAACTGAGGGTTGATGGGTGGGAGGAGGGCAGGGGAGAAGGGAAAATGGTTGATGGGCGTTGTAAAGGACATTTATTGGGATGAGCACTGGGTATGTAAGCGAAGAATCATGCAAATCTACTCTCGAAGCCAAGAGCACGCTGTATACACTGTATGTTACCTAACTTGACAATAAATTATATTTTAAAAATAAATTAAAAAATAAAATGGTCAAAAATAAATAAATAAATAAATAAATAAATAAATAAATAATAAAAAACAAAAAATAAAAGAATTGACTTTAGCTTTTGTTAGGCGTGGTGTGTGTCAGCATTTTCCTTACTCATAGACCTTGGCCCTTATGCAGAGGATGTGGTCTTTCCAGGTCCTCAAAGTAATAATATGGAGTGCTGACAAGACCTACTTTTGGCAGAGCATGTAGAGATTTATAATGAATTTTCATATATATTGTTTTATTTGATCAAACAGGTTCTCTTACAAAGAGAACTAAAAGAGAATATTCTGCACATACTACAAAACATCCAAAAGTTCTCCACATTTACTAGGCTATTCCTTGTCCCAGGATTATTTAATCAAACTGCCATTATTCATTCATCCAACACATATTATTATGCACCTACTATATTTTCTTCAGGCTGCTATATTAGACACTGGGGCTATAAACACGAATAATATACTCTCAAGAAGTCCAATGTAAAATCTTATGATCTTGTGAATAAAGGAAGAAATGTGAGAGCTAACAAAAACAAAATGTCTTCTGTCTTATTTGTTTCCACATTTTCCTTTTGTGGTTGATTTTTGGCCTTGATTTTCAATGCTTATGTCTACATTCTAAGAAGAATCTGGGAAGATCTAATGTACAAATACATGGTTCTTATTAACTGTAAATTGATGTCTTTTCTATTAATCTTTAATGCACAACTTTTGCATGTAATATGCCCACATCATTTCCTTACTCAAGCTGCTTCAGGCTGCACAGATTTCCCCTGAAACTCCATGATCAGAAATTAAGAAATTAAGTAAACAGGGGTGACTGGGTGGCTCAGTTGGTTAAGCGTCCGATTTCCACTCAGGTCATGATCTCACGGTTTGTGAGTTTGAGCCCCACGCTGGGCTCTGTGCTGACAGCTCAGAGCCTGGAGCCTGCTTCAGATTCTGTGTCCTCCCACTCTCTCTGCCCCACCCCTGCTTGTGCTCTGTCTCTCCCTGTCTCTCAAAAATGAATAAATGTTAAAAGAAAGAAATTAAGTAAACAGAAGTTAAGCCTTATAAACGGTTAAGAAAAACCATATATTTTCATGTCTTGGGATACAGCAGAAATTTGTAGTTGGGGCAAATTTGTTGCTGAGATTTTTGAGGCTCAGGTGGACTGCTATTTGGGTTTATCAAAACCTAGAGCAGCATTTTAGAGACTAAACTTTAACTACAACTGTAACCAGTCAGCACAGCACTTAAAAGTCACTTTGGAGCAGCAGCAGAAAACAAATTAAAAAAACACATTACGAATGCCATATCTAAAAGAAGACATTTACTAGCCACCAGTAAGTTTTAAAGTTAAGGCAATCATAATAGATATTAACTAGATGTTTTTTAAAAGTCATCTTTCGAGGGGCGCCTGGGTGGCTCAGTTGGTTAAGCATCCAACTTCGGCTCAGGTCATGATCTCTCAGTCCGTGAGTTCGAGCCCCGCGTCGGGCCCCATGCTGACAGTTCGGAGCCTGGAGCCTGTTTCGGATTCTGTGTCTCCCTCTCTCTGACTCTCCCCCGTTCATGCTCTGTCTCTCTCTGTCTCAAAAATAAATAAACATTAAAAAAATTTTTTTTTAAGTCACCTTTCTAAAACAATGGAGGAGGAAAATCCGGCAGTGATCTTGGAGTCTAGTTAGAATAAGGTCACTGAAATGTGTCTTAGACTCGGCCTCTTGAGCCTGAGATATACCCACCTCACTTGTATTTATTGGAAAGTATACTATTCCAGATGCTTCACGCCCTAAGAATACTGAATACCCACGTTGTTGGCCAGCTCAGGCAACAGGCTTCTGCCTTAATTTATCTTAAGAGAAATTACAAATTAATTCTAGATTAAGCACCTGCCTTAAGTACCTCTTTTATCTGTTCAGACTAGAATGCTATCCTAAGTTGCGGGTGCCTTTGTTGGGACCTGAGAACACAGCAAGTTCTCCAAGCACTTTCTCAAGGGATAGAATTTACCTCCCTGTAACAGATCTTCTACCACGGAGAGACTGATTACATGGAGCTGTAGTGATGGCTATTGTGTACTAAGCAGTTACTATACTGACCGGACACTATGCTACATTCGCCTCATGAATCAATCACCTTGTTCTATGATCAACACAACCGTAAGATACAGGTATTAATACAAATGTGTTATTGAGAAAAGCAAAGCACTGAAAGATAAGTGACTTCCTCAAGCTATCAATTAGCACAGCACCCCTGGAGCTTAAGGTGCCATATTGCCTTTCTGACTTTGAAGCTTCCATCCCACTATCTGGATACCTACCTGGTGCTTGACTTTCTGGTTCAAACTGACATCCTTAGATAATTGTTACCTGAACATACCCGAGATCACAATATCCTTTAGAAAAGGAGTATGGCTCCATCCAGGTGATTTCACAAGGGCCAGTCTCTGCCACCAGGTGAAGTTCCCCAGCACCAGCCTCACCCAAACCTTTCTTTCAGCTCTATGCTGCTGGTCCCAAACCATCTCTCCTAAGTTTACAAAAGCTTCAGTTTTGTCTGAATCCAGTCATTACTTCTTTTCCCTAAATGTTCTGGCTTAGAGACAAGAGACCAAGATTCTGTCACTAACTTACTACGAAGCCTTAGGCAAGTCACTTAAACTTGTCAGGTCAGTTTCCTCACTTATAAATTTAGGGTGTTGGACTGGTCCCTTCCAGCTATAAAATTCTGTGATTTTAAGATCAAACATGAAATCCTGATAGGAGGATTGTAGTAAAACAGTGAAAAAGAAAGAAAAT
Source organism: Panthera uncia (assembly GCF_023721935.1). NCBI lineage: Eukaryota > Metazoa > Chordata > Mammalia > Carnivora > Felidae > Panthera > Panthera uncia. Next base: position 70,258,728 of record NC_064816.1, read on the forward strand.
GGTCTGGTCTAGAAGATCTTGCTTATTTTAAAGCAAGTGTTTGGGGCTATTTTATATATGTTTACATGCACTTAGAGACATTTAAAATGAGTACATTTTATAAGGTAAGAAACAAGAAAGCCCTCACACATGATATTTAAAAATGTGGCTCCAGAGTTCACAACACCCTCATCATATATAAATAGAACATAGCATTTACAACCACTTACTCCATAATGTATTTCTTTTGGCTGAGAGGTCATGTTCAACTACATGAGTTTCTCAGAACACTGACCTTTGTTCTTTATGTTGTTGAACAAAGTAAAGCTATTTTGTAAAGACACAGTGTCCTTAGGCACTCAATCTAATTATTACCGTGTTTTTTGTAAGTAATTATAATGGCTCCATTCACTGAGCACCCACTACTGGGTGTGACTCCCATGCTTGGTAATTTACATACATAATCTCATTCTTCCAAAAGACTGCAAAATAATATTATCCCACTTTACTCATAAGAAAATCAGGCCTCAGAGAATACGGTAGCTTAGCTGAACACCATTAAATAAGAAACCGAGATGAGAACCCAAGTCCATCAAGCTCTACTCTACCTTTCTGCCTCAAAATAAACCGGTTTGCTATTGAAATAATAATAGTTGTAAAATTTATTGAATCCTTATTGTGTAATAACCCTGTGAAGCCTCCCAGAAATGTTCTCAGCTAGAGAGTACTATGGTCTCCATTTTACAGGGATAGAAACTAGAACACAGAGAAGTTAAGCACCGTGTCCAGGGTCATACAGTTAAAAAAGATGAACGCTCTCAAACCCCTTCCAGCAAAGCACCTACCATGTAGTAGAAGCACTGAGTCTTAAAGAAAAGTACTCATTTCTCCTCAGGCTTTTCAAATTGCTATTTAGCATGATTAGACTGAGAAGGCAATGATTACAGAGTCTCAAATCATGAAATTCTTCCTCCTCTACTGTTTTCCCATACATCTACACATATAGCAAGCGTGTATGAAAAGAGATTAGCTCCCAGGCTTGCACATTCCTATCACATTTCAATTACTTTAGTTCCCCACACCTTCATTCCCTTCTTTATAAAAACTACACCAGCTGTGGTGCCTGGGTAGTCCATTAAAGCATCCTGCTCTTGATTTCAGCTCAGGGTCATGATCCCAAGGGTCGTGGGATCTAGCCCCAGGTCAGGCTCCGTGATGAGGGTGAAGCCTGCTTAAGATTCTCTCTTTCTCTCTCTCTCTCTCTCTCTCTCTCTCTCTCTCTCTCTCTCTCAAACAACAACAGCAAAACTACACAGGGCAAGTATCTGTGCCCTGTGCCCATATCAGTGAGGTCAAAGATGATGATTGCGGTGACACCTTTTAAATGATTATTTTAAACTCCACTATGTCTATCGTTTGACACACTACCCCACCATGGCAGAGCATGCTCTCAAATTTAAATGTCAGAAAAATAATTTATGAGAGAAAGCTTAATTAATCACTTTGAAATCCTAAGGCTTGTTTATCCTTATTGAAAATTGAGTATAAATAGTCTGTTCAGCCTAAAGAGAGAAGCATAAGAAATATTTGGTCAAAGAAATAAGAAAAACCTCAAAATGGGGAGCATAAATAATATATGGTCGGTTGTAAAATATGTTTTAAATATCATAAAGTTTATGATAAACCTTAATTCCAAATAAACCGCTTGATGTTGTAAACATACACTGTGCTAGAGTGTTTAAAAATATATACACAGAATCAAATTCTCCATTGCAACATTAATTTTCCATTACCTTTTCAAGAGCATCCTATGAAAACATACACATATAGAAGATGGATACTTTACGATAGCAACACATAGGAGCCAGTGTAATGAGGTTTATGTCAGTGTTTCCATTTAAGCTACTTTTTTTCAGTAGTTAATGACTGCACCGTAAAAATGCAATTAAGTGAAATCTGGCATCTGTGTTCTTAGTAAGTAACATTTTTTAAAAGTGGGGGGGGGAAGCAACTGTTGACCATTTGGAAGAAGTTTTTTTCAATTATTTTGAAGAACAGGTTCTGTCAAGGAAAATTAAATAAAAGCTTTTGGCAATTAGATTCATAATATATTTTGGAAGTTTTTGCCAAATAAATTTAATCCTATCTTTTTCTTTAAGTTTATTTATTTATTTTGAGAGAGAGAGTGCATGCAAGCAGGGGGAGGGGAAGTGAGAGAAGAGAGAGAGAATCCCAAGCAGGCACCATGCTGTCAGCCTGGAGCCCGACAGGGGACTCGATCTCACAACCATGAGATCATGACCTGAGCCAAAATCAAGTTGGACGCTTAACTGACTGAGCGACCCAGGCGTCCCTAATCCTATCTTTTTCTATAAAATAATCTACCATTTCAGACACTTTGACATGCACTCTTTTTTTTATCAGATATGACATGCATCATCAGTAACATTAATATTTTTCTACAGTCATTTGTCACGGTATTTGGGAGTCCAGGTGTTCCTAGAAGGGTGGTATACCAAAGAGTAATAATGGAATTAAGTGTGAAATGAGACTCAATTTAGAAATATACCCCTGAAAACTGTTGACACAGTTGGGATGACACATAAATGTCAGCTCTGTACAGCAACTTTGTGTGAGGCAGGCAACCTACCTAACTTCTCTGTGCCATAATCTGATATAATAATAATACCTGTCTCTGAGAGCCTGGGTGGCTCAGTTGGTTAAGCATCTGACTTCCCCTGAGTTCATGATCTCACTGTTCGTGGGTTTGAGCCCCACCTTGGGCTCTGTCTGGACAGCTTGGAGCCTGGATCCTGCTTTGGAGTCTGTGTCCCCTTCTGTTTCTGCCCCTCCCCCACTCATATTCTCTCTCTGTCTCTCTTTCTCTCTCTCTCTCTCTCAAAAATAAACATTAAAAAAATAATAACATTACCCATCTCCTAGGACCCACTCATTCAAAAACTGAGCACCTTCTGTGGCAAACAGTTATAAACTAGACTTCCTGGGACTTCCTTTATTAAAATACAAAATAAGATACTCTTAAATCATAGAAGTTGTTCGAAATGAAGTAATTCTTAGTGATTATATGTTTTAAAAAGGATGTTTGTTTTGGCAGCTGGTTAGTTCTCTAAGATGGAAGGATGAAGAGCAGCAAACCATTTCAAATCATATTAATTACGTGGCTGTTAAAGAACATCTGCCTATTTTAAGTGAGATAAATTAGCAAAACTACCCAAAGCACCTGATGTTTAACCCAACAGATATTCACTGAACCTCTACTTTATTTAGGGAAAGTGTCAAAGATCACATCCAATGTGCACAGACTGGAATATCTTGACAATGTAACGATTACAAAGTGTAAGATTTTCACATGAAGAGGAAAGAATGGTGGAAGAACAGGTGGAAGAAAAAACAGACACTAATACAACACACAAAATAGCCAGGAATATGCTGAGTTGTCACAAAAGGTTCAAAGATAGTAGAAAATGAGTCCGGACACGGTGGAAGCCAAATTGTGAAGAGCCCAAGAAAGTGTTTATACATGAATTCAGTGAAAGATGTGTTGACAGTTTTTCCAAAGGATTAAATGAAATAATACATATGGTAACTTTTAGCATAGTGCCTGTCACCTACTAACCACTAAAACTGCTAGCCAATAAGTTAGTTATTAAAAATTTAATTACACCTCATTCTAAATACTAACAAAATACTACCAACATAAACAAAGAACCCTCCCACTTGTTCCCACCATATCTCACGCTTATTATAAATTTAAGACTAATTTAGAAGCATTTAAATCCATTTTAATTGGGTTCCACAGACTTCTAGGGATCAAATAAAAAAAAAAGTTCAAATAGTTCCTTCAGTTATGTATACCTAGTCTTGATCTGGGAAAAAATGACTCAAGTGGTAGATATTGGAATTTGCCAAAACATGGTCCCTATGGACCAAAGAAGAAAGTAGGGGCAAGATAAAGAGCTCAAAACTGGGTGAACACATCAGTATTCACACAGCCCTTTTCTAACAACTGTTCATTTAACTCCAATAGCTCAGGGTTAATGCACAGTCTTAGGGATAGTGACAACTATTAGTCTTGGGGAGTTCTCAAGGAAGCAAGCATTTCCTGACATCCTTAGAAAGTAGGTGTCATACCGACTGTTTGGCTCACCACAGTATCTCCAGTGGCCTGGCACACAATTACTAGGTAATTGGTAAATATTGGTGAAAGGAATAGATGACAAAATGAATCAGGGCCAATCTTCTGTCTAGACCAGAGGGCAGCAGGAATACCAAGCCTGAATTCTAGTAAAGTACCCTAGAACCTGGTCTGGTCAGGACAAGGAGTCAGGTGTCCCTTGTTCTGTGACCTCTCAGTGCAAGATGATGCAGGTGGTGATATATTGAGGAGAAAACAAGGGAAAAGGCAGCAACAGATCTCTAGGAACTGGACAATAAGATAGAAGCTCAGGAAATTAGATGTAAGCAGGACATGGAAGACAGAAGCTAGAAAAGTCCCCAGAGCTGCAAAACACAGCTCCTAAAGCTGTTTAAAAGGTGCCAGAGGAAGGTGCCTGGGTGGCTCAGTCGGTTGAGTGTCCAACTTCGGCTCAGGTCATGATCTCGCGCGGTCTGTGAGTTTGAGCCCTGCGTCGGTCTCTGTGCTGACAGCTCGGAGCCTGAAGCCTGTTTCAGATTCTGTCTCCCTCTCTCTCTGCCCCTCCCCTGTTCATGCTCTGTCTCTCTCTGTCAAAAATAAATAAACATTAAAAAAAAAAAAAAAAAAAAAAAGGTGCCAGAGTTCTCGGGAATCAGTTAAGAAGCATCTATTACAGCTCTCTACCTGGCTGGACATCTTTGAAGACCCAAAGATGGGGGAAGGTAAGAAGGGGACTCAGTGAGAGAGCACAAAGTGAGCACATCAACAAATCCATCTGATAAGTTGTTAAAGGAAATACTGAAAATACCGTTGGAAAGATGGGATAGAGCCTTTGACAGCAGTCACATTAAGAAAGCTGGATTTTAGCCAATAAAACCTTCGAGAGCCTCTGTAAGTTTGCGAGCAGGAGAGAGACCTGATCAAAGCTCTGCTTCCAGGTTCAAGAGAGTATATATCAGAAAGAAAACAAGGGAGAAGGTAAACTTGTATAATCTTCCAGGTAAGCAAAAGTGAGCTACCGAGTTAAGGCTGTGTTCGTGGAAATGGAGATGCAAATCACAGCAGCACAAAGAGCCAGTCACAGAAGCCTCCCCACGGCACTTAGAAACGTCAAGGAAATGTGCAGACGTAACCTTCGTACAAAGCAACTTCCATAGTGGAATCTGACTCCTGCCCATTGAAGTACCTGTGCCTAGGAAACTTTCTCTGCACCAGGAGAGTAATGCACCCATAGTCACCCACCCACATAACACAGAATGCTAGTCCTTGTCACCAGAATGTCCTCTTCCCACCTTCTTCATTCAACAACCCTTTCTCATGCTTCAAATTTCACCTCGGCTTCTGATTCTCCCGAAGTTCTCTGATCTCCCCGCGTCTGTTACTCCACAGCAGCCGTCCATTCTCTGCTCCAGTACTTAACACACACAAGGTGTTGATTCCCATTTTCTGTTCTTCCTCCTGAGACTGTAAGCCATCACAGGGAAAGGAAGTCAAACACACAGGTTAGGAGCACAGGCTCTTGGTTTTTTGTTTTTTATTATTTTTTATAATTTTTTAATGTTTTTGAGAGAGAGAGACAGGGTGCGAGTGGGCGGGGGGGGGGGGGGGGCAGAGAGAGAGGGAGATACAGAATCCGAAGCAGGCTCCAGGCTCTGAGCTGTCAGCACAGAGCCTGACGCAGGGCTCAACTCATGGACTGCAAGATCATGACCTGAGCCAAAGTCAGATACTTAACTGATTGACCTACCCAGGCACCCCTCACAGTCGCTTGTTTCTGCAGTTTAGCACCTACATAACACCGTTGGGCCCCTATCCTCTTCTGCAAGATGCATGTAAAGCCTACCTCACAGGACTACTGCAAGAAGTGTGGGAGACAATACTTGGAAACTGATTAAAGCAGTGACTGGCATGGCAGAAGCATTGAATCATACAGCTCTTCCATTAACTATTCTCATGCTGTTGCAGATTAAACAACAAAGCAGACCAGGCTACTTGACCAAAGTCAAGGACTAGAACTAGGCTTTCTACCAAGATCTCTAGCCTCTCAACCACCTTCCATCCAGATATGCCTCTTGGCAGTGGACTTTCTAAGAGAGGACTTGGACTGTAAATTCACAAGGAGATACCAAGCTCTTGAATCAATTGGTCATTTCTTCCGACAGCTATCGGACAAGAAAAAATGCAAAGAGGGAACACCAAAAGTATAAACTGCACTCGGCGTACCTTTGCAACCAGGTTAAAAAAAAAAAAACAGGGGGAAAGTAGCTTTTTACTGGTTAAAAATTATAACTCTCCTCCTTTTCCTTCTAATTCAAGCCAAAATTATTTTTTCCCCTTCAGTAACAAATCAAGTGATTCATGAGTATATTGGGGATTCTGTCTAGGTTTAGAGTTGGCTAGCGATATAACAAAAGTGGATGTGGTTAATTAAGTAAAAGGAAGAAAATGAATTTCTGCTATCAGATCTCTATTTGCACTACTTTTTAGTAACTTTGTCGTCAGCCAAAGAAATTCAATCCATAAAACCCACGAAGAACTCTCCGTTTACGGTATCCATTTACAATATATAAACACAAACTGTCTTTTGTTCCATTGCAGCAGGAACTCACTGCCCCATAGATGAACACATTCCTTTATGATTCTGCTGCCTTTCAGGACATCAGCTGAGTTAACATAGTTTACACTGATGTTCTTCTTTACAATTACATTTCTTGCCATAATAACTTCCAAATATATTTACAGCACTATACTTTAGGCAGGGAGTAAGAAAAAAAATAAAGCATTATTTCAGGACCCTAATGAACACTAAAATTCTTACTATAAATACATTGCAGTTTATGGATTCTGATGCTGTAATAAGGCATTTTAATTTCTTTGCAGTATTCCAAAATTAAGTTGTCCAACCTTCAGAGGACAAATGGGAAAATGTAACTTCCTCTATTTTACAAGTGAGAAAAACTAAAAATGGGGATGCTTTTCATTTGTTTTTTAAAAATATTTATTCATTTTTGAGAGAGAGAAGCATGAGTGGGGAAGGGGCAGGGGGGTGGGGGGAGAGACAGAAGATCCGAAGCGGGCTCTGAGCTGTCATCAGCAAGCCCTATGCAGGACTTGAACTCAAAAACCATGACATCATGACCTGAGCCAAAGTATAATGCTCAACTGACTGAGCCACCCTGGTGCCCTGATGATGCTTTTCATTTAAAGAACCTCCTGGCAATTGACAGATTATACAAGTAATGCTGTCACTGCCTATCCAGACCACACCTCACCATAATCTGCCTCTTTCTAACTCCTGCACCCTAAGTGGCTTTTCCTCTACCATGGGAACCCTCTCTTGCCTTAGTTCATGAGAGTTAGACAGGGGCACCTGACCAGTAGCAGCTCAACGGTGGCCTATTCTTGACCATAACTTTGAGCTGGTCCAATCTCATTCTCCCAAACATTTGATACTGGGAAAAGGAGAGGCTGGGCCATTAAATGTGAAGCTGGAAGCAAAAATACATTATGAAAGTGACTCAAGGCACATAGCAAGGCTATTTATTGCCTTGCACCACACATGCACCCCAAAATAATGAAGGAGCAAAACAACACTGACTAGCTGGTGAGGAAGCCAATCATTGGAGATCACAGCATTATCCAGGGAGAAGCAGAGAGGGCAGAGAGACCGGTTCCTAGAGAAGACACAGTTCCTGAAATTTCCAATCTGTGAGTCCTTACAACAAATGTCTTTTTACCCAGTGGCTCTCTGCTTGCAATCAGATATACAGCGACTTTTAACGTAGTGTCTATTGGATAACTGATACAATTTCAGAATTAAGAAAAAAAGCACTTTCACAAAATGTAAAATTCAAAAACATAACAGAAAGGAAAATTTCTTCTCTTTAAACATCAAAATAAATATGCAACTTTGGGGTTATAGTCACATGAAAAATACAGATTTGTCTTAAACCGGGTGACATCATGTGAAGCTTGAGGCTCATATGAAATATAAATGCTTATCAGATGTACCGATTTTCTATGCTACATAATAAATTACTATAAACTTAGTGGCTGAAAAGGGCATCCAGTTATTATTTCAGTTTCTATATGGCAAATCGGGACACAGCTCAGCTGAGTTCTCTGTGCAGGGTCTCAACAGCTAAAATCCAGGTACCACCCAGGGCCTGGTGCCATTGGAGGCTTGACCAGGAAAGGATCCCTTTCCAAGCTCCCTTCGTTTGCTGATTCATTTCCTTGTGCTTGTAGGACTGAGGCCCTCAGCTGCCAAAGGCCACACCTCTACAAAAGGAGTTCACAACATGGCTGTTTGCTTCGTCATGGCCACCAAGAGACTGTCTCTCACCCCAGTCTACTAAGACAGAGCCATAGGCTATAACATAGTCATAGCAGTGACTAGCCCATCACCTTCCCCATGTGCTGTGTGGGCTCGAGAACAGGTTCTAAGTTCCACTTGTATTCTAGGGAAGGGGATTTCACAAGGACATGGACCATTGAGGACCATCTCCTAATTCTTCAGACAATTATTATCACTGACTACTGTGCTTCTGCCTTTTCTGTTTGCAAAATAAGCTACTCAGAATTCTTCTGCTTTGGAAGTATCTTCAGAAAATTATGAAGAAATATCAGTTCAAGACACAAAGTTCCATACAAATACCCTGTGGTCTAAGTCCCGACAGTAATCTTTGATCACCGAGACATCCACTTCAATAAGACTTTCTTGAATAAATATATTGCCAGCCACACTAAGTAAAAAGTCAAGCCACCACCAACAACAACAACCCCCCTGCCCAAGGCACTTTTGTTTTAGAGATGTTGATTTCTAAATTTGGCCACTTGTCTTTTCTGTTCCCCACACTTTGAATTCCCACTCTTATGTTTTAAATTCACCAATAAAGAGTGAGGCAGCAAAATCCCAGGTCTCCACCCTCAACCCTAATAAAAGCAGAACCCCCAGCCTACACACTCTTGCTCTCTCTCTCTCTCTCTCTCAATCTCTCTCTCTCTCTACCTGTGATCTTATTGTGGCCCCAGGTGTGCTGTGTAATTTCCAGGTCTTATAAGTAATAAACCTTGACTTTTTCAAAGTTTCCCAGTGGTTGTTGCTGAAGGGTGTCTTGCAATCATATAAGAATCAAAAGGGATAGACCAACCATGACGCTGGTTATTGATAGGCTGAAACCAGCACAAACACACCCTCTCCAGCCAAAATTAATACAGATCACCAAACGGCAAAAATGTTCTTATAAAATTAATACTTTTAAAAGAAGTAAAAATAATTTTAAAAAATAAATAAATAAAAATAAAAGAAGTAAAAATAATTTTAAAGAACAAATCCCATAATCTGACAAAAGCAAAACTGATAATAAACATTTTCCATAACATCTTCCATACATCATCCAGAGAGATGACAGATAGACAGATGATAGATAGATAGATAGATAGATAGGTACAGATTTATGTGTTTATGCTTTTACAATGGTGGTCATAGCACAGAAACAAATGAGTTAAGCCTTTCCCAATACAGTCTATTAAGTTTCAGTGCCTACTTAAAATACCATGAAGTTGATACATCATAATTCAAGATACCATTCTCCTATTAGATATTAGATTTGTTATTAGTTGTTGCCATAAATAAAATTCCTCAGGGAAAATTTGCAAAAGTGGGAATTATGAGCCAAAGTACAAAATTGCTATGTGTTTCTTGAAAGGCATTGCCAAGTAGTTTTTCAAAAGTAGATTACCTATTTATACAGGCCAAAGCAAAGCAAAACTATTTAATTTCATTAAAACATCAGATATTATCTATTTTTTGTGAATTTAAAGGATACAAACTTAAGACTTTTCTTTTAAGTCACATTAGTTTAATCACCAGTAAGGCTGAAATAGCCTATCTATATTTTTATATAGGCTGTATTGTTATTGATGTAAATTGTGTTCTTTGATCATTTTTCTATTGAGGTATTTCTTTTCAATCCATAGGAGCTCATTATATAACTCATAAATGAGGATAATTTTACCTAGCATTTTCTTTTTTTAAAATGTATTCTGTACTAACATATTTTATAAATCAGTATGTTTATACTTTTTAAAAAACAATAGAAAAAGACTAAAATTAAAAGAAAAACAAAACAACGGACATTCAAGTGCAAACAAAAAGGAAAGCAGGGGCAGTGACAGTAATCTTTGATGAGCCAGAAAAAAAATGTCATGTTAAAAAAATTAAACATGACAGAGAATAGCATTACACAGTAATACAAAATATGATTTATACAAGGAAGGTTTAATTTCAAAAACATATAACTTAAAAGTTAAATAACAAAGATGTTAAATAAACAAAGTGAAATAACTGAGAAGTAAAATAAACAAAACAAAATAAATAAAGCAAAAGCTAATAGAAATACAAGGAGAAATTCATAAACAATACAATCAGAGAGAGATATTAATCTTTCAAAAGACCAAAGAGCTAGTACATTAAAAATATGTAAGCACATAGAAAAGTTAAATAATATAATCAATAGAAAAATTGAATCACGTAATCCAAAAATAAGATTTTATATAAATACATAATATACAGTTTCACATACTATAAATGAAGAACATTTTCTTAATGTCCACAGAACACTTTTTTAAAATAAATCATACATTTGAACACACACATACACAAAATGTTTAACAAATTCAAAATCCGACAAACTGTATGGGTCACTTCTATAAACCAATAAATTAGAAAATTATAATAAAAGTTAATAAAAACAAAGCTCTTTGGAAATTGATCATTATTTTCCTAAATAATGCCTACATTAGAAAATAAATGAAAACTGCAATTACTAATTATCTACAAGACAATGAAAAGGAGAGACTAGTTAATATCAAAACCTCTGGGAAACATAAAATCTTATTTACAGAAAAATGTATAGCTTGAACTATTATTATTAAAAAATAAAACTGAAAATAAAGGAACCAAGTATACATTTTAAGTATTTAAGAAGAAGCCACAAGATAGGGGCACCTGGGTGGCTCAGTCAGTTAAGAGTCTGACCCTTGATCTCAAATCTTGATCTCAGGGTTGTGAGTTCAAGTTCCATGTTGGGGGAGAAGGAGAGGTGAAAAAAGAAGTCACAAAATAAACCAAAAGAAAATACAGCACAGAAATTAACAAAAGGAAAAGCTGAAATATATGATAGAAAAATAATAGAAAAAATAAAAAATTCTTTGTTAAGACCAATGAAATGCATAAATTTTCACAAGTTTGATAAAAAAAGAAAAGATAAATAAAGCAGGCAAAAAGAAACAAAAACAGAGACATAAAAGATACACAGGAAATTAGGAAAAGGCCTAAAAATATTATATGCAATTCTGACAACATATTTGAAAGCCTAACATAAATGGCCAATATTTTCTAGAAAAATATCAAAACCAATGAAAAAAGTATCAAAAACTGAACAAACCATTAATGATGAAGATTATAAAGGCTATTAAATTATGACAATCTTAAAACGAATCATTTCTAAAAGCACGAGACCCAGATAGATATACAACTGAACTCTTGCCAAGTTTTAAAGGACTCAAATTCCAATGTTATTTAAATTATTCCAAATAAAATCTATTAATATTTGCAATATTTCAAAAGAATGTTGCACTATGATCAAGGAGGGTTTATTTCAGAAAGCCAAAGATGATCAAGAAATATAACAAATGAATTGCATCCAAAACTTCAAAAAATTTCATATTTATGTATGATTCTATAAATGATATTAAATGTCACTTTATAAAATTCAACAACAATTTCTAAGAGCTCCAAGTAAAATTGAAAGTAAAAAGAATACAGTAAGACTATATAAAAAGATAAACATCATTAAAATCACGATGACCCTTTATCACAGTTGTTAGCCAAAACTGGGCTTTGAGACTCCAGTATATGAAGATAAGAAACAAAATGACTAACATACCTAGAAAATTATACCTAGAAAATTCAAAAGACCCTAAAAATAAAGCTGCTACAATCCATGAGATTATTTGATAAGGTGACTAGATATGTCATATGCAAAACCAACATTTTATGCCTGACAAACAAAAGAAATTAAAATAAAACCAAATTCCTATTCACAATAGTGAAAAAAATCTATGTAGGCATAAAATTTTATTCTCAGATACAAATAAGATTTTAACCAGTCAAGAGGCAAACCATGTCCTTGAAAAGGAAGATTTGATGCCAAAATATTATAAATATATATAAATATGTCCTCCTAATGCATATACTTTGAAAGTATATATTTTTCATTTCTTCATTTTTTCTGGATTGCAAGCAATCCAGTTGGAATCCTAATTATTTTGAATTAAGTTAAAATGATCTTAATATTCATATGGAAGATGGGTCGCCTGGGTGGCTCTGTCAGTTAAGCGTCCTACTATTGATTTCAGCTCAGGTCATAATGTGGGGTTCATGAGTTCAAGTCCCCATCAGGCACTGCACTGACAGCATGGAGCCTGCTGGGAATTCTCTGTCTCCTCTCTCTGCGCCCCACCCCTGCTCCCTCTCTCTCTCAAAAATAAATAAACATTAAAAAAATATTCACATGGAAGAATACATTTGTAAGAAAGAAAAAATATGAAAATAAGAGTAAGTTGAGGGCTTGCAACCATCTACTAAAACTTACTATAGAGGTGCCTGCGTGGCTCAGTTGGTTAAGTGTCTGACTCTTGATGTCAGCTCGGGTCATGATCTCAGTTGGTGAGTTCAAGCCCAGCACTGGCAGTGCAGAGCCTACTTGGGGTTCTGTCTCCCCGTCTCTCTCTGCCCCTCCCACTCATGCACTCTCTCTCTCTCTCTCTTTCTGAAAATAAATTTAAAAAACAACAAAAACCAAAGAAACTACTGTAACATAATCTTAATCAAACAAGAAATAAATAATTCAGTGGAATGGAAGAGAATCAGTAGTAGGTCCCAATATACACAAAAATTTAATATGACAGAGATAGAATTTTATTTTAGAAATAAAAAACTAGTCAAAATTCTGTCAAAACTAGCTATCCATCTGTAAGTAAATTAAGTTGGACACTACTTCCTGTCATATAAAGAAACATTTCATATTGGGGCGCCTGAGTGGCTCAGTTGGTTGAGCGTTCGACTTCAGCTCAGGCCATGATCTCATGGTTCATGGGTTCGAGCCCCTCATCAGGCTCTGTGCTGACAGCTCAGAGCCTGGAGTCTGCTTCGGATTCTGTGTCTCCTTCTCTCTCTGCCCCTCCCCTGCTTGTGCTCTCTCTCTCGCTCTCTCTCTCACTCTCTCTCTCAAATAAATAAATAGATAAATATGTTAAAAATTTAAAAAAAAAGAAACATTTCATATGGAGTAAAGACACAAATGTAAAAATAAAACAAAAATAGAATAGGGGAACCTGGGTGGCGCAGTGGGTTAAGTGCTCCTTCAGCCGAGGTCACGATCTCATTGTTCATGGGTTCAAGCCCAGCATTGGGCTCTGTGCTGACAGCTCAAAGCCTGAAGCCTACTTCTGATTCTGTGCCTTCCTCTCTCTCTACCCCTCCCCTGCTCATGTTCTACCCCCCTCCTCTCTCTCTCTCAAAAAGTGAATAAACATCAAAACAAATTTTTTAATAGAATGAAATAAAGAAAAATAAATGTTGAGAAATCTTTTAATCAAGGCCAAAACCCAAAAGTTCTGGAAGAAAAATCAATTACATTTGATTAGTTAAAAAATAAAAACATAGTGAAAGATGAAAGTTACATTGAGAAAATATCAATATAAAAAGAATTCCTACGTATTGAAAGAAAAATACTGAAACATTAACAAAAATATAATATGACTAGAAATGCAAATATCCAATATTAAATATTTAAACAGCAATGCTCTTCAACTTCTTACCCATTAGGGTTGGCAAAAACTATGAAAAGTGATAATACCCAGTTTTAGGGAAAATTAGAGGCAGGACAAGAGCTTTTTCACATACTGCTGGTAAAAATGTGGTTTCTTCATTCCCTTAGTTATAGAAATCCCATTCCTGATAACCTATCCTGTGTATATAACAGCCATAGTTTATTCATATTTAAATGAATATTCATTACAACATTTATTATCATGGCAAAAAAAAAAATGGAACCAGTATACTGTCCATCAGTGGAGAATAAACCAAGTTATATCCAAGCCATGAAATATTATGCAACTATTTAAAAAAAGACCTTGAAAAGTGAAATTTCCATGGTAAGTATTATTAGTGGATAAATATTGTTGACTTTTCTTTACACTTATCAATATAATAAAAAAATTATATCTCAATACTGTGATTTGTACTTATTTAATTATTAATTACATGAAAAGATTTTTTCACATTGTTATTAGCCATTTGTATTTTCTTCTGTATAAGTTATCTCTCAATATTGTTCATTTTTTTTTTTCAACATTTTTTATTTATTTTTGGGACAGAGAGAGACAGAGCATGAACGGGGGAGGGGCAGAGAGAGAGGGAGACACAGAATCGGAAACAGGCTCCAGGCTCCGAGCCATCAGCCCAGAGCCTGACGCGGGGCTCGAACTCACGGACCGCGAGATCGTGACCTGGCTGAAGTCGGACGCTTAACCGACTGCGCCACCCAGGCGCCCCTATTGTTCATTTTTTATTAGGATTTTCATATTTTCCTTATTGGTTTGTAAAACTTCTTTACACCAAAGCACTTATTCCTTGACCATCAAATCATGTTATAAATATTTTTATTTACCATATAATAGCATATATGGAGTGGGCTTTCTCACACACAGACGTTATACATTTTCAAATAGTTAAATCTCTCAGTAACTTAATTTGTCTTTATATTGGACTTAAAATGTACATTGCCACCCAAAGAGTATATAAATGCTTTCCCATATTTTCTTTGAGTACTTACAGAGTTTTTTTTTTTTTTACATGTAAATCTTTAATCCATCTGGAGTTTATTTTGGTGGATGAAGTGAGTTAGGAATCCGACTCTCCTATTAAAGTAGGGTTTTTGCCTGAGACAGCAGGCAGCTCCAGGAAAGAGGTCAGACATAGCCAAACAGTGTTTTTTAGGGGAAGCAGGGAAGAAAAGAAACTAGCTTTGGAAAGCTAAACACAGCTTCCCCACATACAGAGAAAAAAACCACACAGAGAGAAAATTTCCCTGCTTGGATGTCCCCCATGTCTCCAACTTCTTCCAGATTGCTGGGTCACTAATATAAAGTTACCCCAGAAAGCCATTAGACTGTAAAGCTTAGGGAAGAATCCTAATATTATACAGGAGAATATTGTGAAAAGTCCCCTCTCGAAATCCATTCATGCTATTTATTGGCAAATACATGGTCAGAATACATCTTTTTCATTTAAGAATGTATAAATATAAAGATGAAATGATACCCATAAAGAGTTTATGCCCTATGAAAGAAAACAAATACAACATGTAAGAGGTAAAGAGCATATTTAATGTAAATATGGCAGAAAACATAAGTAAAGTTTAGAAAGCATTTATTTATGCTCTCAAGTAAATTAAAGAAAACATTCTGGACTCCCCAAACAAAAAGAGTGAATATGAACTAAGAAAAAGCACTTACAGGAAAAGAAAATCAACGGACTTGCTAAAAGCATGTAGAGAGTAAAGAGAGAATGACTCAATAGAATTGAAATCACACTAAAACTTATAAATGTCAGCATCTATACTGCAGAAAATCTAGTAAGTCAGCAGAAGCACAAACTTTTAAACCTAGCCAACATTGAAGAAGAAAGGGACACAATATTAAAATGCTCCAAAAATGGTAAAAATTATAGAAGATACAAAATGGAGATTCAACATTACAATAATGTATTTTGTTAAAGATGAAATCTAAACAAATGAAACAAAAACATCTAATATGGCACAAGAAACCACCCTTAAAAGAACAGTTGGCATTGTTCAATCTTCTCTTGGAAGAATAAAGAAAAAGCATCAGCTAGTGTTTCAAATACAATTACTCTGAGCAGTAGTAAGGATGATGTCTTGGGGCGCCAGGGTCACTCAGTCCTTTAAGCTACCAACTCTTGATCTTGGCTCAGGCCATGATCTCACGGTTCGTGAAATGGAGCTCCACATCAGGTTCTGCACTGGCAGCACAGGCCTGCTTAGGATTCTCCCTCCTTCTCTCTGACCACCCCCCCTCACTTGCACGTGCTCTATCTCTCTCAAAATAAATAAACTTTAAAAAAAAAAAAAGAATGCTGTCTTGTTCAGCACCTTCAGCCATCAAAAAGTGTTAGTTCCTGATTAAATATTGTCTTCCTAACGAGTAGAATAGATGCACCTGTAAGAATTAAGCGCTGTATTTGTGAGTCAAACTTAGAGGAGGAAATAAGCCAATGAGAGGAGAGTGGCTTCTGATATGTGTCATAAACACTATGAACAACAGCAGAGTCTCTGGTCTAACAGACAAAATTTTGGGGGTTGGGAACACTATTAAAGGAATGATCAGATATGAAACCATCTGGTGCCTTTTGACTTCCATCCTTCAACAAGAATTCATTTACATCATATTTGCCATCAACAATGCCCAACCAGAAGAGGAGCAGCACATAAATAGGGTTGGGTTAAAGGGGGCAGGAGGAATGCCCTGCCACATTTCTGTCCACCACACTCAATACATGTCCTTTTTTTGCAAGCCTGATTCATTGGCTTATGTCAGTGGGTTAGGGAGGAGTGAGATGTGCCATTTTGCCAAATCTGTATTCTTTTAGCTTAATCACAGTTTTTCCATAAAAAATAAAATTACTGAGCTGAATAAAAAAATCTAAATCTGCTGACCAAAAACCTTCACTCTATACAGGATACAACTAATTATACCTAGAAAACCCCTGATATATATTTGTCAAAGGTAAATACTCCTTAAAAAGTTTTTTATAACGGTAGATTGGTCTAGATCACTTATTCACAATATTACAGATAGAATAAAATTATTTTAACGGGTAAAGATTGCTTAAGAATTCTATAGCCAGACAAATCATCACTCATTTGTAAAGACAACAGAAATATATTATCAGATATGTAAAGGCTTATAAAATATACCAACTATGTATACCAGAGGAAAAATAAAATGCTTGGAGGCATATTTCAACCACAGACAGGTTAAATAAGACAAAAACCTCACAAATATGCAAACTGAGCTATGAAAGAAATGGGAATGAATACTGTCACCACTTAATCTCATAATTATAATAAAATAGCTACTAAAATACAAATATAAAACAACATAATAATTATCGAAAGAAATGATACAAGTTAAAAAAATAAGTAGTAAGTGAGATGAAAAATGACAAAATCTGCAAACAAATCTGGAAGCTGTAGGGAGAAGAAAACTAAAGGCACAAATTCCTTTAATTCATATCAAGAGAAACAATATGGTTTGTTTCTTTTTTTAAGTTTATTTATTTTTAGAAACAGAGAGAGGGTAGGTGGGGGAGGGGCAGGGAGGAGAGAGAGAGAGAGACAGAGAGAGAGAGAGAGAGAGAGAGAGAAAGAGAGAGAGAATGAATCCCAAGCAGGCTCCACACTATCAGCACAGAGTTGAATGCAGGGCTCAATCTCATGAATCGTGAGATCATGACCTGAGCCGAAATCAAGAGTCAGATGCTTAACCAACTGAGCCACCCAGGTACCCCAATAGGGTCTGTTTCTTAAGGTGGATAGGTATACAATATATTTTCAAGTATATACACTCCAAATTACTAGAAGGAACAAAAAAGCAATACAGCAAGTTTTGAAAAGACACAAAGCAAAGGGAACAACAGAAAAGTTTTTTTAAAAAAACTCACATAAGAAGCAGAACCAAATATATCAGTATTACAGAAATAAGCATTTATTTAAAACTATATTTTAAAAGACATAACTAAATCAAAATAATGGGGTGTGCCGAGCGTGGAGCCTACTTGGGATTCTCTCTCCCCCTGTCTCTCTTCTCTCTGTCTCTCTCAAAATAAATAAATAAACATTAAAATAAATTAATCAATCAAAATTGTTCTATAAAGTTTAAAATATATATAAGAATAACAATGATAATAGCATATACTTATATAGTGTGTAGTACACTTGAGACACGAACCATCACAAGCATTTTACATCTGGTTATTCACTGAAATCCTCAAAACGTGCCCATTCTATAGATGATATAAACTGAGGGACAAAGTGGTTAATTAACGTGCCTAAGGTCAATCAGGTAGTAAGTGGCATAGCCATGACCAAAGGCAGTCCCGCGCCAGAGCACATGATTTTAATCATGATATTGCTGCTCCACACAGGTGTTCCTCAATGCTACCCCTGCAGATCTATCACCTGCCTCTCTCTGTTGCCTTCATTTATGGACAAAGTCATACCAAACAGATAAAATAATGTCATACAAGCAAACAAAAATTAGAGAATTCAGGATAAAAAATATGAAATTGAATAAAAAAGGATAACTTAAAATAACTACATAAATTAGGGAAAGTTAATATTATACAACTCAAGATCTGAATTAGAACTAATTAGAAATAATAAAGGATTTTGGTGATGTGTCCAGTTATGAGCCATATATATCACAAGCAGTTACTACCTGGCAAACATAATGGGAAAAGATCCTATCCACTACAGTTCCCAAAACATGTAAGATAGCCAATAATAGGCAAGAAAAAAAGCATATGACTTAACATGAAAAAAATATGCAAAACCGGGCTGAGGGGTGTACTGTAAGGGTTGATTACTGTCATATTCCTGGATGAGACAATTCAGTTATGAATCAGGTCACCTCTAGCCAAATTAATTTTTATATTTAAAGAAATTCCAATCAAAATCTGAAAGGATTATTTTTCTTAATTTATTTATTTTGAGAGAGAGAGAGAGAGAGAGAGAGAGCACATGCCAGCAGGGGAGGAGCAGAGAGAGAGGAAGAGAGAGAATCCCAAGCAGGCTCAGCACAGAGCCCAACATGGAGCTCAAACTCACGAATTGTGAGATCATGATCTAAGCCAAAACCAAGATTCAGATGCTTTACTGACTGAGCCACCCAGGCACCCCTGAAAGGATGCTTTATAACTTGACATTTTCAATCAAACTTTCCCTGAAAGTATACACAGATAATAATAGGCAAGAAAATATTGAAAAAGAATAATGCTAGAAAGCTTAGAAGTCTGAAGTTGTTATAAGGCTAAAATACTGGTAATAAGAGTTTAGCTGGGAGACAATGGACCAAACATAAAGTCCAGAACCACGTGGGCCTGGGTGTATTTGTGTTCATAATATTAGTTCATATCACTGACAGATTAAGTTAATGAGTTAACTATTTGAAAGAAATACATAAATGGATGCCTGGGTGGCTCAGACGGTTGAGTGTCTGACTTCAGCTCAGGTCATGATCTCACAGTTCGTGGGTTCAAGTCCCACATCGGGCTCTGTGCTGACAGCTCAGATCCTGGAGCCTGCTTCAGACTTTGTGTCTCCCTCTCTCTCACTCTCTGCCCCTCTCCCACTCACACTCTCTCTCTGTCTCTCAAAAGTGAAAAAAAAAAACATTAAGAAAGAAAGAAAGAGAAAAATATGAACTGTACTCATGCGTAAAATTACAAATAATTTTTATTTTGTTGTGTTGCAGATTGTTTTGTCTTTCCTTAGCATTTTGATATTTTCCCGAGCTCTCCAAATTTCCAACATTGCAAATGTTTTAACTGTGTAATTAGAAAAACCTCATAAATGTTATTTTAATGCTGTGGATTCCATTAGAGTTGTAATTAGAATAGAAAAATACGTTGTTTTCATTCTATAAACTTGAGATTCCCTCCACAGTGAAAGGCAACTAAGGAACAAAAATGGCTTTGGTAACAAACTATCACCCAGATAAATCTGTGAAAGAGAAAACGGGTGAAAACCTCCTTAGAAAGCTGGGAACTGCCCTGGAAAGGCAGGACTCGGTGAGGCGACAGAGTCAGAAAGGAGTTCCATGAGGCCACCTTCTGCAGGTAGGAAGGGCATGCGTCCTGGGAGGGATATATAAATAATCAAAGAAAGCCCATCCTTTCTCAGTTTGCATAAGCCTGTTTCTAACATGGTTTCAGGAAAAAAAATAGTCAAATACAAGTGACTATTTTTTCTACGTTACTACTAATACAGATGAGCATCTCTAGAAAAATCACTAGAGCATATGTTCTTAGTAGCGACTCCAGCATATATGATGAATAGAATATGCACATACCCACATTACACACTGATCATTGGGACGCCTGTCCTTTAAAAGAAAGATGATAGCTGGAAGGAATGCTCTAGGAATATTGTCACATTCCTTTAAAGTCACCCCCTTCAATTTACCTATTACATTTTCTGACATAATGACCACTAAAAGATTACATAAAAGTATGTTTGGTTTGAGTGACTTGGAAAAGCTTACTGGCATCAAAATCAACAAGTTACTAATATCCTTCCAAGAGAAATAGGTAAAATGTTTTCTTTAGGACTAAAGAAAACATCTGAACTCAGGGGTAGGTTAGTGAGTTAATGTAATAGAAAACTATCCCAGCCTCATTGGCGACTGAATCAGATGGCTCTTATTTCAGAGACTGTGTCCTGTTTTAAGCGAAGATAATCTAGTTTAGAATGAATATAAATGAAAATGTTCCTCTGGTCCATGTTGCCAATTCTGTGTGCATTGAGAAATAAATTGGGGAAGGGGGGTGTTAAAAAAAAGGGTACTCCTATTACATATACTCCTTAAAAAGCCTTCTAAAAGCTCAGACTTGCCAAATCCTTTTGCTGAGGATTGCCAAAACTGAATCAAAAGCAAAGTATTGTCCATGTTGTTTATTCTTCAATACGTACAGGCTGAGCTCAATATATTTTTTTTTTCTTGGCATGATCTTCTTAAGTTCTGAAACTATTTCTATCCTTTTACAACTTAAATTGGACTACTTTCAAACATATATATCAGATAAAAAATAATATTCCTTTTGTTTAATTTTTTGCCCAGTAGCAATACACACACAATTGTATGTCTTTATCAACTTCATCAAAAGATACAACAGAAGAGTAAGGGAATACATTTACCTTAAGTTCATATAACATTCTGACAATGCTTTCTGACTTCTATTGTTTTAATCAAACAAAATAACTGGAATTGCTCTTAAATTTTAAAAGCTGTTTCATCCAGCTTTTGAAATCTTGCATAGCTATGTTTATTATATTTTTATTCAGGGAGCCAAACAAGTCAGGGGAAAATTTGTCTTCAATCAACATATAGATGTTGATAGTAAAAGTTCATCTTATGACAATAAAATAAATTGCAAGTATTTTTCTAGAAGCTTGTGTATTTGGATTCTCATTTTCATTCATATTTTCTGTTTTCTTTGTTGTAGTCTTGAAACCAATAGACCTTGAAACTCCTTTTTTTCCAAAAAAAAAAAAAATGTATTTAATGATCTCACATACATATCTGAAGTCTACTGGAAAAAACTTATTTGTTTTAATTTTGAAAGCTAAGCTTCATCTCAACATTTTTTTAAACCAAGAACCTAGGCTATCATTATGTTTCCCAGTTTTCTGCTTATATGTATCATTTTTTAAAATATCTATTTATTTGGGGAGAGCACAAACGGGAGGGGCAAAGAGAGGGGGACAGAAGATCCCAAGTGGGCTCTGTAGCGACAGGCTGACAGCAGCGTGCCCAATGTAGGGCTCGAACTCACAAACCCCGAGATAGTGACCTGAGCCCAAGTCTGACGCTCAACCTACTGAGCCACCCAGGTTCCCCTTATGTATAATTTTTTAAAAGCTTAGCAAAAACAGCAAATAAAAAGAGACCCTTTGTTTCTAGTCCCAAGCCAAATGATCATTGTAAAAACTCAGAATTTGCTAAGCTGTCAATGAATATGAATAAGCACCTAAACAACCAGCACCTTTTACGATAATATTACTCACTCTTTTCTGACTATGAGACGACCTTCTGAATAAATGAGATTTGTATAAATCAGCTCAGAACTGAACTAACTCTAATCAGATTAGCTCTCCAACACAAATAAACTACTTTACTTTCCTAATTGCATCACGATTAAAATCTGCTGTGATAGCATTATAGGACTTCATAAATCTAAAGGGACATTTCCTTATTGTTCAAAATGCTAAGTTTAGGGGCGCCTGGGTGGCTCAGTCGGTTGAGCATCTGACTTCAGCTCAGGTCATGGTCTTGCAGTTTGTGAGTTCAAGCCCTGCATCCAGGTGACAGCCCAGAGCCTGGAGCCTGCTTCAGATTCTGTGTCCTCCCTCTTTCTCTGGGCCTCCCCCATTCATGCCCTGTCTCTCTGGCAAAAAATAAAATAAATATTAATAAAAAATTTTTTAAATGTTAAGTTTATAAAATATTTCCTATAATAAGAAACAGTGGCATTATCAGAAGCAAAGTTAAATGTGCTTTGCAATAAAATAAAATGTAAAGCAGTACATGTTCAAATGCTAACTTTAAAGCAGGAAACCTATTATATTAAAGATAATGCAAAAGGAAAAGACATTATCCTCATTATAGAAATGAAGAAAATGAGGTCCCTATTCATGTAACAGGTTTCCTATCACACCTACATCTTCTATCTCTTTAAAACCAGCATCAGGGCCCCTGGGTGGCTCAGTCAGTTAAGCGTCCGACTTTGACTCAGGTCACGATCTC
The DNA here is from genome assembly GCF_023721935.1 of Panthera uncia. Lineage (NCBI taxonomy): Eukaryota > Metazoa > Chordata > Mammalia > Carnivora > Felidae > Panthera > Panthera uncia. The sequence continues at coordinate 70,281,538 of NC_064816.1, forward strand.
ACAGTTTGTGGGTTCGAGCCCCAAGTCGGGCTCTGTGCTGACAGCTCAGAGCCTGGAGCCTGTTTCCGATTCTGTGTCTCCCCCTCTCTCTGCTCCTCCCCTGCTCATGCTCTGTCTCTCTCTCTCCTTCAAAAATAAATAAAAACATTAAAAAAAATTTTTTTAAGATTTATAAAAAAAAAAAAACAGCATCAAACACTGAGTGTGAATGAGGTTACAGTATCCTGATTGGGGACTCTCTTACTCTTTCTAGCCATGTGAGCAGAGATCAATAAACTGATGCCACCACAGCGTCATCTGGACAGTCCAGGAGGGGCCTGGATATTTAAATCCTTCTTGCGTTCTGGGGGATCTGCAGAGAGACTCTCATCTCTGATCTCCTATGCAGCTTGCAGGAAGGTAGTGACGTTTAGGTTTCAATTTCAGGTGATGAAGAGGCTTAGAAATTAAACCACATACCCTGCTCAGTACCCCAGAGAGCCCTGCTGTGATGTTTCAAGCTAAAGCCCGACTAATTCCATCAAGATACTAGGATTAAGGACAGGAAGCACTTAGTCCCAGCGTTACAAGGGCACATTTCTCCATCAGAAGTACAGATCCAGGAGAGTTTGGGATCATGCTGAAGAGCCTCTGTTGGCCTAAAAATTATTTTTGTCTACAAGAAGCTATGTTACCAAAATGCCAGAACATCAGGAACTCCTCTAGGTGCAAAGATAGAGCAACAAACGCGACTAGACACCTCTCCAAAGGAATGTCTTCCCCAGACCGAGGAAGCTAAAGGAAAACAGAGGTCACCACCATGGTACTCGCTCCTGTGCAAGGTGTCAGAGGCCTTACCAAGCTTCCTAGTTAGTAGACCAATGTCACTTTCCCTCTTCTACGTAGAAGCATGGAACAGTAACTCTTCAAGGAACCTCATCAGCTCGAATTCTTCATCTTACTGGTGAGAAAACACAAGACCAGTGAAATTCAGCAACTTGCCCAAGGTCACTCAGTCAGAGTAGAGTTTCCTGAGATGCAGGCAGGGGCCCTCCCATGGCAGAGAACAGTGTTCCTGTGTCTGCTTCCCTTCCTACGTGACCTGCATGCACTTTGTGCTTGATCCCTGGACAAAGCCAGTACGGTTCTTCTCTTGATCCCTGCCTTATCTCCTTTTCCTGTGACACTTAAAACCTGAGAAAGAAAACCTACTAAAGGAAGGAAGGAAGGAAGGAAGGAAGGAAGGAAGGAAGGAAGAAAAAAGGGGAGGGGAGAGGAGAAGAAAGGAGAGGGGAGGGAAGGAGAGGGGAAGGGAAGGGAAGGGAAGGGAAGGGAAGGGAAGGGAAGGGAAGGGAAGGAAAGGAAAGGAAAGGAAAGGAAAGGAAAGGAAAGGAAAGGAAAGGAAAAAAAAGCGAGCCAAGACTGGAATGATGATTCCATCTAGATTGATTACATTTCATCAGCCAGCGAGCCAGTCAGAAAGAATCACCAGGAGCAGATGCTGCTTCCAAAATTAATCTTCAAAGAGATTAAAAAGGCATGTTCATACTGTAAACTCAACCTGTTTGCCATATAGACAAAGAAAACACGAAAACATGCTTGCCATCAAACTGCATCAAATTAGTTCCATTCTCTTATGAAGAAATTGAGTAGAAATAAATTATGAATCATCTAAGCACATCAAAACCAGAGACAAGGTCAGCCTCAGACTGAAATTAAACATTTTAGCTACTCTGACCTATGTTCAGGTCATAGAACATGCTCGGGCTACGTAAACAATTCTCGTGAGTTTTCCACTGGATCCTCCATTTTTATGCCTATATAACCTTCCTCTTTTGCCCAACATACTAACAGTGAAAAATATAGTTATTATTCCATCTTTGAAAAAGCTATTCCTCTGTCCGTTTAGATTTGCAGTCCCTCTAGCAAAAGTCTGTGTTCCTAAAAATGGTGTCACTATTTTTAATACAATAAGATGAATAAGTTGTGGCATATTCAAGTGTGTGGTGAAGAAAACCCTACCCAGCTTCATTCCGCATGACAAGTCTTGTTCTATTTATTAGTGAGCAAAACTTGCATGGGACTCTTTACCTACTGACAAGGATTTTTAGATTGTTTGCCTCATCTATGTCCTTATTTTTGTGCCAGGTCAGCAGCATTTTTGTGTAAAACCTAATAAAATTATGGGGAAATGACAACAAAAAGAAAATTATTGTGTTTAACATTGTCATCTACTCCCCAAAAGCAAAAGAAGGAAAGTGGAAAAATATAAGAATGAACATTGAACATGAGGAATAAGGTTACAGCTTAAAATATAATAAGTGGCCCAGACGTCGAGACCAGCTAATGCCTCCCTGCATTTGATCAGGTACTGAACTGCTTCTAACCTATTGGAAATTAAGTGCAACATGAATTTTCCAGTAAGAAGTCTCTGGTGCTCTCACCTATATCCACGGATGACAGTAGTCCTCATCACTAAAAACACACAGAAATCAGCAAGTTGGCAGTGCTCACTGTGGAGGGTCCAAAGCTTAATCCGTTTGGAGACTGAGCTTTCTCTTACCCTTAAAAGGGTGGATCCTTCCCAATCAGGATGAAGCAATAAGAGAGGACTTCCTAAAAGTTGAGAGACTGAGACAGAGATTTTATTCCAAAACCATTTAATGTGGCTCTTAATAAACTACAAATATGAACTCCCATCCTAACACATTTGGGCCAAGAATAGAAAAGTTAGACACATGTTCAAAAGTGGATTTACAGGAAATAACAGAAAGAAGATACATGGAAATAAACAATACCTGCAGAACAAAGAGAAATCGCACTGTCTGCATGAGTACAGTGTTATTGGGCTTTATTTTTGTTTTATCGTTAGTGTTTCTCTACAGGAGTTTATAAAAAGAATGTTGCCCTTCTTAATTAAGACAGCTAATTTCCAAGCCATACAATGTCAGAAAGCACAAGAGCAGACAGCTTGATTTTCTACATCAGCCATACACTGCACTCCCATAACCCTCTCTATTCATTCATCTTAAAAATGAACATAGGGGGCACCTGAGTGGCTCAGTCAGTTGAGCGCCCGACTCGATTTCTGCTCAGATCATGATCCCAGGGGCATGGGTTCGAGCCCCACATCGTGCTCCACACTGAGCATGGAGCCTGTGTAATATTCTCTGTCTGTCTGTCTCTCTCTCTCTCTCTCTCACTCTCTCTGCCCCTCTACTCCACTTGTACTCTCTCTCTAACATAATTTGTTTTAATTTTAAAGATAAATTGAACACAGATTACAACAACTCATCTTGAATGTCTCAACCACCTCAAATGAAAGGCTGAGAGGATCACAGATGCTTTAGCAGCACAGGATCTGGGACCACCCTCCCGACCACCTTTAGCTTCTTCATTTGAGAAAAAAAGGGGGGGGGGGCAGGCCGATAATAGCACGTATTTCATAGATTGGGCATAAGAGATAAAGAATATAATCCATATGAAACATTTAGAACAGTAAATGCTCAATACATATTAGCTATTAGCTATTATTATTATTATTATTATGTGTGTTCACTGAATGTGCTTTTCATGAAGCAATTTGGAATGTTTAGTTAAAAAAAACGGTAGTTGTTGTAACCAAAAATATTACAGGGAGCAACCTGGAGCATTTTTGAAAGATTACCGGAAAGAAATGGGATCATGGTTAAGGACGAAGGAACCCTAAGTAGACTAGAGTACTCTAATAGTTGGGATAGGCTTTTCCTTAGGGACCCTTCTTTATTCAAATAGTATATATTCACCAAGTTGCTTTCTCGTCTTGATTTACAGCTCCTGTTATTTCTGGTCTTATGTAAACTTCCCTTCTAGGAAGAAGGATTTGCTATTTTAAGTTATTAAACTAGTTTTGAGCTAAAATCAGAATTTGGTCATTGTGAGTACATTTTCCCCCGGGCTTAATCACTCCTTAGATGAACTGAATGGCCAACTCCCAGACTGCAAAATTGAAGTACAAACCCCAAAGAGTGGAGAGGAGAGGAATGAAGGGTTCCTTAACCTATCTTTCCAGAACTCTCACAAGTTTGGCTGACTCTTCTCTGCTTGGATACTAACAGTGTGCTGCATAAATTAACAAATTAGCAGCCTCTCACATGCTGTTCCACTTCCGTTTTCTTATCCAGTCTTCAGTGTCCACCACTTCTACTCTACAGGGTTGCGGAGCACCCAGAGGGCAGAGTCTTTGTCTGATCATCCCAAGGTGTAGCCCTGTTGCTTACCTGGTATATAATAGACCCCTTAGGAAGACGAAGTGAAATGAGCATCCTGCCACTGCATCTTTTATTGTCATACAACGATCTCTCAGGTTTAGTGTAATAAAATCCCAAGAAGATTTTTAAACCAGCTGGTAATGAGGGGAAACTCTCCTTTTGAAGACAGAGACTGCAATTTTTAAAAAGCATGGCTTTGTGACATGCAGGCTCGTCCAGAAGGAAAAAGCACCAGCTGGTTATCTTTCCTTACTCTCCGAAGTTAAGAAGAATCAATTCAAGATTGACAAGAAAGGGGTCAATCACAGATAGATTAACATTAGGATGAAAAAAATGATGTAAAATAAGAGCATTTTAGCAACTTCAGACAGATCAGTTGGGCAGCTTTTTTTGACCATTACTTGTATCAGAGAGATCCACCCAGTTCTGTTCAAACCCATCCAACTACAGGGGTGGGAAGCTTTGCCCCCTCATACTCCACCACTTTTCTGGAGTGTGGGTTCATACTCTATATCTGTAGGAATTGAGTTGAAGGGGGTGTGAGTATCCAAGGACACTGAAAGGTGTCACTTAGGTAAACAGAGTAGAAAGTAAGCAAAATGTGGAGGCACAAAACTGTATCACATCAGTCGAAAGTCAATGAAAAACATGCTGACAGGGGGTTAGGTCCTCACCAAATGCCAATTAGAAGAACAGCTCCTCACATCCTTGCCACAGGTGAGGCATCAGTAAATTCTTCTCAGATGAAGACTCAAGTTAGCTCCCAAGAGTCTCCCATAACAGTGGGCACTGCTCAACCTTTAGAAACTAACTCTGCTCCTACTTGTGAGCCCTATCTCCTCATTCGATTCCGCTCTTTCCTTCCTGCCCCACCAACCCAGGGAATCTTATCTAGTCTTGGTGATGAGAAGCCTTGTTCTGCTTCATTGGGTATAATAGTCATTTGTTGTACCTTCAATCTATCAAAGAGCTTCCGCTCTTCTTTCTTGCAGCCACAGGACCTCCATTTTTTTCAGAGGAACCATCCCTCTCCCATTGTCAATGAACACACTTGGGTAAAACTGACTCTCCTCCTTGAGAAGTAGGGTAAGATCATGAATTAAAATAAGTTAATCTTCTTACAAACTCTGTCAGTAAATAGAGGAAGAGGGAACACTTTCCAACTCATTTTATGAGGCCAGCATTACCCTGATATCAAAATCAGATAAACATATTACAAAAAACAATGCAACAAACCAGTATCACTCCAGAATGTAGACATAAACATTAAGCGCATGCACACACACACACACACACACACACACACATACACACACACACACACAACTGAATTCAGCAACTTTTAAAACTTATCCAATACGTCATGACTTTGTAGCGTTTATGCCAGGAATCAAGGTGAGATCCATTGACATAATTCACCATACTAACGGGATAATGAAGAACATCCACATAATCATCTCTATTTATGCAGAAAAAGCACTTAATAAAATTGAACACCAATTCATGATTTTTTTTAAATCCTCTGTAAACTAGGAATGGAAGAGGGCTTCCTCACTCTGATAGATGAAGCCTTATAAAAAACCTACAACTATCATGAAGTTTGTGTAAAACACTAAACCATTTTTCTCTAATATCAGGAAAAAGCTGGGATCCCTGCTTTCTATGCAACATTGTACGGGAGGAACTAGACAGAGCAGTAAATCAAGAAAAAGACACGAATGGCATACAGATTAGAAAGTGGAAAGTCAAATAAGCTAATGTGCTCATTTCATTGACATGAGATCTGTTTGGAGATGGACACATGACCCAAGTCAGGCCAGTGAGGTCCAATTCCCGAATTTGAGTATGAAATCTCTTTTCCGCTGTATTATTTTTTCTTGTTGTGAAGAGACTCTCAAGTCTCTGGGGTCCGTCACACAGTCTGAGAATAGAACTACCCCATTAAGTGCAGGGCCTAAAAATGACCTAGGGACGTTGAACCATGAATCATGCTAGTCTGAGAGTAGTTCTATCCCTGGACTATTCCATTATATGAAATAATAAATTCCTTTTTTGGCTTAAGCCAATGTAGGTTGATCACCTAAGAGTCTAATTTTTTTTTTCTAGTATCTTCTTTCTTACCTTAAGTCCCCCTAGGGGTTAGACTTTTGAATTCTTTTCCTGCCGTTTTTTCTACCTTGAAGGTTGACTCTAAATATATCTTGCACGGGTAAAATAACATATAAATTAGTATATAAAAATAAGAGCCTGTCATATGTGTGAGAAACAAATGTAATGTGGTAATTTTTTTTTAATCTCTAACTGGTGAATCAAAGTCAATCCTCTGTAAACCTCTTCCCAATGTAAGAGGCTGACAATGTAGATTCATCCATTATACTTCTGGATTCACTCTCATCATTAAAATAGCAGTGGAATGCAATCAGACATGGCAGATTTGTTCAGCATAGATGTATAAAATGTATATTTTATTTATACTGATTATGGCAAAATGCAACAGGAGATATGAGAACTATATGGTACACATTTTGTTTTTGAGCATGAAGGCTCAATACAATCAACTGTTGTCTACAACCCCAGGCCATCCCTTTATGAGTCCATCCTTCGTTCATTGTACAAATTCTTCCTAGACCCCTACAAAAATCCTTTTCCAAAATGATGCAAACTAAGCCACATTTTTCCTACTCTGATTACCCTGTGTATGTTTTATCTGTGGCTACTGTCACTGATTACATTATTAATATAATGTATATACACTATTACATTGTAATAGTGTAATACACTGATTACATTATTAATATAAAGATTGGACCTCATCATGGAAGTAATTTATTCTTTTCTAAGACCTCAGTTCTACTTGGTCAGAATGTCTCAGGATAGGTTAACCCAAAGGAAGACCTCGTTTGCTGTGTGATCGCGGGAAGCACAAGTTAGGGAGAAATAAAAGTGAAATCAGGAAAGGAAGAAAAGCCAATAAAAAAAAATGAGATAATGATCAGATTATTGCTGTGGCAGGCTGAGACTCAATCCCACTGGGGCCCTTCTGGCAAACCACATACAATATACCTCAGAATTGTCACATCCAGGAAGAGACCAGATAGAATGTGAAAACACTGACAGTCATCCCTCACTGGTGGAGGGTTGCCCAGGGAGGCATGAGTTCCCTGGCATTTCTGAGCTAGCCTATATGTGGGTGAAGCAGTCACCTATGACACAGAAGTAAACAGAAGTGTGTCTGGCAGAGACACAGAGAGACACAAATGCTTGAGGTGGGAAGCTGTCAGGGACCACACACTGCAGGAGAACTCAGAAGTAGATGCAAGCAGCATGGGGGCAGGAGGGTTGACGTCAACAGTCTCAGTTACACAGGCTGAGATTTCAAGGTATCTCACCTCTGCGATCACAAGAACCCCAACATTCTTCTGTCTCCCATTATCTCCTGGATTTCTCTACAGTCTCCACATGCCTCTTCATTCACCCACTTAAACTATTGTATTTCTACATCTAACAACAGATCCAATTCCTGTATTAAATATAATATTTTCCCTTTTGATCAACATCATCCAAAAGACAAAAGAAACTTCTGCTTGATATAATCTGTCCTTTTTCTGACCAGTCTCTGTCTTTAGACTCCTCAAGAATGATCTTGTGGAAACAGGAGCATTAACTTTCAAGAGTTTCAGGAATAAAGAAGACATAGTCCCTGCTCTCCAGCTGCCTAGCAAAGGAAAGAAATCAAGGTCACAAATAACTAAAACATAAGGCAGAATGAGCTAAGTGCCATAAGAGAGGTACATACAAAGTGCTTTGAGGGCTCAACGGAGATAAATATCACATCCAGTTGGCAGGATCAGGAAGGATATGTGAAGGAGGGGGCTTGTGAGCAGAGTTTTGAAGGATGGATGGGATTTTGTCAGTAAAAGGTGGCTAGAGGGCTTTCTAAATATAGAGAATATTATAAGCAAAGCTCCAACCACAGAAAAATGCACGCTCCTCTGAGAAACAGTCTGATTTGGCTGAAGCATAATGTACACATCACAGAGCTATACGGGGGGATATGGCGGGAAAACACCACTCTGCATGAACTTTTAACCATTTCAGTAATTTATTATCGGAGCTTTCAACTCCTAAAAGTGGCATGACATCAGTGCCTCCGGCGGGAAGGCCAATCAGCAGCATATCATTTTCTAATACCAGGTTAGTATTCATATTTTAAAATTTCCGCACTATCAAACTTGTTGAAAGGAAATGTAGGAAGTCAGAGGAGGTCATTCCCTTACGGTCATATAAAGATAGCATAAAAGTTTAAAAGTCTGTGATCTTTTTTATCTCTGTTTGTCCAAATGGTGTTTAAAGAAAGAAGTGTTGGTTACCGTTTTGCAAAAGAGTTGGATCAAGGTAATAAAAAAAAAAAGATGAATGAACAAAATCAGTCAAGGCTTAATATTCTCTTCAACAGGTGTCCAAACCTACACATATATGTGAGTTTAAAAGGAAATTAGCCAAAGTAAATAACGTGGGAAATCAACGTTAAACACATTTGTATGCATGTGGTTTTTCTCCACATCCTGGGGGAATTAACATTTTAGTCTTGCTACAGTTCCCCTATTAATCTTTCTCTTACCAGAGTCAAATGGGAAGCAAATCTGCGAAAGTGTTATAACCGAAGCTAAAAGGAAATGGTTTCTTTTCTTGCAGAACAAATACTTCAGTTCAGCCTGAAGACTGTTGTAGACAATCAAACTAACAATTGTTTTGTCAACCTGCAAATACACTCACAGCCTTAGCCCAGCTCACAAAGGCATGAGTTCGTCTGCATCAGAAAAATCAGTTCATACTTTTCAGAGCCTCCCCACTTCAGAGTTGTGATGAGGTGTTTTGAGTCCCACTTTTCATGTTCTTCCCAATTTACCTGAAATGGGTCTCAGTAGGAAATATTATTTGCTAAGTAATTTGCTTTTGCCCTACGCAGGGCAAAACAGGTGGGGCTCACTTCTTTCAGTAATGGCCTCACTATTGAGTGCATGAGCTAATCTTGAGACATTTAATATTCCCCAATGGGGCATCTGGGTGGCTCAGTATGTTAAGCATCAGACTCTAATTTCGGTTTAGGTCATGATCTCACGATTTGTGAGATCGAGCCCCATGTCGGGCTCCGTGCTGACAACACAGAGCCTGCTTGGGGTTCTCTCTCGCTCCCTCCCTCTCTCTCAAAATAAATAAATTTAAAAAAAATATTTGTCCATGATTTCCATGGTTTTCCTCCCATAAAACCTCTTTTACATGCTCTTGGATATAGTTTTCTGGAGTTTCAGAAAAGTTCTTGTTAGAGGCTACTAAATAAATTTAAGGTTTTTCTTAAGGAAAAATTTGGTTCTGCCTCCAAAACCCAAAGTGTGCTTGTTCTATATGAAGACAGATCCTCTATATGTGCTAGAATATAAATTAAAGCTCTGATTTTCATAACAGAATGTCAACTTTCCACTTATAAGTTCTAAGACCTAAAGCCAGACTATGTGAATTGTTAAGCAATTCAGAAACCTGGATGACAGCTTCTTGCCACAGGATTCTCCTTAAAAGCTCTCTAACTTCATTAAAAGATCACTGAGACAATGGGGCCAATGAAGGAGCTCCCCTACTTTCTGAGCCGGGTAGAAATGGGAGTAGAATGGCTTAGAGCAGATTAATGACTCTCAGACTTTAATCTGCATATAAACCACTTGAGAATCTTGTTAAAATCCAGATTATGATTCAGGACCTGAATTCATAGAACCTAGTTCAGGTTGAGGCTCAAAATTCTGCACTTCTAACTACCTTCCAGGTGATGCCAATGTTCTTAGTTCAGGACCACACTTTGAGCAATGAGGGTGTAAAGCAGGAGTCTGCAAACTGCAGCCCATGCCAATACAGCTAATGAGATAATGGTTTTCATATTCTTTTTTAAAAAATTTTTAATGTTTTTATTTATTTTTGAGACAGAGAGACAGAGCATGAGCAGGGGAGGGGCAAAGAGAGAGGGAGACACAGAATCCGAAGCAGGCTGTCAGCACAGAGACTGATGCGGGGCTTGAACTCACAGACTGTGAGATCATGACCTGAGCTGAAGTCGGACGCTCAACCAACTAAGCCACCCACGCGCCCCAGTTTTCACATTCTTAAATGGCTGGTCAGGGGTGGGGTCGGTATCAAAAGAAGAGTAATATTTTGTGACATGTGAAAATTATATGAAATTCACATTTCAGTGTCCATAAGTAAATTTTTACTGGGATACAGCCATGCTAACTTATTGATGTATTATCTTTGGCTTCTTTTGAGCTAGGACAGAGTTGAATAGTTAAAACAGAGACTTTAGAGCCCACAAAGCCCAAACTATTTACTGTGTGGCCCTTCACAGGAACCATTTGCTGACCACTGGTCTAAAGCAGTGGTTCTCAACACTGGCTGCATCATCAAACCACCTACTGAGCTTTAAAAAATATTGATGACCATGGGAACACCTGGGTGGCTCAGTCAGTTAAGCCTCCAACTTTGGCTCAGGCCATAATCTCATGGTTCATGAGTTCAAGCCCTGCATCAGGCACTCTGCTGTCAGCACGGAGTCTGCTTTGGCTCTTCTGTCCCCCTCTCTCTACCCCTCCCCTGCTCTCTCTTTCTCTCTCTCAAAAATAAACAAACATTAAAAATATTTTTAAAAAAACACTGATGACCATGTACCACCAAAAATCAGTCAACTCAGAAACTAAGGGGGTAACACTGGCATCATTATTTCTTAAAAGCACTCCCAGGGACTCCTGCTAGCAATCACTTTTGGAAACCTCTGGTCTAAAGGAACTACTCCCTTCCTACGCAATGTCTCAGCACCTATAGACAAAGTCACCAAAGTCAAAGCTTAAAGTCCAGGTCAACTACTCATAGCTTGTCCCCTGGGTGACCATCTACATTGTGGTCACCAGGACCCAAGACACAATACTAGCACAATCCTTTGGGTTTGTTGTTGTTGTTGTTGTTCACTCCAGCACTCCAAAACAGGTGATAAAGCTTCACCCCTCTCCACGTCTCTCGCCACATTTATTTTCAAGAATTGTCATTACTTCCTTCTTCCAGATGGCTGAAAACAAGCAAGCTGTGTTATCACCGGACTAACATACAGGACCCGTAAGTGATCTGTAAGCACACCCATATATTCATTCTTCTCCTTCCTTCCTTCAGGAAAGGAATGGCCTCGTAATCCCATGCCAGGTCTGTGTCTCTTTAATTCAGCCCCAGGGCCTCATCTGGGTCCTGCACATTGGTCATAACTCCTGTATCTTTAACCCTTCCCTCTCAGTGGCCTCCTTCCCCACAACCTAGAAACCTGTTAAATCGACCAAAAAGAAAGTGAACTTTCTTGGCATCTTAATTCCCAGCCTAACATTTACGTCTAAACCCAATGTGTCATGATTTGTGTCAACCACTGTCACCATTGTACTAGATTTCTTCTTGCAAAAGTCACCTGTTACCTCCATTGCCTCATTCTGTAGACATTTTCCAACCCTTATAACACTGCTCTCCAGCACTCCACACCTGTTTATCGTTTTCCTGAAATTCTGTTTCTCTGATGCCACACACTGTTGCTTCATCATCTCTCTGATTATTCTTGTTCTGTCTCCTTAGTAGGTTCCCCTCTCTTCACCCAACCTAGGTACCCCAGTGGCCCATTGACAGCTCGCTATTCTCACTTGCACCATGATCTTAGTTACTATAATAGCTGCACCTATCATAGCTGCTTGTGATTCCTAAGCCTCTCCACCTCAAATCGCTGCCCACACTGTCAGACTGATATAGTCAATTTCTGTTGAAATTGAAAAATACGTTTGGCTGTATCAAACCCAACATGTCCCAAACTGAACTCATTTTATCTTCTGCCTAATCCTCTTCCTCTATTTTTCTCAGTCTTAACTAGTGACTCTACAAACCACCCAGTTATGCAGTATGGAAATCTGACACTTAGTATTTACCCCTTTATTTCTCTCATCACCCAGAGCTAAGCACCACTAAATACTGCAAGTATGTACCTTAATCACACCCTATATGGATCCCCTAGCACCACTGACGTAATCCAAGTCTTCATCATCCTCAGAAGACTGCAACTGGACTCCCTCCCTCAGTTTTGTCTACTAAAACCATCTCCTCACCCATTCAAGAGTGATTTACCTAAAACACAGTTATAACCATGCCAGTTATCTGCCTGAAAACTGTCAGGGTCTCTCTATCCTATCAGAACATGCTTAAGCTCTTCAACACAGATTCTCCAATATTTTGACCTTACCTCTCTGGCATCATCCCCTGTCTCATTTAATACTCCCAATACACTGCAAGTAACAGCAACAGTTCTTCGACTTACAGAATCCTCTACCTGGAATTCCTTCCTTCTCCCTCCCTACTCTCCCATGTCTCCTCCAGAAACACCCTTAGCTCATTCATATACCTTAGGACTCATGTCCCCCAGGCTTGGTGAAGTGTCTACCTCAATATGTCCATAATCACCTGTGCACTTCTGTGTCACTCACATCATAATGCAGTAGTTGAGAAAACTGGCTAATGACAGAGATCTGGATTCCAACCACTGATGCACCATTCGTCAACATTCTTACCTGAGAAAATCATGTAACTTCTTTAATTTCTCACCTCCTTCATGTGGACAGTGGGGATAATATTCACCTTATTGCTTTGTCATTAAGAATTAATGAGATAGGGGCACCAGGGATAATATTCACCTTATTGCTTTGTCATTAAGAATTAATGAGATAGGGGCACCTGGGTGGCTCAGTCGGTTGGGTGTCCGACTCTCGATTTAGGGTTGGGTCATGATCTCACAGTTGTGGGATCATGCCCGCGTCAGGCTCTGCACTGAGAATGGAGCCTGCTTAAGATTCTCTGCCTCTCCCTCTGCCCCTCCCCCTCTCTTGAGCTTGTTCTCTATCAATAAATAAGCAAATGAATAAATAAATATTAATGATATAAGGAGCTTAGGATATAACCTGGCACAGAGTAAAACCCAATAAATTGGAATTTTAATTATTATCAATATTTGTTGTTGATTTTAAAGCCAGAACACAAACTTGATGAATGTGCTCCATAATTATTCAAATGTCTTACTTTGCAAAGGAATCTGAAAAATACTTTGATATTTTTATCTACTTAAGTTAGTCTTACTAGGGGGCGCCTGGGTGGCTCAGTCAGTTAAGCGGCCGACTTCGGCTCAGGTCACGATCTCGCGGTCCGTGAGTTCGAGCCCCGCATCGGGCTCTGTGCTGACAGCTCAGAGCCTGGAGCCTGTTTCAGATTCTGTGTCTCCCTCTCTCTGACCCTCCCCCATTCATGCTCTGTCTCTCTCTGTCTCAAAAATAAATAAACGTTAAAAAAAAAAAGTTAGTCTTACTAGTGCTCACAAATATCTCTTCCTTACAAAAAGAAATTATCTTGACACATATTAAAACAATAACAAGAGGTGGGGCGCCTGGGTGGCTCAGTCGGTCAAGCGTCCGACTTCGGCTCAGGTCATGATCTCACGGTTTGTGAGTTCAAGCCCCGTGTCGGGCTCTGTGCTGACAGCTCAGAGCCTGGAGCCTGCTTCAGCTTCTGTGCCTCCCTGTCTCTCTGCCCCTCCCCTGCTCATGCTCTGTCTCTCTCTGTCTCAAAAATAAATAAACATTTAAAAAAAACAATAACAAGAGGGAAAGTCTGACGATGACAGGGCAGCATAGTTTTTCTCTGGATAAAGGAACATGTCAAACGTATTTCTTAAGTTCTTAATTGGTAAAAACATGAATACTGAGAACCATAGAGGACTTTTTCTAGAAGAAAAAAGATCCCTTATAACTAAATCATTATGAATTATCCACACTCAAAATAATAGGAGATCCTGCTTTTATTTTACTTCAGAGCATAATGTGAAAATATAAAATGTGAAGTTCTACAAGAACATCTGCTAATTTTTAAAATGTTCACATGTTCTGACTTGTGCTTTTCCAGTGATTTGTATTTAAATTCATTTCAATTCCAAAACCAAAATTCTCTCATTATACGTTAAGCCTGTTATAATCACCCTAAGGAAAATAAAATGTAACCTATTACCAACATGCCCACTAGCCTGCTTCATTAAATGCCTATAATTACAGACTATTTGTCAGTAGTGCGTAAGGGGGATTCAAACAAATATATTCCAGGTGTAAACCCTCTTACTCAACAGACTTAACCGGATTCATTTTTTTCAGTCTGAACATCGGGATCATTCTGATTGGATTTCTGCTTCATTATTCTACTTTCAATCAAAGAGTGTGTGCGGGCATGTACAAACAAAACTCAGCAATGCAATAACTCAGCAATACAATAAGGTGAGCCCGAGCCCCTCTCCCCCTCACAGTTGCAAAGAGGATGCTTCTCTCTGTACTTGCAACCAATTCCAACTCATCCCCTCATAGACTGTGTTTCTCTGGGCAAGTAAAAAACTCTTTAAGCCTCATATCGTTCTCTGTGAAATGGGGATAATAATATCTATCTTAGGAAGGTTTAGGGGAGCATAAATGAGAATGCACAAAGACGTAAAGTACTTAGCACAGCACCAGGACGCATTAACATGATCTCCTTACACGGCACCTACTGAGTGCCAGGCTGTGTTCTGGGGACTTTCTGTGTATTAATTCCTTTAAATCTTTAATAGCCCCACGGGGTAGGTACTATTATCATCCTCCTTTAATAGATGAGAAGCCAAATGTAAATCACAGTTCTGATTATTTCACAGGGCAACAGGACCAGATAAATGGTATTAATGCTCACCACTCCTAAAGGTTCAGCAAGAAAAGTAAATCTTAATGCCCCTAATGCCTAATCCTAAGGCATCCATTGAACGGAACAAATTAACTTCTCTCCTATCAAACTAGAAAGTACCATCCACAGGAGAGTTGTGAATAGCCGCTCAACTAGTTTTCTGCTTTCTGTTGTTCAGCTGAAGAACTCCAAAAAACAAAAACAAAAAACAAAAAAAAGTACATATGCTCTCAGTTCTATCCAATTATTCTCTGCCTTTGCCTCAGCATTACCAATAGCCATGGTCCTATTTGCCCAAGTTATGGAGCTCCGATTTCTGTGGTAAAGAAATCAGACCAAGGGCACCTGGGTGGCTCAGTTGGTTAAGTATCTGACTTCAGCTCAGATTATGATCTCACAGTCATGGGTTCAAGCCCAACGTCGGGCTCTGTGCTGACAGCTTAGAGCCTGAAGCCTGCTTCAGATTCTGTGTCTCCCTTTCTCTCTGTCCCTCCCCACTCATGCTCTGTCTCCCTCTCTCTCAAAAATAAATAAATATTTGAAAAAGCAGACCACAGAGGTAAGTCAGCACCATTCATTTTGGGGGGATGTGGTATAAAAATTTATACTTGGATATGTGCTGGGATAATGCACTGAGATATTAACTAGCTTTTTGGTTTTAGTGCCATTGAATGATGTCAAAGGGTGAAATGACATTGA
The DNA here is from genome assembly GCF_023721935.1 of Panthera uncia. NCBI lineage: Eukaryota > Metazoa > Chordata > Mammalia > Carnivora > Felidae > Panthera > Panthera uncia. The sequence goes on from NC_064816.1 coordinate 70,297,272, forward strand.
GTAGTTTCTATTTTCTATTTTGCCTACTTAGTTTCCACCCCTACTTTCTAAGAACGGATGGCCAGGCCTTCTGCACTCCCTTGCCACAGTGTAGGCTGCAGGGATGAGGCGAAGTAGCCTTAAGAGAACTTCTTTTCCTTGCTATAGTTTTCCAAAAGCTTTGTTCTAGGGAAACAAACAAACAAAAGCTAATGCACTTTAGCATTAGCTAAATGTGAGAGTGTGAGATTGTGAGATAAAGGTGGGGACAGGGGTGGCACAAGCAGCAAGACTGTCCCAGGCTTAATGAAGGGCTGGAAGTCTGTGGGACCTTCAGCAAAGGTATCTGCAGCTTCTCCCTTACAGAATTCCAGGAAAGAGGCTGGGTCTCCATAGGAAACAATAGCAAAGTGGCCACGAAAGACTCCATTCAGAGCACCTGAGCCCAGTGGGTCCCCACATGCTGGGTGACACAGTCGCCACAACGCCATCTGACCCCAAAGGATTGGCTGGGGAAATAAAAGTAGGTACATTAGGGGGTCCAACTAAGGCGCTTTAGAAAGGGAGGGAAGACTTTTGTTCTTATAGTTGTTGTCAAAACAAGTGACAGTCACAGATGCCAAAAACATCCTACAGTAACATGTTCTACGCCACAAAACCTGTCCCACCCAAAATGCCAGGACACTCTGTTAAGAGACACTGGCAGGCCATGGGTATCAAAGTGGAAACTAATTGGGACGAAAAGACCAAGGATCACCCTTGAACGCTCTGTTCTGTGCAACACGCTCAGGAACTGGACCCCGTAATTTTGTGAGTGAGAGAGGGAGTGCCTTTATGACTGAGACTCAATTCAAGCTAGTGGGATGGGAGTTCAGAGCTGGATGTAGATTTATTTAAAAGAAAGAAAGAATGTAGCATTTCTTATTACTGGAGCTTACTGAAAAGACTGATATGCCCCATAGCTATTTCATTTTTAAGAGCACAGTGTTTAGGGCCTTTCTGAAAAGCATGAGCACCTCTCGAGTGCTCTTCTGAACACTCCTTTGTACCATCTTCTGTACTATTCTGAAAATGGCCTTCCACACTGCATCTATGTCTTAGAACAATGAAGAAAGAACCAATCCAGGTTCCTGTCCCAAAGAGAACACCCCATATTTCTTTACTCTGAATTTCTTATGAAAATGGCAGCAGTGATTGTATTTTTAAAGTTTTATTTTAAGCCATTTTATTTATAATCAATAAAATCTGGTTAAGCATCTGCATATGCATCCATCCCACCTAACAATTGTTCCATGTCACAAGAAGATTGGCAAGGAAGGACTCGGGCAGTGCTTTATAAAGTGACACAAATTATTAGTTTCGTGAGAAATGTCCACACGTCACCTTAAAAGCTGTAAACAGCCATGTGCGTTAAAAAAAATAAGATTAGAAAGAGACATGAATGATTTTCGACTTTTGTAGAAAAATTAATTTGATCGAAGGAATAAAACACTAGATGTAGCATCTAAAAAGGTACCATAGGGTGGGGCACCTGGGTGGCTCAGTCGGTTAAGCGACCATCTTCGGCTCAGGTCATGATCTTGCGGTTAGTGAGTTCGAGCCCCTTGTTGGGCTCTGTGCTGACAGCTCAGAGCCTGGTGCCTGCTTCACATTCTGTGTCTGCCTCTCTCTTTGCCCCTCCCACCCCTAGCACTCTGTCTGTCTGTCTCTCTCTCTCTCTCTCTTGCTCTAAAACTAAATAAACATGAAAAAAATAATAAAATAAAATAAATAAAAAGTACTATATGGTGTAATTCTTCATACTTCTACTAAAAGGAAAGAGGGAGAAACACAGTCGCTTTTTTATATGGGAGAAGATTGCACAAAGTCAGATTTCTTGCCCAAGGACAGTGATCAGTGGACATAGGATCCAAATACTGCACAGAGATTAAAACACTAGTTAGATCCCATTCTCTTACAAGCACTGTATCTTTTTTTTTAACATTTATTCATTTTTGAGGGACAGACAGACACAGAACATGAGCAGGGGAAGGGCGGAGAGAGAGGGAGACACAGAATCCGAAGCAGGCTCCAGACTCTGAGCTGTCAGCACAGAGCCCGCCGTGGGGCTCGAACTCATGAACTGTGAGATCATGACCTGAGCCAAAGTCAGACGCTCAACCGACTGAGCCACCCAGGTGCCCTGACGAGCACTGTATCTTTTTAAAAAGACATCACTCATTGAATACTTACATACATACAAAGCAGTATGCTTCAAATATTCATCTCACTTAAGTTTTACTAAGAGGTAGATACAATTTTCCCCACTTTACAGCTGAAGAAACTGAGGGCAGTGGCATTAAGTAGCTTACAGAAGGTCACCCAGCAAGTAAGTACTGACTGAAATCCAGCCAGGACTGTTGGACTCCAAGGCCATGCTCCCAGCTATGAGTCCTCCTTCTTTCTTTACCCCTCACAGGGGTACCCCTCACATGACCCCTCAAGTCATGATCTCGAGGTTTGTGGGTTCAAGCACCATATCAGGTTCTGTGCTGACAGCTCAGAGCCTGGAGCCTGTTTCAGATTCTGTGTCTCCCTCTCTCTCTCCCCCTCCCCTGCTCGCACTCTGTCTCTCTCTGTCTCAAGAATAAATAAACAAAAAAAATTTTTTTAATGTTATGATCATTGAAAAGAGCCCTCCCTGGTTTTATCTTCCATAGTTCCCAATCCCTTCCTCTATCAGTAACACTAATCACACCACATTTTAATTACTTGTTTCATATGCCAGACACAAGACCCTTGAGGACAGGAAAGGTTTCTAGCATCATTTACCATACTCTCAACACCTAAACTCCACGCCTGGCACATAGTAGGCTGTCAATAAACATCTGATGAATGAAAAATTGAAGAAGCCAGGGCAGTCTTATGAGCTAAAGGAAGCATGGCGTAGTGGTAACACCAGGGTCAGTAAGCCTTCATTGTCCACTGCTGGATAATCATTGACTTATAGAGAACCAGTGGTCCAAGGAGACAAAACAAGAGCAGAGATGAACAACTGTAACTCCACCTACCTACAACGACTTTGAAAACTCTTCACAAGAGAACTAATGGCTAACCCCCAACGTAGGCATGAAACTCTCATACCTGGTTTTCTCTGTGTTTCCTCCATCACACTTACTTCTATCCTTAAATTGCATACATTCATCTTTGTATCCCCAGCATCCCATAAAGCACCTACACATTCAGTCTTTCTTTATCTTCTACCCAGTGCTCTTAGCATTGACCTACAGTTACGATTTCTTTATGCCTCTTTTCAATAATGACTGGCCCTTACCTGTAGTATTTCTCCACAATCAAGCCTCAACCCATATTCCAAATCTATTACTCACTGTCCATCCCTTGACCCATTTTAGTGTCATCTAAAGAGAACTACCTGCTGATGTTCTGACAATGTTCCTTTGATTATGCAGCTCATTTTGCACCAAACGCCCTTCATTTTCATGCTTGAGCCCAGCTCAATTATCATTCCCTCCAGGAAGCCTTCACAAACTTATTCCCAATGGACGTTAATTCTTTCTTCATCTCAATTCCCATATTTTATCTAGATTTTTCTTTCAGCATATATAATTTTAGTCTATAAATTCATATATGGCTTTACATTACCTACTAGATGAAAAGTTCCCCGAAGGCAAATGCCACATATCAGTCACTTCTGTATCTTTTACATCAAGTAGCACAGAGTCTTCCATGCAGTGGTGCTTTATAAGTTGAGTAAATAAATGAACGAACAAGAAGTTAAGTGCATCTTTGTCCTGTCATTCTTATGTCTTGAACCTGGCTTAATAGAAGGGGCATTAAACATAAATCATAAATCCTACTTCCATTTTTCTCAGAAGTAGCTATGAATCAGGCAAGTTACTTAACCTGCATGGATTCTAGTTTCCTTGTCTGACAAAGGAGTGAACAAGGGTTGATCTCTCAAGCCAATATTAATGTGTCAATATATTATATAGTATAAAATATGTGAAAAATTCCAACCAGAGGAAATAGGATTCTCCTTACCCTGTGCCTAGTAACTCTCAGTGTTTCTTCAGAGCTCAACTCATCATCACTTCCAGAGAAATTTCCCTGATGACCATGATTACATCAAACCCCTCCACACAATGCTCTCACAGCACTATAAATCTCCACTTTGCATGACTTACGATACTTAGGATTTTTATTCATTTCTGTATTACTTAATTAAAGTCTACCCCTATTTAGCTCCCCTACATTTAATAAAATGAATATGAAAAATGAAAATGAGTGTAATCTGTCTTAGAATATGAGATCTTACAAACAGAAGTATATTTCTCAGTAGTTTTCTTTGTAATGTATATAATCACGTATGTTTCAGCATTTAAATGCTTTCCAAAGATGATGGAGAAAAGCTAGGTTGATCACAATTTCAAAGAGTTAACATAGTTTTCAAAACATCTAATTTGACATTTCATCAAAGACTATATATTCAAATAATATGGTCTCAGACATTTCTAAGCACGAAATCTAAATTAAATTCTCTTTTGTTTTATTTCAACTCTTTGCTATTTTAATTTGTATTTTTTCTCTATTTAAAAGAAATTTGTTGAGGCACCTATGTGGCTCAGTCAGTTGAGTGTCTGACTCTTGATTTGGGCTCAGATCATGACCCCAGGGTCATGGGATTGACCCCTGCATCAGGCTCCACACTGAGCATGGAGCCTGCTTAAGATTCTCTTTCTTTCCTTCTGCCCCTGTCCCCTGTTCTCTCTCTCTCTAAAATAAAAATAATAATAATGATTTAGAAAAAGAAATTTATCTATAAAACAACTCATCACATGTGTTTTCTTGGGTCATTAGTTAGGTAAAAATACCAATTTAGAGATTCTATTTATGATATAGAAAGTAAGCCCCTTATTATGAGCAAGGAAAAAAACAAAAATATTTCTTTATATCCATAACTTAATATTTGATTTTTAAATCAACAAATAACAATTAAACAGATTTAATTAGTTAAATGAAATATCAATGAAATCTTTTATAAATGCAAATCTTTCATGTGAATACTAAGGAAAGACTATCATTTGTAGTCTAACCTAGCTGTAGTACAGCTAACCAAAGCAGTAGGAAATAAAATTTGAAATGCTTAACTTGATATAAACATTTGAAACATATTGGTTTCTTTATCTCATGAATATATCTAAATTAACACAAATATATTAGATTTAATAAGGTGTAACCCTTTGTTCCTTGCTAAGTCCATGTAAACCATTATAGTTAGCACTGTAATTACGAGTTAAAGGTATGATCTTAGACACAAAGCCAAGGTTTTATATCGTCTTTCACATGCTCCTTTCTGTACATTTGAGGAGTATTCTTTACCATAAAAAGGAGAGATTGACTGAAACTAGTAACCCATGACCTCTTCCTATCCAGTAATGTGGAGTGGATGTTCCAAATCCTTGGGAGTGTTGTTCTCTCAAGGGACAACATGAGACGAGCTAAGCTCACTTCCTTCTACCTTAAAATAGCTCTTTACATTTTTAACCATAAATATATGAAGAGTATAAATGTGTGAAGAGTAAACCTACAAGCAATAAAATTCTATTCCTCATAACATAATTCTGAGAGCCACTAGATTATGCAAGATCCTGAAAAACTATCTCTAGAAAAGAAACATGCCCATAAGACTCTTAAAACAGGATACTCAGGGACACATGAAAATAAATATACTAAAATAGCATTGCTTATATTTTCAAATATATTAGGCATTTTTTGAAAAATAATAACAGTGCTATTAATTCAGTATCCATGTCTTAATTACCAGGTCCAAGAAATGTCTAGGGTTTTACAGACAGATGCCCCTCCCTTGATGGTAGGAACTACATTACTCTGGTTCTGTGTAATCAGCAGAACTTGCATGATGTGTTGGATGAATAAGTTAAGTTCATCAACCTCTTCTAAAATAACTGTCCAAAGAAAGAAATATAAAATAAATATAAGCACAAATGACTGACATGAAAAAAAAAGACCACTTATTGTCTTGTTCCTTAACCAAATTTTTCCAGATGTTACATAGTTATCTGTTCTGACAGAATTTTTGTGTGCCCATTTGTGATTTTTTTTTTAATGATTAGGATATTTGGCACAGTGGGGGAGACAAGGGAGATAACATATTTTGGACTTTCCAATATAATCATTAATGTATCAGGTTTCATTACATCCACACTGGCACAACACCACTGGGTCTAGGGTGGTTCCTGTAAAATGGAAATAACCTCATCACACTGATTTAGAAATTACTGAATTTCATATTTTTTTCTGAAAAAGCAATCAACAGATTTAGGAGTTTCTTGTGGGGAAGGGGTTGTTTATTTTGTTTGTTTTTTTTTTAAGTTTATTTATTTACTTTGAGAAAGAGAGAGAGAGAGCTGGGGAGGGTCACAGAGAGGGAGAGAGAGAATCCCAAGCAGGTTCCACACCACCAGTGCAGAGCCCGATGTGGGTCTTTGAACTCAAAAACTGTGAGATCAAAACCTGAGCCAAAATCTAGATAGAGTCAGATGCTCAACTGACTGAGCCACTCAGATGCCCTGTTTATTTTGTTTTGTACAAGAGCAAAACTGGTAATGCTTTGTGGACAGTTTTTTAAAGGAATTGGAGTTTAAAAGAATTTAAATTGTGAAGGTGACACATTCACATTTTAATATTTTATCCATGTGAACAAAAGAAACAGTAATATAAGACTGGGACAAACAAACCTAAATAATGCAACTGCCTTATAATATTCCTGCACAAAGGTAACTAAAAACACAATTTACATATTATTAAAAGTTTTTCATTATGATTACTATTACTAGTACTACTATTTCTATTATTTATATATTATATATCCAGCCGCATTCAGGGTCATACAGACTTGCAGCATAATTCTGTGATAAGAATCGAGCTGACTCTTAAAGAATCAAATAACTTGAATTTAAAAAGATAAAACAAAGTGAATTCTTTCATTTTTCTCAACACATTCCACCACACATTCTTTAAAACCAAAATTCCCATTTTATAGACATTTACTTTTTATTTTAAAGTAAATAATTCTGCACCATTTCAGAAAGTCAGTACAAAGAAGAAACTGAATCACAAAACCTCTATCCCAAAACCTAACAAAATAAATACAAAAAGGAAAAAGAATCAAAATGTGCAAGCAGCAAGCAGAAGAAGACAGCAGTAACACCCCAAATTTTGTTAAGTGTCATCATAGACAACAGACTGAAGATTTATGATATCAACATTTAGCTCCTTTCATTATTGTCCAGAAGCATTATGGAGATGAGGGAAACTGAATCCAGAAAATTGTGAAAATTCTTATTGATATTCCTCGATTAGGAATGAAGTAGAATCTAGAGGATGAAATGCGACTCAAAGAAAAGGCCAATAGGAATCGAGGGAAACAAAAAAAGACCAGTAATGCCACTCCAAAGTACAGAATCTTGCCCTTTCAGAGGTAAACCATAAACACAGCAAGAAGTGTCTCAAAAGACTTGCCATTTGGCTATTCCCTGTTTAGGAGGCAGCCTGCACACTCATCATCACCTCAAAAAACAAACAAGGACTTATAAAAATGAAAGAAAAAGAAATTAATACTAAAACTATAGTAAAGTCATAAGGCGAAACTATTGTTAAGTCCTCTCCCCTCCATCCTATAAAAACACTTCACCCAAAAAGCCACATGTTGGAGTGACATCAGCAAATATGGAAGGCTAAAGACCCCCAAAATTCTCTCCTCCACATAACAATAATATCATTGGTGAAAATAGTCAATAAAACTTTTTCAGAACTTTGAAAATTAACGAAAGGCTTGTGGCAATCCAGAGAGCATTTATTTTGGAAAAACAGCTGAGTCACAGTAAGAACAGTGAGCTTCATGACATTTTAACTTAACCTGTTCCCATCCCCCAATTCCAGCTACCCAGTAGCCTTGAAAATCAGCAGTCTGCAATCACAGTGAAAACCAGCTGTCTAGCAGCCACTAGCGGATACAGAATGGGGTTGGAACTTTCAAGGCCTCATTAACAGAAAATTGTCAGTATTTGACCTATCTGGAAGACCCATTTGGAAGGCTTCTTTTTTTAATTGTTTTTTTTTTTTTATTTTAATTCCTGTATAGTTAACATACATTGTTATATTAGTTTTAGGTGTACAATATAGTGGCCTGAAAATATCCAAGGTATGATCTCAATCTTTTTGTACTTGTTGAGGGCTGACTTGTGTCCCAGTATGTGATCTATTCTAGAGAATGTTCCGTGTGCACTCGAGAAGAATGTGTACTATGTTGCTTTAAGATGAAATATTCTGAATATATCTGTTTAGTCCATCTTATCCAATGTGCTATTCAGAGCCATTGTTGATTTTCTGTTTAGATGATCTGTCCACTGTTGTAAGTGGGGTATTGAAGTCCCCTATTATTATGGTATTATTACCAATGAGTTTATGTTTGTGATTGATTTATATATTTGGGTGTCTCACGTTGGGGCATAAATATTTACAATTGTTAGATCTCCTTAGTGGATAGACCCTTTAATTATGATGTAATGCCCTTCTTTATCTGTTACAATCTTTATTTTAAAATCTAGTTTGTCTGATATAAGTATGGCTATTCCAGCTTTCTTTTGACAAACATTAACATGATAGATGGTTTTCCATCCCCTTACTTTCAATCTGCAGGTGTCTTTAGGTCTAAAACGGGTCTCTTATAATCAGCATATAGATGGGACTTGGTTTCTTATATATTCTGATACCGTATATCTTTTGATTGGAGCATTTAGAGCATTTAACGTTTGACATTTACAGTGAGTACTGAGAGAGATGAACTTGGTGCCATTGTGGTGCCTGTAGAATTGGGTGTTTCTGGTGATGTTCTCTGGTACTTTCTAGTCTTTGTTGCTTTTGGTCTTTTTTGTTTTGTTTCATCTTTTCTCCAAAGAGTCCCCCTTAAAATTTCTTCCGGGGCAGGTTTAGTGGTCACAAACTCACTTGGTTTTTGTTTGTCTGGGAAATTCTTTATCTCTCCTTCTATTTTGAATGACAGCCTTGCTGGATAAAGAATTCTTGGCTGTATATTTTTCCAATTCAGAACATTGCATCTATCCTGACACTCCTTTCTGTCATGCCTAATTTCTGTAGATAGGTCTGCTGTGAACCTGATCTGTCTTCCCTTATACTTAAGGACTTGTTTTCCCTTGTTGCTTTCATAATTCTTTCCTTGTCTGTCTTGGAGAACTGAAACTATGAAGCCCTCTATGGTCAGTACACTAAGCAGATGGAAGGACTTGCGCTGGTCTTCCAGGGTATGTGCTTGGAGGGTGCAGTTGGGCAGGACTTGGTGTAATGGCTCCCTTCTCCACTAGGTGGCGCTGCTTACATTACTTGGGTGGATCAGTGTGACACACAAGCCTGTGTGCAGGAGAGGTGGAAATGGCTTCACCCAGCTCCCTAGTCTTGGGCACAGGAACTTTGCTCTCTCACCCACCAGCGATCAAGCCCCTCCTTTGTCTCAGGCCTCTGTCCACTCCCCTCTTCTACTCTGTCCATGTCCAAGCCATCCGCTTACCAGGCAGCACCTCCCTCCAGAGTTTTATATCAGATGGGGTTGTATTTCAAAATCACACACTTCAGAGACCCCTGCAGCATGGACTCAGGCCAACTCTCTGGGGGAGGGTCTTGCTGAGCAGTGGCCAGGTGCCGGCTTGTCCCAGAAAATGTTTGTGCAATAGTGCAGCAACAGAGCTTCAGAGATTATAAAAAATCATAACACCCAGCTGGCACAGGTTTCACCATACTCTGGCATGTTTTTCCCAATACCAGCAAACACGGCTGCTCTCCGGAGTCTGTTGGGACTTTTGCCTGTGGGGAGGCTATATGCCCTCTACCAAATGCTCTCCAAGCAGGGGAACTGCTTCTTCCTGTGTGGCACACGAACCTCTCAGACTCTGCTGCCTGTTCCTGGTGACTCACCCTACTTCCTCCCCAGAGCACAGCCAGCCACTGAGCTCTGGAACTTCAGACTGCACTCCACTGTTTATGGAATCCTGGTGATACTGAAACCCTCTCCTTTCTTCCCATCAGTGATTTTGGGGAACAGATTTCTTGTTCAGTCCCCTGTGAGTGTTTTCACTCTCTCCCTCTCTTTCTCTCCAACTACTTCTGGGGGAGTGTTTTTCCTGCACTCTCCCAGTGTGCTGCACTCTCCCCCTTTCTCTGTCCTCTCTCTACAAAAACAGCTACCCTCCGGCTTTTCTCTCCCCCCTTCACCTCTCCGCAAGGCAAGGTGTACCTGACAAGCTCGGAGGCTCGAGTTATGCAAATTGTGTTAATCCTCAGATCAATTTCCTAGGTGTGCAAAAATGGTTTGGGGCTGATCTGGCTGTGTTTCAGGAATGGGACAAACTGAGGGTCTCCACTCTGCTCTGCCATTTAACATCTTCTCTCAGGTGTACAATATAGCGATTTAACAATTCTACACATTACTTAGTGTTCATCATGATAAGTATGCTCCTTATGGAAGGCTTCTTTTTATCTGACCTAACTCAGAGTTCCCTCAATGCCAATAGCCTTGTCTTGAGGGCATTTGTTAATTGTTTAACATCACTGCTGACTGAGGCAGTGCTGGGGCAAACAAAAGACTAAGCAAAAAGCTTATCAAGGGAAATCTGGGGAGTGAAATGTCAATAAGGAGCTTTGAAAAGCACCAAAATATTCCTGGAAATCTAAAAGGTCCATCACATGTGTGGGGTTGTTTGCATCTCCAGAGCTGTGCACGTGCTCAGAAAAGGAGCTGAGAAGACCCTAGTTCTCAGCTGTGACTGACCTTGAAGCTATGTGCAAGCAGGAAGTGAAAGTAAAGCAGAATTGTCAACTGCCTTTCTGAGTGTGAAAGACATACACAACACATACAGACAGCCCCTCAGCAGAAACTTGGAGACTTACTGGTTCCACAAACTTACACAAATCTCTGTCCAATCATTAATTGATCACCAAGCTAACAGAGAAGAGACTTCAGTGATCACACACAACAAGTACAGACTTTACAGACTGAGTTCAGAAAAATCATTAGGCAAACAGCAACAACAAACCCTGAAGGGGGAGAAGAATCTGATTTCCAGAGTTGCCACATAATATTATTTTATTATAGCACTCATACTATTCTTTATTTACATTTTAATATAAAAATTTGAAGTACAGTGAAAAGTTGAAGAAATTCTTTAATACACATATATCCACTACCTAGATTCTATAATTAACGATGTACCATACTTTTTTTTATCACCTCTCTATCCATCAATACATCTTTTTTTCTCTTCATTTTTTAACAGTGCACTTCAAAGTAAGTTGCAGATACTCAGTATACTTTAGCCCCCAAATACTTTAGCATATGTATCATTACTTAGAGTTTAGTATTTTTCTTAGTTTTTCCTCCCTTAGGTACTTCTATACAATGAAATGCACCAAATTTAAGTATACAGAAATCTCTGCAATCTAAACCTCTCTCAAGATACAGAATATGACTTATCACAAAATAAAAAAGTTTCCCATACCCATCTCAGTATATCCCTCACCCTTTTCCAGCCCCCACCCAGAAGCAATCACTGTTCCGAAATTTCTACCCAGATTATCTTCACTTTTTCCAGACCCAATCATATAAATGGACTCATTCAATATGTACTCCTTTATGTAAGACTCCTTTTACTCAATACAATGATTTTTAGAACCCCCATGCTATTTTTAAAAATATATTTAATGTGAATTTACCTACTTCATGAAAATGACTATCAAGGTGAGACAGATGCCCACTATCATGAAAAAGGGATTAGATGGGATTTGAGAGGAAGACTGGCTTGTGGAACTATGATAATGTGCCCCTTTTCTCATATGTGAATTCATCTTTCAGGGAACTAGCTGATGATTCCCCGGTAAAGACAGATGGAATGTCAACTTTCTTTAGCACTTCAAAGTTGTTGGATCCCATGCTAATGAGGTTATCAGAGTCAATATTGTCAACTATGTCTGCTTTGTATCCTGCTCTCTGTGAATTTAAAACCTTTACATCAGGGGCACCTGGGTGGCTCAGTTGGCTAAGCATACAACTCTTGGTTTCAGCTCAGGTCGTGATCTCAAGGATTCGTAAATAGAGCCCCACATCAGGCTCTGTGCTGACAAAGCAAAGACTGGTTGGGATTGTCTCTCTGCCCCTTCCCTGCTCATGATCTCTCTCTCTCAAAATAAATAAACACTAAAAAAAATAAATAAAACCTTTACATCAAAATTACAATCAAGTCTTCTAATTACCACAGTGAAAGTGCCAGATGAATTGTCTTTTAGTGGGGGAGGCACTATGGGTTCACAGTGTTCTCTGGTTTTGAATTAATCAAATACATTTGATTTGTATTTAGGAGCACCTGGGTGGCTCAGTCAGTTAAGCGTCCAATACTTGATTTCCACACAGGTCATGATCTCTTGGTTCATGAGTTCGAGTTTCAAGTCTGGCTCTGCACTGACAGTTCAGAGCCTGCTTGGGGTTCTCTGTCTAACACCCCGCCCCTCCCCCACTCATGCACACATGCTCTCTCTCTCTCAAAAATAAATAAACATTAAAAAGAAAAATAAAGAAAAAAAAACAAATCTTTAAACCTTCAGCTGGAAGTCTATAACCAAGTCTTACTGGACAGTCATCAAATGTCTGAGATGCATTTTCAAAATTATATGCTAAAATGTCTGCTTCTATAGGTAGCAGGTTTAAGAATGCAAAGAGCTGGATAGTCAAGAATGAATAGACTTGTGTGGCTGATAGCATGAGCATCCTTATGGAGAGTAGCATCTCATTGTAAGATCACCTGACTGGCCAAGTGGGCAAGGATAAAACCTCATCCCCTCTGCATGGTGTCCAGGCTGAAATCTGGACAGATGGGACCAAAACTCACCAATGTCTTAGGTAGAGTGGGGGTTGCATTTCATGAGAGCGGCATGAAAGCTGAAAGCAAGTACCTGGTCACCAGGCTTGGAACTGTGCTGATGTCAGCACTCTGAGCTTGACACACACCATCCCCAGGACTCAGCAAAAGTCAAACCCACCACATAATATTATTTTAAATGTGCAATTCCAATAACAAAAATATGAAATATGCAAAGAAACAAAATTTATGGACCTTAACAGGGAAAAAAAGTAGTCTACAGAAACTGTTCCTGAGGAAGGCCAGACATTGGACTTACTAGACAGACTTTATTAGTTTCCTATGGCTGCCATAACAAATTATCGTGATCTTGCTAGGTTTAAATAACATAAATTTATTCTCGCATAGTTCTGGAGCTCATAAGTCTGAAATTGAGGGGCTGGCATGGTTACATTCCCTCAAGAGGCTCTAGAGAATATTCCTTTCCTTGTTTCTACCACCTTCTATCACTGGCTCTCCTTGGCTTGAGACTGATCACTCCAATCTCTGCCTCCATCTTCACATTGCTTTCTCTTATTTTGTGTATCTCAAAGCCTCCTCTATCTCTAGTAAGGATGCATGTGATTACAATTAGAGCCCACCCAGAAAACCCAGGATAATCTCCACCTCTCAAGACCCTTAATTTAATCACATATTTTGCCATAAATTACTCTTTTGGCATGTAAGACAGGCTTTAAGGATTAGGACATGAATACATCATTGAAACCACCATTCAGCCTGCTACAAAAATTGTAAACGAGCTATTTAAAATTTCTTCAAAGAATTAAAAGAAACCATGTCTCGTGAACTAAAAGAAAGTATGAGAGCAATGACTCACCAAATAAAGAATATCAATAAAGAAATACAAATTATAAAAAGAACCAAATAGAGATTCTGGAATTGAAAAGTAAAATAATATAAATTAAAATTTCACTAGGTGAGCTCAATAGATTTGAGGTAACAGAAGAAAGCATCTGTGAACTTGAAGATAGGTTAATTCAGAGTATACAGTCTGAGTAGCAGAAAGAAAAAAGAATGGGGAAAAAAAGTGTAAAAACCCTTAGAGACTTGTGGAACACAATCAAATGTACCTACATAGGCACAATGAGAATTCCAAAAGGAAAAAGGAGAGAAGAGAGAAATAGAAGAAGAGAAAGAGATAAAAAGAAAGAAAGAAAACAAAACATATTTAAGGAATTAAAAGCCAAAAGCCAAAAACATCCTTATTTGATGAAAATATTAAAGAAAAAAAAACTAACTATACATCCAAGAAGCTCTGTTAACTCCACGTTGGATAAACCAAGAGCTCCACAGCTAGACATATCATAACCAAACAACCAAAAGCTAAAGACAAAGAAAGAATCTTGAAAGCAGCAAGAGAGAAGAGACCAATCACATAGAATAAATCTTAATATTTTTATAAATAAACTTTAATAAACTTAAAATATTTTAAAAGCCCTATGTTTTAAAAATAATTTTTTCTGCCCTTGAGATGGAGGCATCTGGATATAGCTGCTTGGGAAGGTAAGAAATATTAGGAAACAGAAATGCAAGGCTAATTTTCTCTATTAGAAAAAACTATGAGGTGGGGAAATAAAAAACTTGAACGTAGCTTCCTTGGGAAGTCCATGTGCTCCTAACTATTTAGGAATTATAGCAAAAAGGAAAGACACAATAGTGCAAACTTTTACACCAACTGTACCAACCCACAGCTCCATGTGGCTTTCAGCTCTTTATCACATTTCTCCCCTCTCTCTGCCTACAGGAAACAGAAGATCAAATTGAACCTAAGCCATTAATATTTCATCCTTAAGCATAAATACCAACAGCACCTATAAAAGGTGGAAAAATGTTAAATGGAATTCATTCGCACCATATTTGAGGAAAAAGAAAGCTGATATACAGCATCTCATGTCAAAGTTATATAAAATTAAAGGCAATTATACAACACTGATGCAAAATCACTGCTTAAAGAAAACAAACTAGGAAAGTGCATGGAGGGTAAAGGAAGATGAAGGATATGTTCTGGAAGAAGACATATCACAAAAAAATAGTTTCCCATAGCAAGTATTTCACTCTCCTGAAAAAAGTAGGGACAATGTGAAACCTTATACAAAAAGAGATCAGAGGCAGGATGATAAGAAAGCTAAACTAAATGATATGGGAATAGGTAGAACTAAGAAAACATATTTAGAGTAAAACACTGCATAATTAATAGATAATTATAAACGATGACGAATACGATAGAGTTCCAGCTCCCAGTAAGGGAAATAAACACACGCCAAGTTTTCTCTCCCAATGAATCCAACTATAAAACCTGGACAGAAAGCATTGTGCAACTATTTGACTTCAAAAGGTAAATATCAGCAGGCAGATCAGAAAACACCAGAATGTAAAGTATTACCAAACTGGCAGTGAGTTCGTCATTCGGTTTACCTCCACGTACCTCCTGATCTGAACTCAATACAGCTCAAATCCTAAAAGTGAGCACTGCGGTGCAGACAAAGAGAGATCTGGAAGTAAACTTCTAGTTCAAAAAGAAGAAAAAAAAAATCTTACAGTTCAAAGTGAATGGGGGAAATTTCCACAGGTTCATTTTCTTTTCCTTTCTTTTTTCTTTTTTCTTTTCTTTTCTTTTGTCTTTTCTTTTTTTCTTTGACCCTCTCATGCCCTAGTAGAGAGGTAATATTGTCAAAAAGGGCGATGGGTGGAGAGGTAGCAGTGAAAGACAGCCAGTAATATGAAAGTAGAAACTATAACTATATGGAGGGGGAAGCTCTCTGTTCGTTGGAGTCCCAGTGGTGTAAGAACAAATCCCTTGCTTTTATTTCCTTTCTCTTGGTTGGCCTCCCACCACATGGCCCCAGAATTAGTGTAATTGGAGAAATAGGCAGTTTTTGGCCTGTGAACCATGAAGAGTAGCCCAGGGAACTGGAAAGAACTAGAAAGGTAGTACAAAGGAAAGAGGTCTGGGAAGAAATCCTATGAAATTGTTTATGAACACCTTAGTTCACCCCTTATCTATGCCTATTAAGATATGGCCTTCATTGGTATATCAAAGATTTTGAAAATTGAGCTAACAGAGACCTTAGCCCAAGTCTCATACCACTGAGTAGTGCAAATGTAGGACAGATTCAAATAGTACTGCAAAAACTTTGAAAGTAAGCCACCATTAGAACCAACAGAAGGCAAACAGAAAGCACTTTGAACTTATGGCCTAAACTTAACCAAGTCAAATGTCCACTAAAACAAAAATATAAAACTTTGCCATAGCATTTAAACAAGACCCAGGGTCCCACAACATTATATTCAAAGCACCCATAATAAAATTCAAAATTTCTCAGTATATGAAGAGCTATGAAAATTTCAAACCACAGAGCAAGACATTTAACACACATCAAGGATGAAATAGCACATATACGAAAATTATCTGACAAAAATTTTGAAGCAGCTGTTTAAAAAATGCTCAAGTGATACTAATACTCTTGAGACAAATATTAAAATAGAAAGTATCAGAAAAAAATATATAGAGAAACCAAATAGAAATTTTAGAAGTAAAAAATACAATAACCAAAATTACAAATTCACTGATGAACATGAGAGCAGAATATAGATGACAAAGGAAAGTGTCAGTGTACTTGAAGATAGATCAATAGAAATTATTCAGTCTAAACCAGAGTGGAGAGAAACGTTTGAAGAAAGAATGAACACAATGCACAGAACAGAATGAAGAAAAAATGAACAGGGATCTGTTGGACAATAACAAAATGACTAATATTTACATCTTCAAAGTGTCAGAAAGACAGGGAAAAGGGTTGGTGCTGAAAAAATGTTTTAAGAAATAATGGCTGAAAATTTCCCAAATTTAGTGAAACAGATTAAAGAAGGTGAATGATTTCCAAGTAGGATAAACTCAGAGCAACCCATGCCCAGGCACATAATCAAACAGGTGAGAGTTTATGACAAAGAAAAAGTACTTTGAAAATTGCCAAAGAACAACGATGCATTACCTATAAGGGAACAATAATCCAAATAACTATGGGTTTCTTACCAGAAACCATGAAAGGCAAAAGAAACTGAAACATGTTCAACATGCTGAGAGAAAAGAACCATAACCCAGAATTCTATATCCGGTAAAATTACCATTCGGGAATAAAGATGAAATAATGACATTCTCAAATGAATGGAACTAAGAGAATTTGTAGCCAGCAGACCTGCAAAAGAATTACTAAAGGAAGTTCTTCAGACAGAAGGGAAATTGTAATCAAATGACACTTTAAGAGAGTTTATGCAATTGTTAAAAAACAAGTCATTATATCCTTACAGGTTCACATGAGAAAATATTCAAGATATGCTAAATGAAAATTGCAAATAGCAGAACCATACTTCTATTATAATCAAAATGGTTTAGACAACAAGGGGATAACTAGAGATAAGTAAGATCAATGACAGATATATACACATATAAAATTTATAGAAAGACATGTAAGAATGTATTAATAGTGATTAAATGGAATTAGGGGGAACTAAAAGTTTTACTTTCCCTTTGCAGCCTTTTCTGTCATTTAAACTTTCTACCTTCAAAATGTATTAATTATGCAATTTTTAAAGAATTACTCAATATTCTACTTTAGCAGTAAGAAATTTTCAGCAGTAGTATGAGATTTCCCTATTGCTATTACACATTGAATTCTTGTTACAATGCACACTGGAAAAACATCTTCCACATCCTCCATCTAATATGGGAATTTAGGCTTCCCATCAATACCCATGGTTTTATTTTTCTTCGGTTGTATTCCCATTATTTATTCATTTACACATACTTATTTGAGTATCCATTCTGTCATGGAACTAGAGTCTGAATTCATAATCTCTGACCTTACAAAATTTATATTCTCTGAGAATACTGTGGGATACATTACTCTGAGGCTACATTTCCACAAATATGTACATAGACAAAACAATTATAAACTGATTAATCCTATGGTAAAAATTAACAAAAGATAACAAAAAATAACAAAAAAAAACAAAAGACAAAAACAACAACAAAAAACACAACAAAATAAAGGTGGAAGGAGCTTACTTTTTAGATGAGGTTTAGTTAGGAATTTACTTTTTAGATAGGTCAGAGACAATCTCCCAAAGGAGAGATAGTTGTGCTGATATGTAAAGAACTTAAAGGATAAAAACAAGTCAGCTTCATTAAGAATGGAGAAGAACATTACATGCAGGAAATAAAGTATGTGCAAAGGCCCTGAGGTGGAAAAGAAGTTCATGATTTCAGAATCCAGACATAAATATACATAGGTAATTTCTCATAACCTTATTTCTTCTCCAAAGGCTCCAAAGTCCATTGGAAGAAAAGAAGCAACTGTCCCCACAAAGTATCCAATCAAAGGGACTTGCCTTAATTAGGTATCTCAGGAAACAACCTTACACATATACAAAAACAAAACAAAACAAAACTGATTGCACATTTCTACTCTTCCCCGACCCTTAAAAAATGTATCTATACAACAACATGCTTCCAGTGTCCCATTAAAGTGTACTAGTAACATCAGCCAATGTTCAGAGCAATACTCAGGAACTTAACTCACTTACCGTGATTGCTTTTCCAACCTCAGAAGACAGCATTGTGACCCTGTCCACACAATAGTGCGTTCCCAAGAAATTGGACCTACCTCAATTTAGCTTGAAATTTCAGGACCTCCCTTCCAAGGACTGTGCCTCATAGATCATGATATACTCCTACTCCCTTGGACTATGGCCAACTCATCCAGGCTAGTTTTCATGGAAGAGGTGGGGTGGTTGGGGGAGGTGGAGGGACAAGTAGCATCCGTAATCTGGTCCTTGGCAACTTTCTGCCAAGGTCCCCCGGATAAAAAGCTATGCTCAGGCCAGATGAAACTGCTCTCTACGTCCACCCTTCATCCTTTCCTCCATGTGATCGTTTTTGGTCATGTGATTCATTCAGCTCAGGACTGCATATTCAAAGAACATCCAAGTCCAAGCAGATGATATAGTGAGGGCAGTCAGATGAGAATAATAGAGAGTAGTGGAGACTGAGACAACCAGAAAATGCTTCTTCTACCTAAGGCATTCAAATTCAGACTTTTTAAAAAAACACCAGACTACTCACACCAAACTCATCCGCAGGCTGAATCCAGTTGGTTGATCACTCATTCAGTTTGTGACATCCCTAGTTCCACACATCTAGATTTTGCCTTTCCTTGAAGGTTTTGAAGCATTGACTGTCTCATAAAATTTATGCTGATCCCCTTAATATGGATGCAAACTTTGCTTCTGTCTCCACTTGATAGAAAGAAAAAATAAAGAATATAGAGCCAGGAGACTTGAGCTAAATTCACTTTGCTCATCTATGACTTAAGGCAATTCATATCTCTGAACCTCAGTTCCCTCGTGTATAAAATAACAACACATACCTCAGATGGTCACTTTGAAGGTTAAACCAGAAAATACATGCAAATATCACCATATAAATGTTAATTCAAACTGTAATTATTGACATCTTCAACACAGAAATAGCTTTTCCTCAGGGCTAGATTAATATCCCTCTTTCCTGGATCTTTCCTATATAAGCACTTGCCCAGCAAAGTACCTGACACACTTTATCAAAGTCTTGCCCTATGGGCGTATACAGTAGTGTTGTACAACTTTAATAGGGCTTCATGTAACTCAGATGCTTCACGAGGAACTTCAAAT
This sequence comes from Panthera uncia, assembly GCF_023721935.1. Classification (NCBI taxonomy): domain Eukaryota; kingdom Metazoa; phylum Chordata; class Mammalia; order Carnivora; family Felidae; genus Panthera; species Panthera uncia. Next base: position 70,316,957 of record NC_064816.1, read on the forward strand.
CTTACTTCACAGCAAAAATGTAAAAAATATTTACCAGAACATTTTTGTATTTGACCAAATACGAATGGGGGCCTTGGGTATATGTGCTGATAAATTGCAGGCATAAAAAGAAAAAAATTAATACAGCTATTTTGTACCTACCCAAGTGAACTCTTTGTGATAATGAATTCAACTTGCATATACTTTTTATCTACAGAATATTCTAAACATCCTCACAGATTTCTATTACTCTTGTCATTGACTCATTTCTATTAAAACTCAGTTATTTTGTCAAAACCCCTGAAAATACTTCCAAAAGTGATTTGCCACAAACGGAATGAGTCAATCATAGATAAATCACTTGTCTATCTCTGCTGTTACTTACAAAAATAAATTCACATTCAACTTCTGATATCAAGGACAATCAGAAATACACATATATAGACAGAATGACGTCCACAGACAGTATCTTCCTAATTTAAATATGAGGACTTCCTGGTATTATATTCCTTTTTCAAAAATACATACTCTCCCATTGAAAACTTCTCCCATTCAAAATTAATATCCTCAAATTATGAGGATATGACTTAAAGTCTCATAATGCTCTTCAGGGATAAAATCTATAAAACTTTAAGGTTATATTTCACGATCTAAATTTGATATAAATCTTACTTTATTTGAGCTAATAATCCCGTCTTTATAAATTTGTGCTGCAACTTATTTTTATTAAAAATCAACATGGATTTGAGGGGCACTTGGGTGCCTCAGCTGGTTAAATGTCCAACTTCTTACAGTTCATGAGTTCGAGCCCCGCGACAGCTCAGAGCCTGGGGCCTGCTTCCGATTCGGTGTCTCCCTCTTTCTCTGTTTCTCTCCCACTTGCACTCTGTCTCTCTCTCTCTCAAAAGTAAATAAAGATTAAAAAATTTTTTTTAACTCAATATGGATTTGATATTATGAATTCTTACAGAGCAACATGACTAAATTACTTGTATTGAATTTTTCACAGTTATCTGATTAAGAATGTATCTGCTCCTTAGGTCACAGTCGTTGCTGTTTTTTACAACAGATAGTACCTTTTCATGTAAATGAGCATTCTTCATTAAATATTCTTTTTTCTTAGAAAGCATTCTCTATGATCCTTAAGTTTCTCTTTCAAAGCTGATATAGATGTTGGTTTAGTTGCCTGAATAATTTTACAGATTTTTCCCATTGACATAAAAAATTAATTCTATTAAGAATGAAAATGGGGGCGCCTGGGTGGCTCGGTCGGTTAAGCGTCCGACTTCGGCTCAGGTCATGATCTCACGGTCCGTGAGTTCGAGCCCAGCATCAGGCTCTGTGCTGACAGCTCAGAGCCTGGAGCCTGTTTCAGATTCTGTGTCTCCCTCTCTCTCTGCCCCTCCCCTGTTCATGCTCTGTCTTCCTCTGTCTCAAAAATAAATAAACATTAAAAAAAAAAAAAGAATGAAAATGACATTTGAACGGTGTTTTCCAGATGAGAAATAAATCTATATCCTTCAGGAATATATATGTACCAGGAAAATCAGAAGAAGCAAAACTATGAAAGCTATGCCTATATAAATGGTAAATAGTGCAAAAAGAGCTCAAAAGAAAAAAAGTGCTTGAGATCAGCTATGGCACATATTTTTTTAAATCAGATTAATGCATTTTGTGTGGAAACAAGAGAAAAATATGGAAAGAGCTAACCATTCAGTATATTTCAACAGCCAGTTTTATTAATCAATTGCACAGTGCTGTGTGAACATTAATTAATTAAAGATGTAAGGTCTATGATCTGCAGTACGAGGCATTTTGTAATGGCCTCAATCAGTCTTCAAAATTCCAGATGACTAATAAGAAAGAAACAGACACCTGAAAGATGATGTTACAAAGACTGTCTCCATGGGAATCTGCCAGCTCTTCAACTCTTATTCCATCACTGAACTTATAAGAAAACAGGAAGAGCGTCAGAAAAATAAAATTCAAAAACAAAACTTAACAACAACCAAAAAAACCCTCAAGCCAGTAACCATGAAAACATACATACACACACACACACACACACACACACACACACACACACACACAACCCTGGATCTCATTTGAAGCACGTTACATAATCCTGATTAAAAAAAAAAAAAAAAAAAAACACTGTACTCCTCAACCTATACTATTTTTAACACACACACACACATATATATATACACCCGCAAGCAAATAATTATGTTTCCTGTTTATTTAAAAGAATTATAAAGAATTTCCTGTGAACATGATTTTTAAATTAGGGAGGAGAAAATCAGAAGAGTCTTTTCTTCCTGTACCTCAGGAAATGAAATGGAAGTTTTTTTAATAATCTGTTTGAATATCAGTACAATGTTGAATGTTACCTCTGAGCAGTGACAATTAAGATCCTAAGGAAACAATACCAAAATTCTTTGATGACTGAAACATCTTCTAAAAATATTAAATTTAATGATGTTTGTTGCACAGCTGAGACTTCTTATTAATATTTTTCAACAATGTGTAACATTTTGTCAGGTTCCCAAATTTGCTCAGTTAGCCAGGGTAGAGAAAACAAAATATAATGAATTCATTGTCTCCATTTCTTTGATTACTTTTTTTTTTTTTTAACGTTTATTTACCTTTGAGACAGAGAGAGAAACAGCATGAATGGGGGAGGGTCAGAGAGAGAGAGGGAGACACAGAATCCGAAACAGGCTCCAGGCTCTGAGCTGTCAGCACAGAGCCTGACGCAGGGCTCGAACTCACAAACCGTGAGATCATGACCTGAGGCGAAGTCAGACGCTTAACCGACTGAGCCACCCAGGCGCCCCTCTTTGATTACTTTTAAAAACTTGAAGTGCCGAGGAAGTCATGATTTGCCTTTAACCTGACTCCACACCTGCATTCCTGAAGGTTAACAACTGACTTTCTTTCTATAGTAACCTTTCCTATACTCTTTCTCACTGGCATCGCTGCTTACTGACTACGCGCCCACAAACTGTAGGAGAAATCAAAAGAACAAACTGAACAAACAAAGCACAGAAAGCAAAGCATAAAGAAGAGTTCCTGGCTCATCCTGCACTGTATTTATGAAAAATAAATGAAAAATAACCAATCAGCATTTACTGAGCCCTTATCTAGCAACACACTGTTTTTAAGGAACTAAGAGAGAGAGTGCATTGGATAAATCACAACTGAGAACTTGGTCAAAATGGATTCTTTTTGCATTGTTTCTTAATGTTCATAATAAGAAAAACGATTGTATAAAAGAAACATTTATGGTCTTTTGAGCTGGGACTGTCTAGCTCTGTGTTACAAAAGTCTCTGGGAAAGTCATATAATTTCTCTGAGCATCAGTTTCTCCACCTGTAAAATAATAATCATAATATATGTTGTACAATGTTACTAAGAGTCACTTAAGGTGAAGTGTTTAACACACCATAGTTCCTCCATAAATTAACACTAAACTTGTTATTTGTTGGTTTCAAGCATGTTTTGTGCTCACATTTTTGCACAAATACAAATTATAGCTGAGGTGCTTTATAAAAACATTTTTTTCTTATTAAAAAGTAATATACACAAATTGTAGAAATGTTCAGAAAACACTGAGCAGCAAAAGAAAAAATGAGAATCACCCCAACTCTTAAAAGTGAGATAACCACAGTTAACCTTTAGGCATGTCTCCATCTCTCTCTCTCTCTCTCTCTCTCTCTCTCTCTCTCTCTCTCTCACACACACACACACACACACACACACACGCATTTTACCCTCTACACACATCCTAAGCATAGTGAAATGAACCCCTGCAAGTGAGGATCCCTAGGTATAGGGACACTGTAGCCCCAGCTACATATAAAGCAATCGATTTCATACAGAGGGACTTGGCAATTACCCCCTCTTGGGGAAAATCACTCTTGATCCTCCAGATTGGGCAAAGTTAGAAGAATATGCATGTAGGAAGGAGCAGGTAGAGTTCAGAGTCCCACTTATTCCATCCTCAGGGATCTCATGAGTTAATCATCACCACCATGGCATGCAGATCCCAGGGGTATCACTCTGCACATGGTTTACAATCTGCTTTACTTTTTCCATGTTGATGGACTTTTTAAAGTTAACACTGAAATGCAAGAAGAATGTGTATATATTTGCCTACAATAAGAAGAAAGTAATATATACAAAGAAAATAGCATGGCCAAAAGCAGAGAGGCCTGAAGGAAGATGGCATTTTCAGAAAATTACATTTGTCCCATATGGCTGTAGCTCAGGCACTCTGCCATGGAGAGGGGAGCAGTGGAGAAGGGAACCTAGAAGGGAGGGAGGGCCAGCTAGTAAGGGAACTCATCTGCCATGCTAAGGCTTTTAGACCACAGAGACAAATGGTTAGAGGCATGAAGTTTGCTGTCAAACTGCCCTCAGTTCCAGCTCCAGGTACACCACTTACATGACCTTGGGGAACTTACTTAACTTCCATAAGCTTGGGTTTCCATTTATAAAAATGGGATCATAGTAGCATGCGTATAAGAATTAATTGAGTCCATATACAGTCAGTTCTTGTTATTTGCAGTAGTTATATTCAATAAAGTCACAGGGAGCACTGAGTTAGCAAATACTGAGCTGTTCTCCTAGGTGAAATACACGGTTAGGTTCCTGAGAGCCTCTGGTCACATTTTCATCGACTCATTGTTACATAGACTTGTTTTATGTGTGTTTCTGCTTAAAGACACCGTATTTAATATATATTGTTGACTCATTAACACTGAACTCACAGCCAACAGCACTAAACTCATGCATGAACAAAGCTTATCTAACACTTGTAGTTTCTCCAACAGGCACATTACAGCCTCCTTGCACTTAGGAAAACTAGATAGTGCATCAGCACTACACTTGTGTTCCATTTTTTTTTTTAAGTTTTTTTATTTGTTTTGAAAGAGAGAGAGCGGGGGGAAGGGTCAAAGAGAGACAAAGAGAGAATCACAAGCAGGCTCCACACTGTCAGCACAGCGCCAGACGCGGGGCTTGAACTCACAAACCATGAGATCATGACCTGAGCCAAAGTCAGACGCTTGACTGACGGAGCCACCCAGGCACCCCTACACTTGGGTTCCATTTTAAACAGCAAAAGCACAAGAAAAGGCACAAAAATGTGAAAACCAAGTTACTAAATAGACCACCAGAAGGGCACCAGTTTGCAGTATAAGAAAAGAACATAGCTGTGTTTGACTTCAGCTGGGAACATGCATGACGGACAACGCTGCTGCTCCGTGCAACACTGCACATGACCATGAAACCACACAAGTATTGATTTGGGGTTACAAATAAATGTCAGGAGGTAGACAAATTGACGATACAGAGTCCGTGAATAATGAGCATGGACTGCATATAGGAACTCCAAGGTATAGTCAATAAATACTTCTCTAATTTGTCAGAGGTAATCACTAATTTGTCAGAGGGAAGTCTTCTCGGCTGGGTGGTGACACTCAGTTTTTAAGGATAGAAAGAAAACTTTAAGGAGGCATCGGAGCAAGGAGAGCAGAGAGGCAGAGAGAACAGCTAAGGAAAGGAGAGGAGAGAGATTTCAGAGATGTTTAGGAGGTAGAATCAATATCACATCAGGATAGATAAAGTGAAAGAAGAGAATTCAAGATTGACCACAAAGCTTCTAATTTGGGCAACTTAGTAACCAAAGTATTCAGAGAAAGTATGGAAAGGAAACTGGTCCATCCTTAAAACTGATCCCTCCCTGGCTTTTGCAAGAACCATTCTTGTTTTCTACTTACCTCCTCTAGGTGTCCTTTACTAATTAATCTGAGGGGGAAGGGAGGCAGATATGATGAGACAGCTTTCTACTATTCACTTTCTACTATCACTGTGGAGTACCAGTGATCAGTAGATCAGAAGCTCTACTCCCACTAGCGAGTAGAGTCAGATATTTGCAAACTACCCTAAATCCCAGATCCAACGTGCCCGGGGTGCCTCACCTTCCCCTACTCCCAATTTAGCTGCAGTGCTGTGTGTTACACAAACAACACCAGGGCTGCACAAACCACGTGTCCTGAACTAAATTTTTGCCACCTGTCCAATATCATATTCCCTGGATGTTGGAGCATGGAGTATCATACTCCCTGCATATGGACTTCACCTTGGCCATGACCTCAGTTAATCTCGCCATCATTCTGAAATGCCGCTAGATGTCACCAGTTGCCTTCCTCCTTTCCACAACCATCCTCCATTCTTGACATAGTCCCACAGTTATAGGAACCTAGGGTCTACTGCAACTGATCCTTGAGATCATAATCTCTGGGCCTAGTTTTTTCCTTGTGGCCTCCATCCAATACTCCTTCTCCATTTCCTGCCATCTGCTGCTCACAATAAACCCAAAATGGTTACAACTTTTCTATGTCTCTTAAATATATGACTTGGACTAATGCCCCATCCTCCTTCTTAGGGACCTGAGCAGAGTCATTCCTTGGCATGGCCCTACCACATCTGAACTTCCTTCCTTCTCTCAATGGTCTATTGTAACATTCCATGAGTGGTTGGACATAGATGTATATAAAATTGCTAAGCAATTATATACCACACTGCTGCAATGTGGAAATGGAAAGTCAGGGCTAGGATAGGATATCTGATAATACGATGGAAGAAATTGTAAAGATATTGATATAGACATTGAGCCTTAGTTTCTTCAGAAAGAGCTCAACTTAGAAGTTTTCTTTCCACAAAAGCCAGAGAAATGTGTAATAATACTCACCTCCCTCCTCATGCTCCACCCTACCTCCAAGACAAAGAGGGAAGACAATTACATCAGCATTTTGCCACATTTTCTAAATTACTGGTTCCCATTTGTCACTCTTCAGTCCAGTGCTAATACCACTGGATGTGAACTACCTGGAGAACTTACCAAAAATATGGACATCCAGGTCCCAATCAAAAGTTCTAATTTGGGACACCCAAAACCCAGGAATTTACATTTTGAAAAGGTCTCCAGATGATTTTGAAAATCAGCAACTTGGGGAATCGGTACATTATAGGAAAATGGATTTTCTTCAGTTTCATGTTGCCTAATTCTGAGTAGTGGTAAATTATGATCAACACTAATATTAGCTATAGATATTCAGCCAGAGAATATACTCTGTCCTTAAAGTCTGAACTTCAGGCAACTGCAGACAGAAGATGAAAACTCTATGCCATCATCATATCAGCTCAGTGTAAGAGAAGCATTCCAGTCAAGAGAGAACAAGAAAGAATATGGAAGTCAGAATACAACCAATCAAGGACAATGGGTCCATTCAAGTACTCATTCACTCATTTTTTTTTAAGATAATATATAGTGAGAACCTATTATGTGCCAAACAACATGCTATGTGTGGGGAATACAAGAATAAGCAAAACAGATCAAGCCCTTGTTCTTACTGAATTTATGATCTATTAAGACAGATAATGAACATTACACAAATAATCACACACACACAACATATAGATAAAGTCTTATAAAGGGAGATTTGACTCAGTAGGCAAGAGCAGGAAGTATGAGAATGTGGTCAGGGAAGACTTCCCGAGGAGGTGACTAAAAGATAAGTAGGAGTTTATGAGGCACAGAGATGAGGACAAGAGTGTTTCAGGGAGATGGAAAAATGTCAGAAAGAAAGGCTTAGGGGCTAAAAGAAGAGTGATTCATCTGAGGGAATGAAAGCAGGCAGTTTACATGGAGTGCAGTATAGACAGAAGACAATGGTAGGAGATGAGCATGGGCAGGGAAGCAAGGACAAATCGTGCGAGACAGGAAGGCCAGTTAAAAAATAGGTCTTCAAGGTTTGTGAGGCAAGCGTGAAAGCAAGGGAACAATGAGATTCTGCAGGATTCTGAGGGATGATGGCCCAGACTAGGGGCAGCAGTGATGTTGGTAAATGGACATAACGGGAGAGATCTGTGAGATACTGAAAATGAATATCTTTGGGGCATCTGAGTGGCACAGTCGGTTAAGCATCCAACTTTGGCTCAGGTCATGATCTCCTGGTTCATGGGTTTGAGCCCCCCATCAGGCTCTCTGCTGTCAGCACGGAGCCACTTTGGATCCTCTGTCCCCTTCTCTCTCTCTGCCCCTTCCCCACTCTCTCTCTCAAAAATAAATCATTTTTAAAAAGAAAAAAAAGAAATATCTTTGCTTTAGTTAAATCTTACTTTCTTAATTTCCATTATATTTATTCTTACTCTTACTACTCATGGAAAATGATGTTGGGTTTCATTGTATGGAAGTAGAATAACAGTTGTGCTTTGTTGTTTTTTTTTTAAATAATGGATATTTTTGGTGTTGTTTAGTGAGTTGATATACTTTTAGCAAATACCTCAGTGCCAGCAGTTTTTTAAAATGAGTTAGGGTGGTTTTTTTTGTGTTTTTTTTTGCATTTCATTTTGTAATTTTTAAAACTAGAACTGTTTTCATATATATTAGATTAAATTATATTTGCAAGTCAAATGACTAAAAGCAAATTCTTTTCCTATCACAAAGGTCAAAACTACATTTTTTTTCTGGTGTTAGATAGTAGTAACAGTTATACAACCTTGTGAATATACTAACGTTGTTTTTTTAATGTTTATTTTTGACAGAGAGAGAGAAACAGAGCATATGTGGAGGAGGGACAGAAAGAGAGGGAGACACATAATCCAAAGCAGGGTCTAGGCTCTAAGCTGACAGCGCACAGCCCAACACAGGGCTTGAACTCATGAACTGTGAGATCATGACCTGAGCCAAAGTCGGATGCTTACCTGACTGAGCCACCCAGGCACCCCAGAATTGCACATTTTTAAAGGATGAATTTTGTGGTATGTGCATTACATCTCAACTTTGTAGAACTATATTATTGCTTCCAGACTTAAGCTTCTACTTCCAACTTTCCTCCTAAGTTGGATGTAATCTTTAATACTCACAGCTATATAGTACTACAACAGAAAGAGATAACTACACACACACACTGAGGCCAGATACATGTAGGAATTCCTTGCCAAGCTCCCTTCTTTAGCATGCAGGCTTAGTCTCAGAGTCTTTATCCATAGCACTCATTGTTATCCTATACATCCCAGGAGGGATGGTGGTGGTGATGGGAGACTCTGGAGATTATTGAAGATTGGTTGGTTGGTTGGTTGGTCTTTGAACTCAATTATCTGAGTCAAGCACATACGAGGCAGCTATACCCAATGTCCCTGAAGAGCGTCTCCTTGGACTCTGAGTCAGGCCACCTGTCTTACTCTTAAGTGTCACGATCGTCCATATTCTTTCCTGGGATCTCTCCTCACTCTGGGCCAGAGCTTCTCAAACCTTGACCCAGGTCAACCTGGATCAATTAAGTCAGAATCTCTAGAGATAGGTCTCAAGCATCAGAATTTTTTTTCGAGTTCCCCCAAAAAATTCCAATGTGCAGTCAAAGAGAAAACTACTGCTCTTCATTCCCTCCCTGGATAATTTCTTCCACATGGTCACTTTGATTAGCCTCTTTATGCCAATGATTCACGGATCAGTACTTCCAGTTCCCACCACCTTCGCCATTCAAAATTAAACAACCCTAAACAACAAAATAAAATTTTACTTTTAAACTGACACAAAATTTTAAAAGTATGCTGAAGTTTAAGTAACTTCTTTCTAGATTTTTCTAATTTTCTCTCTCTTCTTTGAGGTATGAGGTGCCTAAGCTTTGTTGGTATCCCAAAAGCTGACTAGATTGCCTGCTGGGAAATCAAACACATGCTAGACCTTTCTTTTGCTTTCCTAAGTTTCCTTTCCTAAATTACAGATATTGGGATGGTATGGCAGGGAGGGATCTCCATCTGAAGATCCCATAAGCACTAAAAAAATCAATATGTCTAAAAAAGAACTCATCATCTCCCCAATTCCCCAGACAAAACCTGTTCTTCCTCTCACATTTCCTATCTCAATGAATGGCACCAACATCTACCCAGAGGCTGAAGTAAAAAACCTGGGACTTAACCCTCCATCTTTTATATACCCTCACCTTCAATTAGAGACCAAGTAACCTCAATTCTAACTCTTTAACAGATCTGGTATCTGTTCGCTTTGTCTCCATCCCCATAACCACCATTGCCTTGAGCCCAGAGTGCTGCAACAGCCTCTTAACTGGTCATCTTACCCACAACCTTTCTTCCTTCTGCACTACTACCAAAACTGTATCTCTGAACACAGATGCCTTTGTGTACTTAAAACCTTTCAGACGCTCCTTCCTGCCGGTAGGATGGTGTTCACGTTTCATAACATGGTGGACAAACCTCTCCAGATGCTTTTACTGCTCCCTCTGCTGCTAGTCCAATGCCCTCATCACTATGTCACCAGACTTCGGATTTCTTCTGGGAAATCTCTCGTCTCCCAAAACCAGTTAGATGCCCCTTTCATTCATGCCCATATGATCATGCACTTACTCTGTTACCGTATCCATCGCTAACTTGATTGTCTTCCCAGCTACAAGTAAGCTCCTTAGGGGCAGAGGCAATGTCTTATTCTTCACTGTCACCCAATGCTTGGTACATTGTAGGTGCTCAGTATTATTGAAATAAACAATTAATTAATTAATAATCATCCTTAGTATCCCTTCTCACAAACCTCATTAGCAAAATCTGCATTAATCCTCTTCAAGCAAAGTCAGAATGCAAGAAAAACAGTAGTTAAAAAAAAGTCTTGCACACACATGCACAACAGACCCATGGCTACCCTGTGGATATTAAAAGGCTGTGGTTCATTTATCCAACATTTGTAAGTAGTTACTGTTTAACTCTGCCCATAATGACCTTGTATTATGCAGTGTCAACAGTCACCTAGTCATCTTAAATTAAGAAATATTAAAGTAAGAAATCTGTCATTTAATATAAATAATAGCTACCATTACCATTCTCCAAGCACTGTGCTCAGCAGTTGACACATATTGTCTCATTTAATCTCCATAATCAAGCTCTAAAGGAAGATCATATTACAGCTTCTCAGAGAAATAAACCAAGGCTCGGTAAGGGTAAGCACCTTGCCTACAAGAACACAATTAGGATGTGAAAAAAGCCAGTATACAAACCCTTCTCTTGTATACTGTTATAGTGGGCAGCAGGGTCGGGGGAGGGGGGGTGGTGGGGATGAACAGGAAACCTGTACTTTCATAGCCATGTCATGTTTAATCTTGCTCTAGTAACAAAACACAAAGTTAAGGCTGCTGTGAGAAATGCCTCTGACTTTATAATAGTGTATATCCATGGAACACAGCCCTATGTCAAAGCTTAAGAGCTGAGTTCTCTAATTGCATGTGATCTAAATGAATTTGAAATGTAGTTTAAAGTACACCTTTGGCAAACAGTCACAGGTATCCATATCCTATGTCAAAGCACACTCTTGAAGGTACACACTAATTGGGGAGGGAGGACTTTATTTAAATATTCTAGTATATTAAATAGCTAAAATACACTGAGTTCACCCTCCTGGAAAATGCAATTAGCTACTAGCTTCTTCGGTTTGAAATTCTTTCCTTGCTGAAAAGTCTTTCATTTTCTCTGCATAACTTTTTTTAATTGAGGTGTAACTGACATACAACATGTTAGTTTCATAGAGTGTATTATGCTAAGCAAAATTAGTCAGAGAAAGAAAAATATCATATGACTTCATATGTGGAATTTAAGATACAAAACAGATGAACATAAGGGAAGGGAAGCAAAAATAATATAAAAACAGGGAGGGGGACAAACCATAAGAGACTCTTAAACACAGAGAACAAACTGAGGTTGCTGGAGAGATTTTGAGTGGGAGGATGGGCTAAATGGGTGATGGGCATTAAAGGAGGTCATTTGTCGGGATGGGCACTGGGTGTTATATGTAGGTGATGAATCACTGGGTTCTACTCCTGAAATCATTATTGCACTATACGTTAACTAACTTGGTTGTAATTTTTTTTAATTAATAAATTTTTAAAAATAAATAAAAGTTAGTTTTAGCCAAAAAAAAAAAAAACCCCACAAAAAACAAAAACAAAAACAAAACATGTTAGTTTCAGGTGTGCAACACCATGATTCCACAATCATATACATTGTGAAATGATCACCAGAGTAAGTCTGGTTACCATGGGTCACCATACAAAGTCACAAAGCAATTCGTGTGTGTGCATGTTGAGGGCTTTTAAGATTCACTTTCAGGGCGCCTTGGGTGGCTCAGTCAGTTGAGTGTCTGACTCTTGATTTCAGCTCAGGTCATGATCTCAACAGTTCATGGGTTCGAGCCCAGCATGGATCAGGCTGTGTGCTAACAGTGTGAAGCCTGCTTGGGATTCTCTCTCCCTCTGTCTCTGCCCTTCCCATGTGCTCTCAGTCTCTCTCTCTCTCTCTCTCTCTCTCTCGCTCTCTCTCCTTCTCTCAAAATAAATAAATTTTAAAGAAAAGATTAACCTTCTTAGCAACTTCCAACTTTACAATATTATTGGCTGTAGCCACCATGCTGTACATCAAATCCTCAGGACTTATTTGTAACTGGAAGTTTATACCTCTTGATCCTCTACACCAAGTTCATCCATCCCCCACACCCTCCCCTCTGGCAACCACCAATTTATTCTTTGTACCAGTAAGTTTTGTTTTGCTTTGTTTGTTCATTTGTTTTGCTTTTTTAGATTCCATGTATAAGTGAAATCATATGATATTTGTCTTTCTGTATCTGATTTACTTCACTTAGCATAATACCCTCCAGGTCTATCCACATTGTGACAAATGGTAAATTTCATTCTCTTTATGGCTGTGCAGTATTCTAGTGTGTGTGTGGTGTATCTCCACATCTTCTTTGTCCATTTATCCATTAGTGGATGCATAGGTTCTTTCCATAGCTTGGTTATTATAAATAATGCTGCAGTGAACATTGGGGTACATATATCTTTTCAAATTAGTGTTCTTCTTTTCTTCAGATAAATACCCAGAAGTAGAACTGCTGCATCGTATGGTAGTTCTATTGTTAATTTTTTTTTTTCAACGTTTTTTTTTTTTTTTTTTTTTTTTTTGGGACAGAGAGAGACAGAGCATGAACGGGGGAGGGGCAGAGAGAGAGGGAGACACAGAATCGGAAACAGGCTCCAGGCTCCGAGCCATCAGCCCAGAGCCTGACGCGGGGCTCGAACTCACGGACCGCGAGATCGTGACCTGGCTGAAGTCGGACGCTTAACCGACTGCGCCACCCAGGCGCCCCTATTGTTAATTTTTTTAAGAACTTCCAAACTGCTTTCCATAGTGGCTGTACCAATGTACATTCCCACCAACGGTGCCTGGGGGTCCCCTTTTCTCCACATCCTCACCAATCCTTGTTGTACTTTTTTGAAAACAGCCATTCTGACAGGTGTGAGGTAGTATCTCATGGTGGTTTTGTTTTGCATTTCCCTGATGGTTGACGGTGTTGAGCGTCTTTTCAATGTGTCTGCTGGCCATCTGGATGTCTTCCTTTTTTTAATCTTTATTTTTGAGAGTGAGTGAGAGAGAGAGAGACAGAGAGACAGAGAGAGAGAGAGAGTGGGGGAGGATCAGAGAGAAAGGAAGACACAGAATCTGAAGCAGGCTCCAGGATCTGTCAGCACAGAATCCAATGCATGGCTCGAACTCATGAGCCATGAAATCATGACCTGGGAGCCGAAGTCAGATGCTTAACTGATTGAGCCACCCAGGCACCCCTGGATTTCTTCTTTGGAAAAATGTCTGTTCAGGTCCTCTGCCCATTTTTTGTAATTGGACTGTTTGGTTTTATTGGTATTGAGCTATATGAGTTCTTTATATATATAATTTTAGATGTTAACCCCTTATCTGATACATGATCTGCATATATCTTCTCCCATTCATTAGGTTGCCTTTTTATTTTGTTGATAGTCTCCTTGGCTGTGCAGGATTTTAGTTTGATGTAGTTACAACTGTTTAGTTTTACTTTTGTTGCCACTGCCTTTGTAATCAGATCTAAAATAATATCACCAAGAACAACGTCAAGGAGCTTACTACCTATGTTTCCTTATAGGAGTTTTACGGTTTCAAGTCTTTAATCCATTTTGAGTTAATTTTTGTGTATGGTGTAAGACAACTGGTCCAGTTATATTCTTTCGCATGTAACTGTCTGTCCGGTTTTCCCAGAACCACTTTTTGAAGAAACCGTCCTTTTCCCATTGTCTTTTCTTGCGTCCTGTGTCATCAATTAACTGACCATATATGTGTGGGTTTATTTTTGGTCTCTTAATTCTGTTCCATTGATCTCTATGTCTCTTTTTATGCCAATACCACAGTGTTTTGATTACTGTACCTTGTAATATTGTTTGAAACCAAAGAGTATGATACCTCCAGCTTTGTTCTTCTTTCTCACAATTGTCTTGGCTATTCAGGATCTTTCGTGAGTCCATACAAGTTTTAGGATTGTTTGTCCTTGTTCTGTGTAAGATGCCATTAGAATTTTGATAGAGTCTGTATAACATTGTTAAGAGATCTAGTTATAATATCTAATGGTAAAGAGTCTTATTGAAATAGCCTACAGAGTATTTTGTTTACCTGCTATACCTCCCTAATATCTGAATTACCTTATATAATAGGTTCCCCAGTTATTATTACTTAAATTAGTAGCCTGGGGGTGCCTGGGTGGCCCAGTCGGTTGAGTATCCAACTCTTGATTTCCACTCAGATCACGATCCCAGGTTTGTGGGATTGACCCCCACATGGAGCTCCACACTGAGCATGGAGCCTGCTTGGGATTTTCTCTCTCTCTCCCTCTGCCCCTCTCCCTGGCTCATGCTCGCTCTCTCTCTCTCTCTCTCTCTCTCTCAAATTAAAAAAAAAAATATATATATATATATATATATACACATATATATGTATGTATATTGTATATGTATATTGTATATGTACATACATATATATGTATACATATATGTATATGTATATGTGTGTGTGTGTGTGTATATGTATATATATATATATATATATATATATATATATATATATATATAGCAGTCTGGCCAAAAGAATTCCCAGATACTAAACACTTTATGCTTCTCAGGGCTACCCCTCTCTATTTTAACTTCTCTAAGATTAAACAATCCATTTCAATCTCACTATCTTTAAGATCCCATAAATTATAATGATACATAATAAATCATTCATATCATTAATCCAACAGACTTATTCTAGGCTTTTTATATGCCAGAAATTCTCTATAATTTATTACTCAAAAAAATACTGAGCATCTATGTGCTGGAGATTTAATGTTAAACAAGGTAGGCAGGTTTTCCTAACTGTCAAGTTGTAAGCAGGGCCTAGACATCTGTATTGCTCAGTGGCTCTGAGATTCGAAGTGAACTAGATGATGAGGAGAATCAGCAGTCAGCAAACAATGGCCTGCAGGCCAAACCTAGACTGCTGCCCATTTTTGTTTGATCCACAAACTAAGAATTATGTTTACATGTTTAAATGGTTAAAAAAATCAAAAGGAAAATAATATTTCATAATAGATAAAACATATGGCATTCCAACTTCAGGGTCATAAATCAATTTTTATTAGAACACAGCCACACTCACCTATTCACACCTCTGGTTGCTTTTGCACGTACAAAAGCTGAGAGGTTGTAACAACGACCCCATGTGGCACTCCCACACTCATGGCTTTGCACGCCTGCCTGGTGCACTCCAAATCACAGTGATGCAGCTAGAACTCAACAGTTTTTCAAATGTCACATCTATCACCTTACCACAATGCACACCCATCATGTCAAAACAAAACAAAAAAAGAGGTGAAGTGTGCCATACTCTTAGCACACACTGGAAGATGGGCTATTTTTTTATTGAATTAGATAACAAGGTGTTTGGTTTATTATTCAATGATATTAGGTCCATGCTAACTACTACAATATACACAATTAAGTGTTCATTGCAATATGCCCAACTCATAGGAAAAGAAGTGGTCAAAAAACTTAGAATAAAATTTAAAACAGAATATCTCATCACAGCAGAATTTCTTCACAAAAGTATAAAAAAATTAAAAGTGAGACGGCAACAAAAGTCAGTTTCTGAGTGGCTGCTCTGTTGACCAGGCAAGGAAAGCCATTTACCAATGGTGAGTTAATTAAGTTGTGTTTGATTGCAGCAGCTGAAGCAATGTGTCCAAAGAAAATAAACTTGTTTAGGACGATTAGTCTTTTGGTAAGAACAGTTGTTCAAAGAGTTGAAGACATTGGGAGTAATATCAATAGTCAATTTAAAAATGAGGCAAATTATTCTGAGTGGTTTTCCTTGGCTTTGATGAGTTGACAGATGTTGTTGGATACTGCTCAGTTGTTCTTTATAAAAAGAGTCAATTTTGCCGATTTTGAAGTGACTGAAGAATTAGCCTCTATGAATAGGCCGCATGGAACAACTACAAACAAGGATATTTCCAAAGAAGTTGAAAAAGCACTAATTCAATACAACTTAAGCTATTAAGTGGACTCCGCAAAGATATGTTACAACTTAAGGTGGTAAAAATTATGCATGGGGCAAAAACAGACTTAGCTGAACAAAGGTGCAGAGCTTGTAAAAATATCAGGTGTTTAAAGCCAAGGGCTGTTCATTGTTTTATTTGTCAGCATGTATTTTGAGGAAAACACTTGACTCTATCGAGTGACATTAAACCAGCAGTGTTAATGGTGATTTTCATTTGTTCTGATAGCCTTAACTGTCGTTAGTCTCATGAAATTTTCTCAAAAATAGAAGCTGAATATCGTGACCCACTCTATCATACAGCAGTACTCTGGCTTAACACTGGTCAAGTTTGACGGTGATTTTATTTTTTTTAATGTTTTATTTATTTTTGAGGGAGACAGAAAGAGGGGGAGGGGGAGGGGCAGGGAGAGGGAGGACAGAGGATCCATAGCAGGGCTCTGTGCTGACAGCAGCGAGCCTGATGTGAGGCTCAAACTCATGAACCCTGAGATCATGACCTGAGCCCAAGTCCAATGCTCAACTGACTGAGCCACCCAGGTGCCTTTGACTGTGATTTTTTTTAAAGCTCATGGTCAAGAATTAGTCTTTTCTGAATAAGAAGAACCACCCTCAACCACCATAAATGAATGCTGAGTAGCTCTGGAAATTACCTCTTCCTGCAGAATTGGTAATGTTTTTTCATGAATTCAACCTAAAATTATAAGGCAAAACAGAACTAACATGCAAAACTTTTACGGTGATAAGGTCATTTCATTGACAACTAATGTCTGAATCACCAGTAATGCTTTATGTACTCCCCATGCTGGCAAAAGTTAAAACAAAAAGTGAGATTTCTATTCCCACACAAACTTGCAGCAGATTCATTTTCTGAACTCAAACTACAGCAGTGGTTTTCAGACTTCCATGCAATTGCAAAGGAAATTTCCGTATTTCAAAATCCATTTAACTGTGCCATCAAGGAGCACTTCCATTTTAAGTGATGAATCTGCAATGTAACGACACAAAAAAGGAGAACACCAGGAGAAAACTCTACTAAATTCTATAAATGTTCTCTAGGCAATGAATACACTCAATTAAAATCAGGTGCTTGTGGATTGATATCACTATTTGGCAGCACCTTTCTGTGTGGGAAAAAAAAAATTTTAATGATGAAATATGTAAATTCTTATTACAAATCAACATTAAGGGAAAAACATTTGCGATCAATTCTGGTGATAGGGAACATTAACTTTGTACCCCAATTAAAAAAATATTACCCTCCCCCAAAAAGAATTTCACTCTTCTCATTAGTAAATGTGTTTTACAAAAAATAAATAAATAAAAACTGTACTCAATTATTATATTTCTAATTTTACTAATGAAAATTTTGTGAAAATTTGTTTTCTCCCTTATTATATAAGTACTTGCATAATGCCCTCAATTTTGCCTCTTGGCTTTCAGAGCCTAAATTACTATCTAGACCTTTACCGAAAAAATTTGCCAACTCCTGCTCAAAAGAGTTGGTGGCAAAATGGAGGATGTCACAGTCTCCAAGGAGCATAAACTGTTTATATTTCCCAAAAGTGGAACAGGTTACAATAATATAAAGATAAAAAACTATCACAGGTTATGATTGATATAAATCAAAAACTCTTGAAGTATACCCTTATCTGAAAGAGGGACAAAGTACAACATACTTTCCTAAGGCTCTTGCCAAAAGATTCTGACACAAATTATGACATCAGGAATGACTCCCCCTTGGGGCTCACAGCCTCCACAAAGATGCCGGCATTCCCTAGGTGATAATGCAGGGATCTCAGGTCACAAGGGGGGAGGTCAGCAGAATCTAGCGGCCTGGAAATTAGAGTCTTCCTTATTTATCTGGGCACCATGCGAATGTCCTGGCTTTCCATGCAACTCAGTGAAGAGGGCAGGAGCCTCTAAAATCATGACCGAGATACAATCTCCCAATACAATTAAAGGTTCACAGCCAAATCTGAGTCAATGTAAAAAAATAATTGCATACGTATTTGTGGACACGAGTCATAACTGCAACTTAAGATGGACAAATCCATAACCATGTGAGGGCTGAATGGAATAAATTATATAAAGTATTTAGCCAAATGCCTGGGGCCAAAATTATACTGGCTATTATTAATATTTATCCAGCCACATCTGTTACTCCTCTCTTTTCACATTCCCTCCTTCCTTTTCTCCTTTTTATTCCTCGGAGTTGCCAATCTTCTGCATTTCCGTGCATCAGCACGTAATGTTCCTTCTCTCTGTAACTGCCAATTCTCCCTTATCTCCTGGTTCTTTTACTTGGTCCAACCTCCATCCATTCCCAGTGTGCTCTGCCCTGCTCGGCGCTCTTGACACTGACCGTATGGACCGCAGTACCCAGTTCCCTTGCCAGTTGACTTTTAATTAGATTTGACCAATGGCAGGCACCAATGGGAAGAGGAAGAGATCAAGGACTTTCTTAGCAGCTCCCTCCCAGCTTAGGCACTGTTATCTCTGGAAGCAGCCGGGTGTCTCCACTACTACAGCTTTAACCAGGTGGCCTCTCCTCCACAGCTCTAGCCCTCACTGGGCTCCAGGACCTCTATTTCCTTCTCATCCCTTTGGCTGTATAAAGAGGTAATAGTGTCCCACTTTGCCTGCCTTTCCATCCTTTCATTGCCTTCTACCCTCACCGTTGTATTTAGTACCTCCACTTAAACTATCAGGGCTGAATTTGTTTCCTGCTGACCCCTGGCTGATAAATCTGCCTAACAAATTCTCTTTTTTTTTTTTAATATTTATTTATTTTGGGGACAGAGCAAGTGGGAGGCGGGGGAAGAGAGAGGGGAACAGAGGATCTTAAGCTGGCTCCACATTGTCTGGCTGACAGCAGCGAGCCCAGTGTGGAGCCCACAAACCTTGAGATCATAACCTGAGCCGAAGTCAGGTGCTCAACTAACTGTGCCACCCAGATTCCCCTGCCTAACAAATTCTTATCCAACCTTCTACATTCAGCCTGAATAGATGCACTTCTGTGAAACCTTGTTCAGCAACACTTTTCCCCAGCTTGAGCTGAGTCTTCCCTTGTTGGTGTTCCTCTCATACTCTCTTCATCGTTCTGTGATTGTTTTGCATATTCCCAACAGAATGTCAGCTCCCTAACAAACAGAGTCATATCTTATTCACTGATTAATCTCTGCTGCCTTATAAGTACAGAGGAAGAGAGGGAGGAGAGAAGGAAAAACTCTAAATGTCCTCATTTACTCTCAGGTGGGAATCAAGGTGAAAGGGAGGTGGAAAATGGCCTAAAATAATGGACCAATAACAGAGCTCCCCACCCCACTTAATTGTTTTCCTCAATGCAGCACTTTTTTCCTTAAAGCACTGTCTCAGACTCTCAAAACAAATATCATAAAAATGAAAGCAGAAAATAGTGATAGTCATCAAAAGAGCTGCAACATGAACATGAGACAAACCCAGAATCTTCAATTTTATCAGAAACAAGTGGGGAATAGAAGGAGAGAGAGAGATGGGGAAAAGGGTTCAGACACATTCATATTTGATATCAACGAAGCTGATGACAGCTGTCATTGTTTCTTATACTTAATATGTTATAATATTAAGACTAAGAGAAAAATCTCAAATTTTATATCATATGTTGTAAAAAAAAAAATCCAAGTCCATCAGACAAAAGTAAGAGCAGGCTATAAAAGCAGAAAAACGGATACTAGTTTGGCTTAAAAACTGATTTTATCTTTACTGCAAAAGTAAATATCTGAGCCCAATTTCAAAAAACTAAATTTTTGTTTGTTTGTTGGAGATGTTTTTGGTTTTGGTTTACCTATTTGTGAGGTCCCCTTCATCCTCAATGTGCACACAAATCCCCTGGGGATGGTGTCATAATGCAGACTCCAATTCCTTGGGTCTGAGAAGGAACTGGGGTGGGCCAATGCATTTCTCAAGCTTCTGCTGAGCTCTGCGCTGCTGGCCTGTTAGCAGACTTGGAGTAGTTAGATTGTTCTTGCTCTTGAAGTCTCATTTTTAAAGTAGTTTTCTCAAGCCTTCGCTGCATTAGAATCACCTGAAGGCTTGAGAAAATACAGATATCTGTTGTATTTTAAGTGTGGTGGTGGCACCCATGATAAAATTTCATAGACCTAAACACACACTCCAGTGTAAGCCAAATTGGTGAAAATGGGGGCGTCTGGGTGGCTCAGTAGGTTACACATTTGACTTCGGCTCAGGTTATGACCTCACAGTTCGTGAGTTCGAGGCCCACGTCGGGCTCTGTGCTGACAGCTCTGAGTCTGGAGCCTGCTTCACATTCTATGTCTCCCTCTCTCTTTGCTCCTCCCCCGCTCCCACTCTGTCTCTCTCTTTCTCTCAAAACTAAAATAAACATTAAATTTTTTTTAAAAACCTGGTGAAAATGGATCCCTGTATTATTTCTTTCAACTTCATGTGAATCTACAATTATAACAAAAAGTTAACACACACACACACACACACACACACACACACACACACACTGCCAAGCCCTATCCCCAGAGTTTCTGATTCAATAGGCCTGAGACATGGCCTGAAAATTTGCATTTCTAACAAGTTCCCAGGTGATGCAGCAAATCTGGGGACAACACTTGGAGAACCGCAGATGATGTCAAATAATGGTTTCCTACGCTGGCTGCACATTAGAATCACCTGGGGAGCTTTTTAATAACTCTTAATACCGAATTCCAACACAGAACAATTAAACAGTAATTTCTGGGGGTGAAACTTAAATATTAGTGTATTCTAAAAAGCTTCTCAGATAATTCTAATATGAAGCCAAGATTGAGAACCACTCAATTTAAATTTAAAATCTCCATGTGTTCAATCATAATCCACCTTATATCATTTAAGAAAGATGTACGACAGTGGCAAATTTTCCACAGATTAAAAAATAAAGTCAGAAAATAAAAGTTGACAAAATAGAACTATGCTTTTATCCCAAACTCTAAATGTGATGTCAGGCAGTCATTAAAGACTGCTTATAAATGTTTA
The DNA here is from genome assembly GCF_023721935.1 of Panthera uncia. Classification (NCBI taxonomy): domain Eukaryota; kingdom Metazoa; phylum Chordata; class Mammalia; order Carnivora; family Felidae; genus Panthera; species Panthera uncia. Next base: position 70,338,425 of record NC_064816.1, read on the forward strand.
GTTAACAAAATTAAGCCTTATTTGTTCTGGGGATTTTCTAAAAACAGCCTTGGGATTCTGATCACAGTTATTACCTAACCCACAAGGGTGTGGTGTGAATTAATGAGATACTACTAAAAAAGGCTTGAAGCATCTTGGAAGGATAGTGGAAGAAAATACAATCAAACTATTATAATTATACTGAATCTCAAAATAATTCTAATAATCCATTCAAGGAAGATAGGAACATAGTTTGTTTATTTTTTAAAGGGAGGAAATAAACATAAAAATATTTTCATGGGAAATCATAAAAATTTGACAAAAGAAGATCAATTATTGTCATATTTCAGGATGGAACATACTTTTTTTAATGTTTATTTATTTTTGAGGGAAAAGAGAAAGAACAGGAGCAGGTAGGGGACAGAGAGAGAGAGAGAGAGAGATACAGAATCCAAAGCAGGTTCCAGGCTCTGAGCTGTCAGCACAGAGCCTCATGCGGGGCCCAAACCCATGAGCCATGAGATCATGACTTGAGCCAAAGTCAGACACGTAACCAACTGAGCCACCCAGGAGCCCCTGAAATGATTTTTAAAATAAGAAAAAGAATGCTATAAGGATCATGAGTACTGGAACAGAAATGTTGAAGATTTTCTGCTAGGTACATTCTAAACAAGCCAAACTAAATGAAATCACCAGGGACCCACAGATAACTCCCACAAGTGAAAAAAATAACACTGGCAAAATGCGAGAAGGACCTTATTAGAGGAACCAAATCATACGGCAGTTTGGAAGCAAGTGGCACAGCCTCCATTTGGGGAATAAGCAATGTTTGAAAGCAGGGCTCTGGGACCAAGCACCGTATTTTGTGCACGGACAACACCAGACAGAAAGCAGAATACCAAGGGCTGGACTCAATTATTTCAGATAGGACACCCAGCTTATACTTGGAACAAAGACAAGTATAATGTCAGACACAGAAAGCTAGTCACTGGAACAACAGGCTGAGAAGCAACCTCATTGCCCTGATAGGACTGTCTATCTACTCCATAATGCCTTTGAGTCTAAGTTTGGACCAGTGAGTATTTCACATTAAGATTTAAAAGAAGCATTTTGAACAGTAAACAGATAGTGATGAGTACTAAAGAGAAGCAAAGCCACCTGCTTTGTAAACACCAGACAACACTGACGAGAACTCATTCAGCGAGAATTATGCAGAAGAGAGATGGAGAGGATGCATAAAATATTCTATAACATAGAAGAAAGAGAACAGAGAACTCCAAATACATGAAAAAGACAAAAATTTCAAAATTATTTATGCAGGGAAAATAAGTCAATTACAATGAATACCTGCTTTGGTCACTCAATAAAATTCATGGAAATACAATCTTTCTGAAATAGGAGATAAACCATACGATTATGAGATAATGGCATGACCTGAGAGGTCAGAAGGATTTACAACAGAGGTAGGCAGGAATATGATGACAAAAATATATTAAAAGCAAAAAGCCAGTTTCAGCATTGCAGAAGTACCAGAGTAAGTCGTGTGTGGGACGAACCCCAAAAGTTCTTCCAGAATGAAGAAGGAAAAAAAAAGAGAATGAAATTGAGGAAACATAATAAGTATGGAGAACAGATAGACACCCAAAATAAAGATAATCTGGTATTTCTAAGAAGAGATAAAAAGATAATGGGAGTACAGCCCCCTAATTTTTTTTTAAAAAAGACAGGTTTGTAAATTAAAGACCCCCAAAATTACTAAATGAAGACCAACCTAGATATATCTTGCTGCAAATTTCAATTTCTAGGAAAAAAAACACCATTTTGATAAATCAAAGATGAGATTCTGTTTTGTAAAAAAAATTAAAACTAAACTTGAATTAATTAAAATAGAACAAGAGGGTCAGTAATCAAACACCCAAAATTAGAACAAAGACCTGGTGACAGAGGAGATTCATAAAGCTATACAAAAATAACATTATATAATTCAGTGCAGGTGACCATAAAGTAAGCTGAACAACTGAAGACACAAAGAAATACTATAGACTAAAACTGACTCCCGAAGAAAAAGCCCTGGAGTCAGATTTTAGGAAAGTTTCTTACCAAACACTCATAGAAAAGATACTTCTGTTACGTAAAGGTCAGCTTCAAAGTTGGTAAGAGACTAGCTCTTACATGTTCTCACCACAAAAAAGAAAAGATAATTATATGACAACCAAGGCATTAGTTAATGCTATGAGGGTAATCATGTTGCAATATACAAATGTATCAATTCAATGTATTGTACACCATCTTAACTTAAACAATGCTGTATGTCAGTTATATCCTAATAATTTAAAAAGATCTAAGAAAAAAAGTTCAACTCTTAATAAAACTGGAAAACTGCCTACTCTGATATCCAAAATCTAGCACTGTCCTCAAACTACAACCTAAAACATAATAAAGAAAACTTATGAATCAATACTTAGAAAAATAGATGTAAAACTTGTAACTAAAATACTACCATATTAGATCAGCAGCATATAAGAGAAAAATAAACTATGACTGAATACAATTGGTCCCAGAAATATCTGAATAACTCAATATTAAGAAACTTATTATACGAATGCATTAATCAGTAAGTTTAAGGGAAAATCCTTACCCAACAATTTATATGTTCAATGTAATCTTAAGAAAACTTGAAAGGGATTTCTTAACTTGAAAAAGACTTTTTACCTATTTTGAAAGAAATCATCACCAAAAAATCTAAGTAAATGATGAAAATGAAAATGAGGGGCGATATTCACCACAGAATATTAGAGCATATTATAGAGTCACAATGTGACACAGGTTTGAGAGAAGACATCAATAGAATAAACAGAACACAGGAGTCAGAAAATGACCAATATATGTAAATTTGATATGTCACAAAATTAACCCTTTAAACAGTGGACAAAGCATGGATTACTTCAATATTCTGGAATAATTCACATATTATTGAGAGGGAAAAAAACTGTTAAAATTTACTTCAGATTATATAGCCATAAAAACCTGAGATGAATTTAAAATTCCAAAAAATAGGAAAACAAAATCATCCAGGCAATTTACTCCAAAAACTGAAATCTTAAAAGAGTGATGGATTTGATCACATTAAAAAAACCAAAGTATTCTACATAAAGAAAACCACCACATATAAAATTTACATGTGAATAACGTAAGAAAAATATCACAACTGTATGTCAAAAGATTAATATCTTCAACATATAAAAAGTTTTACAAATGAATGAGAAAAAGATTAACTCCACAAATGATTAACTGAACAAAAACTGCAAATAAGCTCACTAGCCAATCGAGAAATGGTGTGTGGGCGGAGGAAGAAGAATGTATAAACTTCTGGGGTTGAGCTAGAACACAACACAAATACCAAGTGTTGATGATGGCTGGGGAAGGAGCGACAGGATACTAAGAATTTGAAACAGGAAAGATAAGAACAGAACAGATCCTTTATATGACACTGTTAAGGAGCTTAAATTTAAACTCAAGTGATAAAGATGATGTTTTTCAATGTGACAAGTGACAAAAATCAAACACGATAATGAAATCCATAAAAACACTAGGAAAACCACGTGGGTAATTTCTTCTTCTAAAAATCTTTGTTATATACATGCCTATTCACCACATCATCATTTTTAACCCATGTGACATTAAAAATCATGTTTTTGAAGGGTACCTGTGTGGCTCAGCTGGTTAAGCATCTGACTTCAGCACAGGTCATGATCTCACGGTTCGTGGGTTGGAGCCCTGCATCGGGCTCAGTGCTGACGGCTCAGAGCCTGGAGCCTGCTTTGGGTCTCCCTCTCTCTCTGCCCCTGCCCCGCTCACACTCTGTCTCTCTCTGTCCCAAAAATAAATAATAAACATTTTTAAAAATCACGTTTTTGAAAGATACATAATGATATGGCAGATGATCAAGATAAAGAAAAATGGAAGAGATGGAAATGCACATTTATATGCATATGTGTTGCACACATATATACACATGTGTACATACACATTTGTCTATGTATACATGTACATACATGCACACACATATGTACATTTATATATACACCTCTCCAAACCTAGCAATTCAAATAAGCACACAAATACATCTACATAAACACATGGACACACACATAAAAAATGAGAAAGAACAGACTAGAAAAAAGGCATACGAATTTCAATAATAGTTATATTATATCTTGGATGATGGATTTCAGCCAATATTTTTTCCTTTATACACTCATAATTTTTATTGCCTATAAAAAAATTAATATTGGGAATGCAAGCTGGTGCAGCCATTCTGGTAAACAGTATGGAAGTTCCTCCAAAAACTAAAAATAGAACTACCCTACGACCCAGAAATTGCACTACTAGGCATTTATCCAAGGGATACAGGTGTGCTGTTTTGAAGGGACACATGCACCCCATGTTTATAGCAGCACTATCAACAATAGCCAAAATATGGGAAGAGCCCAAAAAGCCATCGATGGATGAATGGATAAAGAAGATGTGGTATATATATACAATGGAGTGTTACTCGGCAATCCAAAAGAATGAAAATCTTGCCATTTGCAACTACGTGGATGGAACTGGAGGGTATTATGCTAAGTGAAATGAGTCAGTCAGAGAAAGACAGATATCATATGACTTCACTCATATGAGGACTTTAAGAGACAAAACAGATGAACATAAGGGAAGGGAAACAAAAATAATATAAAAACAGGGAGGGGGACAAAACAGAAGAGACTCATAAATATGGAGAACAAACTGAGGGTTAAGGGAGGGGTTATGGGAGGGGGGATGGGCTAAATGGGTAAGGAGCACTAAGGAATCTACTCCTGAAATCATTGTTGCACTATATGGTAACTAATCTGGATGTAAATTTAAAAAAATAAAAAATAAAACAAGTGAATAAAAAAATAGTAAACAAAAAACAAATCAATGTTAAGGGCACCTGGGTGGCTCAGTCAGTTAAGCATCTAACTTTGGCTCAGGTCATGATCTCACAGTTGGTGAGTCTAGCCCCACATCAGGCTCTGGGATGACCCTGCAGAGCCTGCTTGGTATTCATTCATTCTCTCTCTCTCTCTCTCTCTCTCTCTCTCTCTCTCTCTCTCTCCCCCTTCTCTTTCTTTCTGTCTCTCTCTCTCCCTCTCTCTCTCTCTTCCCCTCTCTCACTTGCACCTTCTCTCTCTCTTTCTCTCAAAAAAAAATTAATGTTAAGTTTTTCTGGATACCTCAAAATTTAGTTTACCATTCATGCAATATATATTTACAAATAAGTAAAAATATTATTTCCATAAACTTGTTTTTATCCAGTCGATTTCAATTGTTAAATTATAGAATTTCATTATTTTTGCTATTATTTCCAATGGCTTCCTGATTAACTTTGTAATTTACTGAACATTTCCTTCTTGGCAATAATGACATTTCACACATAAATTTGGAAACATTCAAGCTTATATTAGAGGATAATGTATAATCAGAGCCACAGAGGGTCAAGAGAAGATGGAAGTCCAACCATAAGCAGGACAATTTCTCAACACTACTTAAAACATATAACATATGATGCATATATACACATATATGTGTACATATATACATGGACACATATGTATATGTACATGCATACAAACTATGCCATAATAAGCAAGCCAAGAATCTATCCAATCCATTGTTCTATGTATAACAGTATCACCAGTATTTATAGGCTCTTCGCTGATGTATTTTTAACCAGTGTTCATGAAAATGATTACTTCCTCACATGCATTTTGCCTACATGATCCAAAAAAGGATTCCTATAGGCAAAACTAAATGACAAAATCCATATCTTAACAGTAATCAATCTACTCTTTTATATAAAATAAAATCCTTCTACAAAATACCTACACATAAAAAATCATGTAATTACTATTAATCCAGGTAGATAGCCTGTCCCGGGATCTTAGGAAAGATCAGGTATCTAATATATAACCCTTAAATGTTTCACTGGGGTATAATGAAGAAAGACAGAGATGATGAGACAGTTGTAAGCACAGAAGATGTGGGCCATAGCTGAAACCATGAATGATCTTCAAGCAAGTACCCAAGACCAGAACCAGCCAAGAATGCGAAAGTCAGCTGTCAAAAACAGACAACAGCCATAGTGACATCATAAATGACAATTAAAGAAGTCAAGAACTTTGAGGATATTCCAGAAATCAGTAAGAAAAAAATGAAAATTGTAAAATTGCTTAATGATCTGAATAAGGAAGTTACAAAAGCAGAACAAAAATATGGCTAAAATAAAACTCTTGAGATCAAATAAATGTCAACTAAGATAAAAAAAGGCAGTATCATTTTTCATCTGCAAATAGGAAAAGATTTTTTTAATGATAATATCTAGCATTGCTGGTAAGAATGAGGAAAAATAGACACTTTCACATACTGTTGATGTATTTTTAAAAAGCAGGGCTCAACTAGAAAAAAAAAAAATGTCGGCCTGCAAGGGAAATATAAATGTCTCCATGTGAGATAGGGAAGAAAAATCTTCCCTAAAAATCATGGCAGCTTCTTACATGGAACTTAATTAACCCAGTCAGGTCCAAGTAGTATATTAGTCTGCTCGGGCTTCTATAACAAAACACCACAGACTAGGTAGCTTAAACAACAGGCATTTATCAGTTCTGGAGGCCAGAAGCTCAAGATCATGGTTCTAGCCAATTAAGTTTCTGGTAAGAGTTTTCTTCCTGGCTTGCAAACAGCCACTTCTCAGCATGTCCTCACATGGCCTTTCCTCAGCGTGTGCACAAAGGAGGGGAGACTCACAAAGAGTTCTCTGGTGTCCCCACCCTTATGACCTCATTTAACCTTAATTACATTCCATAAAGTAAATGTAGCCACACCGGGGGATGGGGCTTCCATATATGAATTTGAGGGGCTACAAACTTTCAGTTCATAACATTCCATCCCTGGCCCCCCCAAATTTCATGTGCTTCTCACATGCAAAATACATTCATTCCATTTCAACAGCCTCAAAGTCTTAACTCATTACATCATCATTAAAATCTGAAGTCTCATCTAAAATTCATCTAAATCAGGTTTGGGTGAGACTCTGGGTACAATTCATCTGAGACAGAATTCCTCTCTGGCTGTGAACTTGTGAACCCAGACAAGTTATGTGCTTCCAGAATATAATGGGAGAACAGGCATAGGGTAGCCATTCCCATTCCAAAAGCGAAAATCCGGAAGGAAGAAAAGGGTGATGGGTTCTAAGGAAGTCCAAAACCTGCCGAAGTAAATTCTAGTAGATCTTGAGGCTCAAGACTAACAATACTCTGGTTCAGCGCTCTGCCCTCCAAGCTCACTGGAGTGGTAGCATCATCCCCACGGCTCTGTGGGGCTGCCCACACAGATCTTTGCAGTAGTCACCTGGCACACTGAAACTAAAGAGGGGGCTCCACCTCTGAAACCAAAGAGCAATCAGCCTTAACCCCTGGGCCTTCGGTGGAGGGAGAGCCCCAATGATTTCTGAATTGACTTTGAGGTAATTCTTCCCTTTTCTTGAAGGATAACCAGGACTGCAGCTGGATAGCTCTATGGTCCCTTTCTGTAGAATTCCAGAGGTCCCCAGCCTTCCTTCACTTTGTCCTGTCTCCATCCCCTTCAGTCCAAATTGGCAGTATTTCTGCTCATATAATCATATGATCTCTTTATCAAATTATAGTTTAGCCACCTTTGGTGTTCTCCTCTAAACATGCTTTCTTATTTTTTGCAATATGGACAGGCTGAGAAATTTCCAAATCTTTAACTTCTGGTTCCCTTTTAGTTAACAATTATTCTTCAATTCATGTCTCTTCTCTTACATTTTACTCTAAGCAGCCACACTGAGAGTTAAGGCAAAATCCATATATGAATTTTGAGTGACACAAACATTTAATCCATGTCTATAATGTATATATTACATCATCATATGTATAATGATGTATATATGTGCATGTGTGTGTACATGCAGATAAGATAGATGAAAATATATATATACGTATATACATTTGTGTTTATGCACATATGTGTACATATAGGTATTTTTGTGTATATACATTTTTTTAGGTTTATAAAATTCTAAGTACAGCCTGTAAGGTAAATGCTATTTTACTATCATTTTTATAGTTGAGGAGCTGAGGCACAGAGAAGTTTTGTAACTTTCCCAAGATTATATAACCCGAAAATTGGGTAACCTGTATTCAAACAGAGATAATATGGCTATATAGTCTGTGCTTTTATTCACTACCCTATAGTTATTTTCTCTATGTTAGGAATGAAAAGAAGAAAACAATAATAGGTACAACAGTATCTATTTTTTTAATTATGGGAAAATATGCTTAACTTTATGAGAATAAATTAGAATACTTAGATTGCATGGACAAATTTATAGAAAAAATGTAACTCAGTAAAACTGACTTAAAAAGAAATGGAAATCCCATATATAGATCTTTAATCTTTCAAAAAAATCTATAATTTAAAATCTATTCATCCAAAGACTACTAGAACCATTTGGTCTAATAGACAATTTCTACAAACTTTTAATATACAGATAATTCTAATCTAGAGAATAGCAAAGGAATGGATATTCTCTATCTCATTTTTTAAATTTTTTTAATGTTTATTTATTTTTGAGACAGAGAGAGACAGAGACAGAGCATGAGTGAGGAAGGGGCAGAGAGAGCAGGAGACACAGAATCCAAAGCAGGCTCCACCCAGGCTCTGAGCTGTCAGCACAGAGCCCAACACGGAGTGCGAACTCATGAACCATGAGATCATGATCTGGGCCAAAGTCGGACACTCAAACAACTCAGCCACACAGGTGCCCCCTCTATCTCATTATGAGATTTATATTAAAACACACACACACACACACACACACACACACGAGTACCATGACAAAAGGAAGTTCTGTGCCAGTTTACCTATAATGTAAAACAGATGTAACAGTCCCACATAAAACTCTAGAAAAATAAATTTATAAAGATGTAAAAACAATACAGTAAATCAATGGGTTTTCCTGGGAATCCAAAAACTGATGCAATATTAGAAAATCTATTTATATAATACAGGCAAAGTTGAAGATACAAATATCTATGATCCAGCACTTCTATTCTCAGGTATAGATTCCAAAGAATTTCAGATATATGAACAACAAAAATGTACAGAAGTCTTTCAACAGGTAAATGGTAAACAATGTGCCATACTGATGGAATGGAATAATACAGGGCATTAAAAATAAATGTATTAGAACTGTATGTGTTAATGCTGATAAAACTTATAAAAATGAGGTTGAAAGAAAAAAAGGCAATTTTCAAAATGATGTATCAGTATGATACTATTTATATAAAGTTTACAAGCACCTAAAACAGTACTATGTATTATTTGAAGACATACATGTATGTACAAGGCTAAAAGCATTCATGATATTGATAATACCAGACATAGGACAGTGTTCATCCCTCTACAGGGAAGAAAACGAATGGGAAGTCACCTGGACGCATTCGTCGATCCATGCCTTGTACACACACAGGCTTCAAATACTCAAACCCTCTTCTCCCCATTCTCTCTTCTTCACTTATCAAGCTTCTACTCAGCCTTCAATATTTAAATCAAACTTCATTTCCTTTTTTTTTTTTAAACGTTTATTTATTTTTGAGACAGAGAGAGACACAGCATGAGCAGGGGAGGGGCAGAGAGAGAGGGAGACACAGAATCGGAAGCAGGCTCCAGGCTCTGAGCCATCAGCCCAGAGCCCGACGCAGGGCTCGAACTCACGGACCGCGAGATCGTGACCTGAGCCGAAGTCGGCCGCTTAACCGACTGAGCCACCCAGGTGCCCCTCAAACTTCATTTCCTATATGAAGACCTTTCTCACTCTTCTGGTGAAATGCCATCATCTACATAGATCTCTATGGTTCCTTTTCCTTTATCTTTTTTCCAAAAGATTCTAGGACTGAAACACAAGGCACGGTTTCAAAGAGGTTTCTGATTTCTTGGCTTTGGAAAAATCTGGATTCAAGTCCCAAGTCTGCCTAATTTGCTCTATCACCCTGGCCAGAAACATTCTGTGAGGTGGCATGTTGGTAATTATTATAGATAAATATCATGACTCACTAGTACGCAAATTAATTTATATTCTGCAAGTAATTATAATAGCTGTGAGTTCATGGGCCAATAGAAATTTCTAATACATATAACAATAATAATCTTAGGAATTAACAGATGAATTAGAGTAACATTTTGAGATAAACTGGAAAGTGAAATGCTGATATAGATGTAAATATTTGGGTATAACTATGAAACTCACTCCATAGCTTAGCCTGGATTTTAAACAAACAAACAAAATAAAGATGTTTATCAACAGTGATTACTTCATATTAGAAAGCTTCTTATATGCCACGCTTCTAAAAACAGCAAGATATTTCAGGCTACATTGCTTCTCAAGACTGAGGGAGACCAACAGTTAAGATTTTGGGACCTTCTATTAACTTCTAATATGCTGGGATTGGAAAGTGACAACATCGGTAATAGGTTGCCCAGCATTTTTTTTAAAGACTCTTGAGAATGGAATCCCAGGTAGTCTATACACTTTCCACAGAGCCCACCACTCTGAGTTAAGCATCTAGTAATCACCAACTAAACAGAGATGTGTAAGCTTGTGTGTCGGGAACTTTATGATTGATTACACTCTTGAAAAATCAAAGTTCAGAAATTGGTCATTTGTCTCTCATTTACTTTCCTGAGATTTGATTTCACCCTATATTCCTGGTCCTCATTCAGAAAACAAGGAGTGATGTCTCAGGTCCTTCTTTTCTGTTGTTCTATAACTTACAGAAAGGTAGCTTTCAACTAAGTATAAAGTACTTAGTGACAATTATTAAATCATCTTCCTTTAAAGCGAGTTCCTTGTAGGTGAGTTAGAGAGAAGCTGGATCAGCATCTGGGATGGAATATCCTGTACCAAGTGACAGATTGAATGATTTCTTCCAACGAAGAGCATCTAATCTCATCATGCCCCCTCTGGGACTCTGCATTCAATATTTGCCATGGACCATGGTTCTAGGCAATTATACATGTTATTTAATTTGGTCCTCATGACAGTGTTTTGAGGACTGTGTCAGGGTTTGAAACCAGGTATCTGTCATGTGCCTTTTTGAGATAGGAGGGTCAAAACCAAAAGAATACATAGGCACAATGGTTTGGCTTCACGTGTACCTTTGTTTTCAGAATCTCCCAACATTCTGCCGGCCTATTCAGAAGGATGAGACATTCTGACGGGCTACTCAGAAAGGAATGATGCCAAATTCCTTTTCTGGCTTCTAAATGAAAGCAGGTTTCTAAATAATTCAGAGCCCAAAATTTTACGAGTTTACTCTGGTTTCTCCATAAATGGGTAGCACTTCTCCCAGTACTTTCAGCACTTTCAGCCTCCCAGCCACTTTCTTCTCCACTTATACAATCTTTCAAAAGCTCATTCGTGCTGATTTTTTAATTTCACCAGCCAAAAGAGCTCAGTCCTGCCCCCTCTGAAATTTCATGGTGTACTTACTCTTCCAGATTATCTATAAACATGTTTAATAAAGAGCCCCAGCAGAAATCCCTGGAGGGGCCTCACTGTTTACACGTCTCCATCAACAGCAGGCTCACACATCCTACTTTTTGTTTCCTCTATTCACACCTATGTGTGACAAAATAGTCCTTCTCTAACCATGGTAACACGATTTGGAATAGCTTTGTTGTAAAACTTTGTAACTGACTCCTTGAAGTCTAAACAAATCACATTTGTTGTTTTTGGTTTTTTCCTGGTGCTTATGAACCTCCTCAACCAATTCAGACATGTTCTAGGAAACAGAATGCTCCTCTCCACTCATTACACTAAGTGGCCAATGATCCCTTAACTTCTGGAGTTTACCAATATGAGTGAGCTTCACCGGTAGACTTTAGGGCCTCTCCATTAGAAATGAAACAAGAGTAGACTTCACGAATACTGAAGAATACATGCAATAGCTTATCTTGCACTTTGGTCACTTATTCCCTTGAGCTTCTTCAGACCTTTATAACAGATGCCATAAAGTTTCAGCAATTTACTCATATCCGGCATGCCAAGCAGGTAGAACATCCTGTTCCCCTACCATCATTTGATCTCATACTACATCTCTCGCCTCTTTGCTTCAAAAGACGTGATGACAGTGGAAATGTCTATGTTTCAACAAAGACCAAAGCAAAGAATTCAGTGAGCCTCCAGATCTCCTTTCTTCCCCGGGAGCACATCTTTTGCATCCTGATCATCAAGCGGTCCTATTGATTCCCCAGTTGACCTTCTGCCTTTCATGTATAAAAAAGCTTTTATTTCTGGATTAGAGTCCTTTTTGTGCTGTTTCTTGAATTCCTTTACAACCTGACTTATTTACACCTGACCTGTCACACTTTGAGGCCTTCCTTGTTCTCGACTGGCACAATCTTTTACCTACTTTCCCCCGACCCCCACTTTTGCTTCTTTTACACTTTATGAGATGGATGCAAACGTTTTTATATAAACTCCTAATCTTTGGTATGTGACATATTTCCCTGCCCTTCCATTAATGTGCTTAAAGCATTTCCAGGTTTCCTACAAGTTACAGACTTTTTAAAATATTACTTTCAATGTTAACTGCATGCACACATTGATTTGATCATAGTTCCATTCTCTAGAACTGAATAATAATGTGACAGGATTTTTTCGTCTTTTACTCCCCTTCAGAAGGTTGAATGTAATTGAGTTGTGAGCATTATTACAACAGTCACAGATAATTTCCTGCACTAATCCCTGTCTAATCTTAGGCTCAAGGCCAGTATAATTTCTCTCCTTCCTTAATTTCAAAACTTCTTGCCTTATGAAACAGATATTTGTGTGAGATCTTCCAATCTTAGTGTATGACTTCCCTCATAACTATTATTTGGTCTAATTCTCCACTGTTATCAATAGAATTTCAATATCCTTACCCTATCTGGTTGGCATTTAGTGGGGAATCTTAGCCACGGTCCAGGAATGGGTGCTAGGAAGTCTGAGAAGCTCCTGAAATCGTAGGCAAAACCACACATGTCTATGGGAATGTGGACTTTTCTGAGAAAGAATTTCAGAGTTTCTCACAGGGATTAAGAAACAAACAAAAAAGTTTAGGATCCATAGTGTCCCTAAATATATTATTATTCGGCATGAATTTCTCATCCACACAGAATGTATTTACCCAGCATTATTTTGTACACTTTTGTTTACTGTTTTTATTATACTTATTCTGCTTTCATCATTTCTGCTCATAAAATGTTATAACCCCATCAGTTCATCCATCCCTAATATTCCCATGGATTCCCTAACCCTGTTGTAACCAGTTTTCACCAGTTCCTACTAGTTTCCTCCTTCTACCAAGCCTAAGGAGGGGGAAAAAAATGGAATTGGGATCCTTACTTGCTACCAATCATTCTATCCACTCTTCTTTTTAAAAAAAAAAAAATACAGGTTTATTCATTTTTTGAGAGAGAAAGAGCATGAGCAGGGGAGGGGCAGAGAGAGAGGGAGACACAGAATCCAAAGCAGGCTCCAGGCTCTGAGCTGTCAGCACAGAGTCCAACAAGGGGCTTGAACCCATGAACTTCGAGGTCATGACCTGAGCCTCAGTCGGACACTCAACCGACTGAGCCACCCAGGCGCCCCATCCACTCTTATTTATACTTCCAGAGTTTATATATCCACTATGCACTTAAATACGTGAGACTTTGCTTTTCCCCCAAAGTACCAATTCTGTTTCGATGGATGGACAGTTTTTCCATCCCATCTTCATCCAACATGCCAGAGTCCCTTCTCCTCCGACCCCTCCTTCCACACCCCACCACCATCTCCTTAGCAAGATCTGTGTCAAATTGGGTCTCATGCTTCCTGTGCACTTATCAACTTTCTCCCAATTTTTAGGTTAAACTCTAAACTGCCACTTAACAGATTTGCTACACACAGAGCTCATTTTCTGGCCCCCCACATTAACACAACACCTCAATGCACCATTATATTTGCTGAACAAACCTCAGATTCTTTTGCAATCTACACAGTAACACCATTATAAGTTTTGCTCCCTACCCCCTCTTCTTTGAACTGGACTGAACTTACTGACTTGACTCCTTGCAATGGAAACAAGAATGATATGATGAGGGGGAAAGAATGATCCATGCCCTTTTTAAGGTTTTTTGTTGTTGTTGTTGAGCATGCATTTTAAACTACTGAAAATATATATTAAGATTCACTATGTAAAAAAAATCCAGTGCAGATTCCAAAAGTCTAGCAAGGAAACAAAAAGAGTGAGAGTGTATTTTTAAGATACATCATGCTCATAATTCTTAATATTTTAAATCCTCTTCTACTTGAGGCAGCACACTCCTACAGCTACTGCTACATCAAAATCTCCATTGTTCTTCATCAACAGGATATTATCAAATGAAACGACAGGGCGGCTTACAATGGAATTGCAAAGACTCTTACAAGGATGTTCTCGGATGAAGTATCTCCTCAGACTTCTGCACAGCAACTCTCTGAGTCTGCTGCTAACCAGGTAATGTTCCAGTAACCCCAAGGTCTAGAGATCCTTCAGGACCAAAAAAGTCATTCCAAAGCAGTTAAGATAAGAAAGAGCAAATGAGCTGAAACATATGTTACAGAAATTCAATTGAGATTTGGCAGTTTGCATCTCAAGGGTTTTTGTTTTGTTTTGTTTTGTTTGTTGTTTTTTTGTTTTGCTTTAAAAGCATTGTTTAAATTGGTGAACAGGGTCATGGGCCAGGCCAGCCTGTCCTGTGGATGCACTGATGATCCTAACAGTCCTCTCAATTTTCTGCTGAACAGGACCACCATTTTATGACCCTGAGGGAGATGTCTACCAAGAGTTCCAGTATGGGCTGTGAGGAAGACTTCTCTCCTCCCTGCAGTCCTGGGCCAACACCTGCTCTATCGCTCCACCACCCTCGTCATCTGCTCCCTGCCCCACCCCCACCACATGCACATCGGCTGGGCAGAGGAAAGCAAGACTCTTCCTTGACTTGGAGAGAAAAAGTATAGGGACAGGGGCTCCTGCCACAGTTGGTGCAGGGATTTTAACAGGAGAGATGGGGATACCAGCCACAGGTCTGGGGGCTGTGGGATGGATGCAAAAATGGTGATAACAGCTACCATCTACTACACTATGTGCCTGACTCTATGCTTCACACACTTAACTTTTTTTAAGTTTATTTATTAACTTTGAGAAAGATAGAGAGAGACAGAACACCAGCAGGGTAGGAGCAGAGAGAGAAGAAAAGAAAGAGAATCTCAATCCGTGCTGACAAGGCAGAGCCAGACGCGGGGCTAGAACTCATGAATGGTGAGGTCATGACCTGAACCAAAATCAAGAGTCTGATGCTTAATCCGTTGAGCCACCCAGGCACCCCTATGCCACATACTTCATATGCACTGTCTTGCTCAATCATCACCACCACCCATAAGGCAGGTAATAGTATCTCTACTTTACAAACAAAACTAAGGTTCAGTGAAATGAAGCAGTTTGCCCAAGGTCTGTCTCACTCCAAAGCCCATGCTTTTAAATAATACATCTAAAGTATGCTGCTACATCTGACAGCATCAAGAGCAACAATTAAAAACAAAGGACAGAAGGAAATTCAACAGTAAAAGGGATGGTGGTGCAAAATGCTATCGCTGCAGATGTAGAAATTTAAACCATGGCTAGAATGGGAATAAGCATTTTAGGCTTGCTTTCCATAATTTAGATTCTGTTTTTAAAAATGAAATTGATTTTCAGTAAAATGCTTGAAATGCTTACTTTTGTTCTTCATCATCAAGAATCACATCATTGTAAATGATGTTGCCAAAAAGATTCTAAAGCTTAGAAATACTATGGCCACTTTAATTATATTGAACAAAAGAAAAATTATATTTAAGCAAAAACCATATTGTTTTCATACCAATAAGAATATTTACTTGACTGAAATCAAATTAAACATTTTGCATTCGTTTGGTGATATTACCAAATTAAATGACCCTCCCACAGACCAAGAAGAGGAAATATACGTGCTCATCAAACACACCCAAGCGCACGCGCACACACACCTGCTACTTTATGAGTCGTTTGCTACCCTTGTTAACTGAAACAGATGAAAAACCACATCAGACTCAGAGGGAAGAGAGTTTTGCAAGGGTTTGATTTATTTCAAGACTAAATTTTCTCAAGCTGGGCATCCGGCAAAAAATTGGATATTCTAAAGCATAGTCCTTAACCTTTTCACCCTCTTTCCTAATATGCAGACCTAACCAGTTGTTAACAGGACTTGTCCTAGGGGCCTCATATGTTTCTGAAAGTATATCATCTCCCTATGGATTTTACTCTACAGTAAAATTTACCTGTAAATGTCCCTTACATCCATCTTCATGGCTGGAACTAGCACCCTAAAAGGTTACACTTGGGACATTTCCTTCTAAGCAGAAGTGAACTTGATCTTTTTTGTAAAACCACCCTGGAGACACCCCGAGAATTCAGAAAGGTCCACACTTCCTCCAACAATCACACAGAGATTGATGCTAATTTCAGGATACAGCCTTGCTTCCTTTCTGCTCCCAATCACTTCTGCAGAAATCAAACCTGCTCTCTGTTCTCTCGGTAAGCCAGTCATTCAGAGCAAGTGCAGTATATTCTGTGCTAAGGTTATATAATGACAGAACTAGCCCAAGCAACAGGGGGCTTGAGGAGGGAGAGACAGAAGGCATGAGTGCTAATTCAACAAAATGAAAATCACTTCCAGGAATCTCTCTCCAGGACTTTGAAGCAAAAAGAAAGGTAGTTTTACCTAAAATAATCAATGTGAATATCAGTAGCTCTAAGGATAGGGAGGAAATCACCTAATAATGTGCTCATTATTCACAGATTTTTTTTCAAGTCCCCATTGAAAAGTGCCATCCCATTATCAGGTTACAAGAGTGACATCTAGTGGACACATAATACAATGACCGAAAGTATTTTACATGTACTTTAGACCAGGGCATCTCAAAATCTAACGTGAACATGAAATCACCTGAGAATCTTGTTAAAATACAGATTCTGGTTCAGTAGAATAGACTAGAATCTATTATTTCTAACAAGCTACAGGTAATGCTGATGCCACTACTCCATGGACCATTAAGAGAGTGGCACGGACCTAGAACAGTTCATACCTGCTTTTACCCTCAGGAAAGAAAAGAGGTAAGGGACATTTGAGAATCATCACTTCCAGGTTAAAATTAGGTCAGATAAATTATTACCATGATTTTTTTTAAGTTCCTGGTTCATTCGCCCAACTCAGCCTGCACACTTATGGTCTCCTGTCTGAGCAGAGTCCTGAGGCCAACACTCCTCATCCTAAATACCACCAACAAAACTAAGAAGGAAAAGAGCTTACTTCACAACCATATTTATTTGTGACATGATTTGCTCAAGTCTCAGGTTCACTTCAGAACTTAACATCTTGTAAGTTTTCTTTCATTGTTATTATTTTATTTGCTCAATATCAAATTATATTTTAATAGTAATTTGAACCATATCAGAACTCAGTTCTTTTTCCCTCAGGTAACCCAAACCTGAGCAGGAAGCCATTGGGGTAATGTCTAGGCACTAAGCACACCTCCTCAGAATTTCAACAATATTTTGCCTGGACATTCCTAAGTACAGAACAGGATGTGTGACTATATCCAAATCCAACTGTCTCCAGAACCCAGTCCTATGTGATTTATCTGAGCCAAAGAGCCTTGACCTCCATGCAGAGCCCCCAGACTAGACTCTTAGCTGTAAGGTAATGTATGAGCTCCGTCACCCAGTTGATCTGTCAGGCCCCACTCAGACTCCTCCTCAGCTAGATGAAACCCTTTGGTTCTAGGCCACAGTGCTAGGAGCCATCAACATTGAGGAAAATCAGTCTCTCTTTCCCCAAACACACACAGAACCATGTACAAAACCCACTTTCTAGTCTAGGAGAATCCTTTAGTACAAACAGATTGATCCAAGACAAATAATCTTTTTTTTTTTTTTTTTTTAAGCAGTGGGATTCCTATTTCAAACAAAGAAAAGTGGACCTGTTTTGGCTGAAATAGAATTAGAGTACTTGGAGATCTAACTATCTGATTTCTCCCCAGCCTGCCCCTCCCCATACTCTAAATACTCCTCTTCAGGCCTTAAATACTCCTTCTCACCCCAAATCCCACCCCAGCTACTACCCTCACAGAAACACAGTTTGAAAACCAGAAACTGTGAGTCTCACAACAGTTCAAACCATCCCAAGCTCCCATATCGCTCAAGGACAATATTGTTCTCATTACCACAGACAGAGCTAGAAATATCTGTTTCACTAGAACTTGACTTAGCTATGATTCTAATAGTTTCAGCATCTGCAATCAAAGGATTTATTCAAAAGATGTACAACTTGATTTCCTGATGGAAATCTGCTTTTAAGTCATAATTAAGGATGTTTGTGATGGGTCAACAACAGAATTGTTTCTACATCTTCAATTATTCTTGGCAGTCCCAAAGGGGAAAAGTAAGTAGAGGAAAATGTCACATAATTCTTCCTCAAAAGTGGGACAAAGACAGAAAATGAAATAACATGCCAGTGTCAGTAAGTAGCCCTGCATCACCTGCCTATTGTTAGAATCCTATTACACCATTTACTTGCATATGACCTTGGGCGAGTTGGTTACCTAACCTCTCTATGCCTCAGTATCCTCATCTGAAAGTGAGGACAACAGCAATATTTCAGAGGGTTGTTGTGATGACTGAATTAATATAGGTAAAGTAGTTAATAACTAACATGGAGTAATCATTCAATAAATGTTACCTCTAGTGATGGTTATAACTATTAATATATTATTAAGAGTAATGACTATTAATATTATTCAAAATGGTGTTTAATTCTCTTGGATAATTTTAGCCAAGTTTTTTTTATTATTCTTTTTTTTTAATTCAAATATAATGAACATGCAGTGTTATATTAGTTTCAGGTATAGAGTAAAATGATTCAACAATTTCATAAATTTCTCAGTGCTCACCAAGGTAAATATACTCTTAATCTCCTTTATGTATTTCACCCATTCCCCCACCACCTCCCCTCTGGCAACCACCAGTGTGTTCTCTGTATTTAAGAGTCTGGTTTTTTCTGTTTGTTTGTTTACTTGTTTTGTTTCTTAAATTTCACACGAGTGAAATTGTATACTTGTCTTTGACTTATTTCACTTAGCATTATTCCCTACGGATCCATCCATGTTGTTGCAAATGGCAAGATTTCATTTTTTTTATGGTAATATTCCATTATTTATTTATTACCATATCTCCTTTATCCATTCATCTATGGATGGACACTTGGGCTGCTTCCATATCTTGGATAATGTAAATAATGCTGAAATAAACATAGGGGTGCATATATCTTTTCAAATGTGTGTTTTCATTGTTTTTGGCTAAATACCTAGCAGTAGGAGCTACTGGATCACATGATAATTGTTTTTAATTTTTTTTAGGAACCTCCATACTGTTTTCCACAGTGGCTGCACCAATTTGCATTCCCACCATCAAATTTTAGCCAAAATTGACAGGTATAAACAACATACAATCCCATCAATTCTGCTTATATATTGAGAATATTGAGAATGCAAGAGAAGTTGATAAAATCCTAAATGAATTTCAGGTATATTCTTAAGATACATTGCCTGTCCTTGTGTTTCTATTTTACCTCTTAGTAAAATGCATTAAAAAACCATATTGGGATGCCTGTGTGGCTCAATCGGTTAAGCATCCCACTCTTGATTTCAGTTCAGATCATGAGCTTGCAGTTTGTGAGACTGAGTCCCATGTCAGGCTCTGTGCCAACCGCGTGAGGCCTGCTTGGGATTCTCTCTCTCCCTCTCTCTCTCTCTCTGCCCCTCCCTGCCTCTCTCTCTGTCTCTCTAAAGAAATAAATATTTTTTTTAAAAAAAAGACGTATTTGTCAATTGGAGGCAATTCTGATTTTTAAAAAGCACATTAGTTTTTGAACAGTCATAACTACATTTATTCTTTGTGCAATATGCTCTCCTTAAACATCATATTGTCAAATTTCTTTTAAACTTCAGAATTTTATTTTAAACTAAAGAAAGCTGAACTTTTTCTAAGGAGAAGCCCAGAGAGTGGCAACTATTATGCCAGTAGCTGGCATATTTGCCCTAATTTTATCTGCCTGTTGGACTGCCCAATTACCTATATTCTTAGGACTGTGGCAAAGTCCAGGCCAACTGGCTTCAAAGTAACCAGAATCTCCAAATAAAAATTTTTGTTTTACTTTAACAAGAATCCAAAATTCATAAGAACTGAGGCACACACATAAGCTTTATAGCAAATACTCCAAAGCTACCTTGCCAAAAGCTGTAGAATAAAGGATGTGGGAGATATTCAGATAATTCATGCCTTAATTTACCCAAAAAAAAAAAAAGACAGACATTTGAGTATCCTAACTTGTCACTACTAAGTAATCCAAAAGTTTTCAGAAACCTCAGAGATGCAATCTAATGTATTTCCTATCACCGGCACTTTTGTTTCAAATAAATCCCCAGGTATTTTTTTACTGGGTAAACATTATCAAAGTTCATTGCAATCTTAAGATTACAAGAACAGATGTTTAAAATATTCTCTAATTCTCTCACTTTTTAAAACTGGAGGACAAATCACCGTAATTTTTGGCCCTCAAAGGGAAATGTAACTTTTATAGAGATAGGTTCTCATCTTGTGGGCTTCTCAGAGATTATTTCTGAAAATCATTTTTGTCATGTTTCATTTTGCTAACTATGAATATATACTAAATCTCAATTAACCAGACAATTCGATAAACAAGAAGCCCTATTCCCCTTGACAACTCAATGATATTGCGATATATGATTCTCCTCAAACTATATTTCTTTCAAGAAGTTGTTGAGAGTAAATTCTCAAACTAGATTTCTTTCAAGAAGTTGTAAGAGAGTTCTCAGCACAAGGAGAAAAAAAATTTTTTTCCTTTTTTCTTTTTCTCTTTTTTTTTTTTGCAACTACAAGAAAAAATGGACATTAGCTGAATCTATTGTATTATCACTTCACAATATGTGTAAATCAAACCATCACACTGTACACCTTAAACTTATACAGAAATGTATGTCAATTATTCCTCAATACAACTGGGGAAAAAAGAATGGTACATTTTGGCAGTGGTACAACTTGCAATTTCTTCAAAAGATCTAAGAACAGTTTTCTGTTTTCTAAAACAAACAAAAATACCACAGCATGTTGCTCTCCTTTCCATCTTGAAAAGAAAGAAACAAATTAAAGTAGAAATTCCATTATGAAAGAAATTCGGCTATGTATCTTTATTCTTTATTTACTCTGCCCCTCCACTGCCATGGATAGCTTTCACAGAGATTATTTCGTAGTTTCCTAGAAACTTTCACCAAGTAATAAGTTCAACTACAGAAGTAATAATAGGAGCCACCTTCCACTGAATTCTTACAAGAGTCTGGTACTGCAGCAAATATCCAGCGTATGCTATTCCATTTAATTCTTTCAGACAAACATGGAAACTACTATCATTATCACCTTGTTGTGTGGGAAGCAGCTAACACTAGTGATATCAAAAGACCTGTTCGAGATTTCACAGTCAATAAGGGGCAGAACCAAGTTACGAACCCTGGTCTGACTCCCAAGTTCAAGCTCTCCCAACCATGCCTGCTGTAGTGCTTCTGACCTCCTTGAAATCAAAGGCCCAGTTCTTCCTCATCTGGAAGCCTTCGAGAACTAAAACACTGCCTATTCCACTGGAGGCTCAAGAAACGGTTTAACTGAAAAATCAAGAGTCATTTGAAAGCATACGTTGAAAACATGATGGAAACCTACCATTAATTGCTCCATAGCTCAAAATTCAAATGTACTTCAATGTCATTTATTAGGTTTGATGCCTTCCAGAATCATAATAAATAGGTCATTTGTCAAGATGATGGAAAAATATGAGAAGAATTCTACCATCTATCAAAGAAACTAAAAGACAGGCATCCACAATGTATCAAGCACCAAAAGAACTACTAGTTTAAATATAGAGGGAAAGGAAGCAAGTTTTAGAAATATTAAAACCATGGTTCTGAACCAGGGTCTCGGATTTTCTACCAATGGCCACAACAAAGTTGCTTTCTCTCTCTTGGTCTCCCTTTCATCAACATATTTACATATATATAACTTTTACATATGTGAGTATATATATATAATTTATATAAAGTATATATTATGTAAATTTATCATATAATTATATATTATTTATTATATAATGAATATATAAAAATTTATATAATTTACATAATATATAATCATTGTTTCAATGGAAGCCAGCATGATTATTTTACTGTTATTTACTAATACATCAATGAAATTAAATACGCAATATAATCATATGCCTGTTTAAAGTATACTTTCAAATTCCAGTGAATGCTTTAGTGTGACTATGGTAAAAAAAAAAAAAAAGTCACACAAGAAGAGACAGATATATATCATTTACATTTTCACTTTTTACAAAATCTTAACATGGGTGAAAAAAAAAGATTCCCAAGGTTACCTAATCTGTTATGATTTAACAGCATTTTAACGTTTTCTAAGGAATGATAGCAAAGTACTGCATCTCTTCAAACTTGGAATTTACTGCCTGTCTGAGTCTCTGCTTGTGCCAAATTAAATATACAGTATAATGTCCATACCAGAAATAACAGAGCAAGCTTCCTGCTCTATTCCTTGGTTGAATGAGCCCAAACTGAAGAAAAGGAGACATGATTTTATTTAATCATCTAAATAATTGTTTTCTTCAATTTCTTGGTTTAGAGGGTACACCAGAAAAAGGAAGCTTTAAAAGAAATTGCCATGTGAATTCTCAGGCCATTTAGAGGAAAGGTTTCTTTTGAAGGCCCTACATTTGAAAGCCTCAAGAAAAAGCATAAGAAGAGTAATATTAATGAACTGCTCAGAAAGTCAACTTCCCTGAGCTATTCCACAGCACCCAAATGGCTGAGGACTGAGGACTGTAAAATCTCTTTGCCTGTGAGGTACAAATGATATTGCAAACTAGATGATGTAGTCCTTCTTCCCAGCAGATACCACCCAAAACTCTTCTGAGGAATTCTGTAATACAAGAGCACAGAGAAATGGGATGGTAAAAGGAAAAAGATGCCTTGGGGGTCTAAGGAAGGTTGCTGGGGTTTTTAAGGTGAGGAACATGATCATATGACTACCCACAGATACACAATGCAGGTGACAGAGGAGATAAAGTACAGGGGCAATGCCTTTAAATAGGTAAAATGTGGAAAGGGACAATTCATTCATTGTGACAGGAGGGAAGGAAGTGAACCATAGATGGGAACACATTCAGGAGCTGGGGAGGCATGGCAAAGAAAAGATGAAATAGTTCTTTTCCAATCGCATCAATTTTCAGTGAAATAAGAGACCATCTTTGGCTAAGGATGAGGAGATGGGGGAAGGTCTGAGGACAGAGATGTGAAATGGTCATCTCAGAGAAAGAAAATAAATATGTAAATAGTGTGCCAGGATTGTGGGTAAGGATGAGGGACCACTTGAGAAAAATGGTGGTGAATGGAGAGGGAGCTTGTCAACATGGTAGCTGTGTTTTCCTCTAGCCATATTCGCTACTTGAGTGTGGGCGCAGATTGAAAGGAGCATTAAGTCTAATCAGCAGTGGGCTTTTGCCATTTGAATACAAAGGAGACGGTATAGTTACCAATAATAATATAGTCATTTATTACTCATAGTGCAGCATCAATATCACCTGGAATCAGACAATGCATCTTACGATTTCTATGTAGAGATTCATATGCATGTTAAAGCTTGAGAAATACCTGAGTGGTAGTCAAGTGCAAACAGGAAAAGATCATTAAGGGCCATGGGACGCTAAAGAAATGAGATGCCAGGATGTTGCTTGGGTCATCTAAGTGGATTGTAAAGCCACCAAGACTGTTGACAGAAGAAATAACTGGGTCAAAGGAAGAGATGAACGGAGCCATGTGAGAATAATTGTGCGGGTGATAACACATAGCCTGGAAGGCTTGGAGTCCTGGTGGTGATTGAGGCAAATGTGTAAAGGATGATGGGATTGGTGTTCTTTTAAGGGAAGGAGGTAATTGTGGTTGTCTCATTCCCCAGATTGGTCTCTGTGGCAGTACATACTAATCATGAAGGCAATGCTGTAGCTGAAGAGATTGTGGGTTTTTTCCAAGGAGCACATAGAACTCTGTGAGCATCCCCAAGTCCTGCTGGTAGTATGGACTGGGAGAGAGATGGTCTTATCAGGAATCCAGAGGGAGCTCAGTGGGCTTCTGTTAGATCCATATACCAGCATGCTCCTTAGGGCACAGTAGCAATACATTGTTAAGCATTTAGGGCAGAGATGGCCACCCAAAGATCTGTGCTTGCACTACAGAGCACAATAATTCTGTATAAGAGTAGAGAAGTTCGTTGGTCTCCGAAAAGAAGAGGGGAGAGAAAGAGGAACAGAAAAGATGGGGAGATTCTTATGCTATTCAAGATAGTGAAACTCTCCAGTAGCAGCCAAAAGATATGGTTAAGACAGGTGAGACTTCCTATCAGAGACTGTACAAGTTTCAGCTATAAAATCTCCCCCTTTTCCTTGAAAATGTTCAGTATAGTCTCCTCTCTTCATGAGTATATGTGTGAATGGATCTTCTGGAGAGAAGGAGAGGGGTCAGTAAGGATCATGAGCCTGGAAAGCAGAGAGGAACATACAAATACAGGCTCCTAGCATGTTGAAGAAATATGGGAGAGACTTTTGGATACACATTGGTTATGAAATTAGGGGGATTATGATGTTAAGCATGTATGTAAAGTGCAGTGGCCCCACTGATAACCATATTACACAATAAAACATATTCTTTTTGAAGACCAGCCAATTGCTTTCTCTGCACTCTTCTCTCCCATCCCCCAAAACCCTCCTGTCTTTATAAATATAAATGTTTGAAGGGCTGAGAAACACTGGACTAATACCAATGCATTAAAAATCATCAGCATTGCATCAGCATTATGTAATTATTAACCCCTTGGGCTAGGTGTTTCTCAGAGGCAAGGCCCAATGGTAATGGTAACAAAAGAAACACTGAAATCCACTTTTTAAAAATCTGAATTCTCAGAAAAGCACCCACCAAATCTATTCAACAAGTAGCAGAATGACTATCTCAATTCTGTCTACTTTTGTTTGGTTTACTCATTTTCAGAAAGTTGGCAGTTGAAGAATAGGGAAGAATGAACACAAGTGGATAATCAACCCGAGAAGTTCAGGATTGAGGGTACATAAAATAACACACAAATAAAGGATCCTTACTTTTCAGAAATTTACATTCCATGCATTCAAGGTCTGTGATCTTTCAGATAGGGTTCAACAAGAATTAAGCAGAGTGAGCAGGGTGCCTAACTAATTCCTGAGACCATTGGGGTCTTCCATTATAGACTTTCAGCTCCAAACGCAGACAACTCAAATTAGATGCAAAGCTATAATTATTCTAGAAAACTGAATTATAATTATCCTGGCACTCACCCATAAAAATATTTCCCAAATCTATTTTAAAAATTAAAAACAGACCAAGGTCTAGAAACATATCTAGGATCCATCTTAATATGCTGGTTTCATTCAAGCTGAATTTGCATTTGTTCCTTAATCACAGTGCTGAACCGGTCCTCTACCAAGAAAAAACAGATGAATTCTGAGTTCCTGAGGAAAGATCCTAGTAGATCTTCTCTTATTTCTTACAGATAATAAAGCTGCAATCAACTAGATCAAATAAGCACAGTATCCACTTTATGTGACTGGGACAATTCTGGCAGGAAAAGTACATTTCTGTCTTCAAAGAATATATACACATGCACACACAGAGTCTCCCATATCCTTTACCTACTCTAGTAAAAGCCAAAAGTTTCTAAATTTCTTTTTACATCACAGTAAAATAATTGACAGCATACTCAAGACTCCTGAGCACAGGAAGGACAGCCAAGGTCTATACAAAACTTTTTTTTTTTTTAATGTTTATTTATTTTTGAGAGAGACAGAGAACGAGTGGGGTAGGGGCTGAGAGAGAGAGAGGGAGACACAAAATTGGAAGTGGGCTCCAGGCTCTGAGCTGTCAGTCCAGAGCCCCAAGTGGGGCCGAACTCAAGAACCGTGAGATCATGACCTGAGCCAAAGTCAGACGCTTAACTGACTGAGCCCCCCAGGCACCCCGATATACAAAACTTTTTCAAAAGACATTCTATTTTTTCTGGGGCGCCTGGGTAGTTCAGTTGGTTAAGCGTCTGACTTCAGTTCAGGTCATGATCTCACGGTTTGTGAGTTCAAGCCTCGCATCAGGCTCACTGCTGTCAGCACAGAGCCTGCTTCAGATTCTCGGTCTCCTTCTCCCTCTGCCCTTCCCCACCACCCCCTCTCAAAAATAAATAAATAAAACATTAAAAATATATATCTTTAAAAGACATTCCATTTTTTAAAAAAATAATCAAAAAATAAACTATAAACCTTACACTACAACACAGTGAACGCATCCCTATGTGATATGATTTGGAATTATACTATAAAGCCTTCCGAGTCAAAAATGCTTTCTCCACACACCAAAAACTAAAAATACGCCTTCCATTATTAGTGATGAACTCCCACAGGTTCCAACATTTCCCTCTGCTAAAATGCCTTTGAGATGGATCTCCACAGTCAGTGATAAGTATCAATTAGTTGATGGCAACTTTCAGCCATGAGCAAGTTTGACGGAGAGGGTATGGTTTGGAATAGAAGAAGCAACTGGAACCACAGCACTCTCCTGTCAAAGGTAGCAGGATCTGAAAGACTAGTCAACAAGGAGGCAGATCAGAGTTGGGATTCATCTATTCAATGCAGGTATCAAATTCCTTTTTTTTTTTTTTTAACACTTATTTATTTTGAGAGAGAGAGAGAGAGAGACAGAGGGTGAGCAGGGGAGAAGCAGAGAGAGAGGGAGACACAGAATCGGAAGCAGGTTCCAGGCTCTGAGCTGTCAGCATGGAGCCCGACTCAGGGCTTGAATTCATGAGTGGTGAGATCATGACCTAAGCTGAAGTCGGACGCTTAACCAACTGAGCCACCCAGACGCCCCAGGTATCAAGTTGCCTATCAGAGAAGTGAGAAGGCTGAATTTGATGATCTCTAAAAAGTTCAAAAATGCAGCTTTTGGTAGGTCTGGCTAGAAGTTTAGCCACAGAGGGCTAAGAAGTAGGGAACCCAAATGTCACTAACAGTGGTCATAAAAGCACTGCTAAAGAAAAAAGGGGAGGCACTCAAGAAAATGTCTTCAGGGGTACCTGGGTGGCTCAGACAGTTAAGTATCAGACTCTTGGTTTTGGCTCAGGTCATGATCTCACAGTTCATGAGACTGAGCCCCATGTCAGGCTCTGTGCTAACAGTGTGGAGCCTACTTGGGATTTTCTTTCTCTCTCTCTCTCTCTCTCTCTCTCTCTCCCTCTCCCTCTGCCCGTCTTCAGCTCACACTGTCTCTGTTTCTCTCAAAATAAATAAATAAAAACTTAAAAAGGAAAAAAGAAAAGAAAAGAAAATGTCTCCACTACTGTAGTTACGCCAAAAGGCACTTCTACAAGGAAATCATAGTAACGCCTCAGGGACAAGGAGAAGATACACAGAAATAGAAAGCGAAAAATTCCAGATTCACATTGGGTCACTGAATTGCTCAAATTTGTATTAAAAGAAATGGAAAAGAAGCTAGTTTTGCTGAAGGAAATAATGTTCTTAAAACTAAAAGGATGAGTAGCAGTTGTTGATGGATTGATTTCCTGGCAAATGCAAAATGCGGACTTCTGCATGCTCTGTCAAGGCCATTAGCACTGAAATGGCTACAGTAAACTTCACTCCTTCATTCAACAGATATTTACATGGTGCCTAGTCCATACTTCTGCTGGATGTGAGAAAGGATATGGTGATGAAAAAGACACCTCTAACTCTTAAACGTATTAGAGAAGATATAACAAATATATTAGTAAATACAATGAGAAATGATACTACGAAGCTAAGCAAAGGTTAAGGGTTTGGAAGAAGAGTTAGTTTCTGTTCTTATTTTATTTGTGAAAGATCACAATTCCTTCACATATTCATTCACACTAGCCAACATCAAGAATTTCTAAGGACAAGTTTAGACACTTAATAAAGAACAGCAGTTCCTGAGCCATCTGCTTTGCTCTGAAAATAAAGATCCGTCACACGCGAGTTTTCATTTTACTCCAACCCTGTGAGAATATTATTGTCAGCTGGGGTAGGTAACATTTGGTTTATAACTGACATGGTGAACAAACCATGCTTTATAAAATGGCTACAATCAGTGTTTCTTTGGGGTGAAAAAAACACAAACCATCATGTGTGGCCAAAAGTCACTCACTTTCAGCAAGTTCCTTTGATCCATTTAAGTGTCCTGTTACTAATCTTCTGATGAAGAAATGTGCAAAACACAGAATTTAAAGTGAACAACAGAACCTTGTTATAGTCAGACAAAGATACATAACAGAGTATCCTGAAAGGTTTTTTTTTCTTAGCAAGGGAAATAATTTCCCAAATTCATATCATACAAAACTGCAGATTACAGTAGCCCAACTCTATGTTGTATGTATTATTCTTACCTGGTAAGGAACAATACTGCCATGAGCTGTGCCCCATCGTTCTGCTTCCTTTTGGGCAATCAGATAATTAGCAGCTACCTGGGTCAGACAGGCCACCTACCAGAGGAGGGGGGAAAAAAGGTAGTTAACCCACAATTACGAACAGAAGGTTATACTGTGAAAGTTCTCATTTGAGTTCATTTCATGCCAGGGCAGAAGAAAATAAAAGAGAGAAGAAACTCCAAATAGGTTAGAAAATACACAGGAGGGATGCCTGGGTGGCTCAGTTGGTTACATGTCCGACTTTGGCTCAGGTCATGATCTTGAGGTTCCTGAGTTCGAGCCCCACATCGGGCTCTGTGCTGACAGCTCAGAGCCTGGAGCCTGCTTCCGATTCTGTGTCTCCCTCTCTCTCTCTGCCCCTCCCCAACTTGTGCTCTGTCTCTGTCTCTCAAAAATAAATAAAAACATTTAAAAAATAAAGAAAATACACAGGCCACCATGCCTTCATCACGCAAAGAAAGATAGAACGGTATTACATTATTGCCTGAGACTAAGTATGAATAACATTCAGCTCCCAGAAAGATCACTGGAGGACAGGGGTGCCTGGGTGGCTCAAATCGGTTTAAGCATCCAACTCTTGGTTTTGCCTCACCACAGTTTCATGGGTTTGAGCCCCACATTGGACTCTGCGCTGACAGCGCAAGGCCTGCTTGGGATTCTCTCTCAGCCCCTCCCTTTCTCATGCTGTCTCTGTATCTCTCAAAATAAATAAATAAACTTAAAAAATAAAATTTAAAGATCAACTGAGGATGGAGGTCGACCCAGTAGATGAAACCCTGGTCCAGCCTTTAGCATCAAAACCACATCAAAATACATCAGCATCTAGTACATTCCTTTCCCCTCCTCACCCGTGTGCTTTTGCTTTCTGTCAGGATGACAAAAAGAAGAGCTGGTGTCATCCCTGAGCAGCTGAACCAGCCATGAGCCAGGTTCCTCTAAAGTTCTCATTTCATGAAAAAAATAACAATAATAAACCTCTACTTTGTTTCAATCAGTTCAGCTGCCCAAAGCATTCTTACTGACACAGAGAATCAAAATTATTTGACTTTTTGAAATTCCCCGTGAATTGTCCTCATTTAAACAAAAACTGCTGTACCTCTCTCAAATTAGTCCTAACCCCATACCCTCATTATTATACCTATTTCAGGTTTCAAAAGCCTTAGATCTCTTAAAGGGATCATCTAAAACCTTAGGGTCAGCTT
This sequence comes from Panthera uncia, assembly GCF_023721935.1. NCBI lineage: Eukaryota > Metazoa > Chordata > Mammalia > Carnivora > Felidae > Panthera > Panthera uncia. The sequence goes on from NC_064816.1 coordinate 70,368,426, forward strand.
CTGACTCTTGCAGTATTTCATACACATATCTTGAAAACCTACAATGATTCAATAGCATAGTAGGATAACATGAGGATAATGACTTGATTCCCAATGACCCGCCACGAGGAGCCTGTGTTCTCACGAATACCCATGCCCCCAAGGGCTGTGAACTATGGAAAGGCAACCTAATAAAAATTTTCCAAAGTTTCCAGAAAAAAAAAGCTTCTGGCCCCATAACATAATCAGGATATTCCACATATACCATGGGTTTATTTTCCCCATTCTGGATCATCAGGTGTGACTGGGAATCTCCCAAGCCAGTTAAGTCGAACATATCCCAAACTAAGTCTGGCTCCTGGAACAACTCAGGGGTGGTTTTTCAGGGCTCTGTGCCACGACCTGTCATTGCCCTCTCCCTGGCATGGCTTCTTGCCTCCCTCAAGGCCTATCAAGAGGGCTCGGCCTGGATGAATCTCCTTACAGCAGCAGACATTCTCCTTTACTTTATTCTTGGGATTTACACTCACTTTTATGTTCATTTACTGCTCTGTTGAAATTGGAACTGCCTTATGGCAGCTGGTTCAGCTGTACTGCCCAGGTGGCAAAACTAATAAACTTTGAGTCATCCACTTCTGGACCTCCATCTGGTCTCGGGCATTTGAACCATGGAGCATTCCAGGGCTGCCTGGGGCTGCCTCGTGCTAATCACCATTTCACAGATCACTTCTGTGTCTTTCAAAATGGAAAATCAAATCAACATTTTGTAGTCAAAAAAATGCACTGGATAGGAAGTCCAGTTTCATGATTTTGCATCTCTGTAAACTCTAAGAGGTTGTACGGCTGTAGGTATTTAACTACTTTGACCTTCAGACACATTCTCTATAAAATCTTGGGCATTTGGCCAAAATGGGTGCTTTTCGATCTTTTTAAAAAAAGGGCGGGGGGGGGAGCAGAACTCCTGTACCAAACCACATAATGCACAAAATCCTAATGTGTGAGGAAGTAACCCCCAGTGTTCTGGTTGAAGTGGAAGCAGGCCCACAATGTCACCCGGGGCAGCATAAACACAGAACTCAATTTGCAAATAGTAAATGGTCTTAAATTTGCTTCCTAGGTCTATACTTCTGACTCTTATTCTTCTTAACAGTCTGGCAGATAAAAATGATACCAGGGATGCAATTGTAGTCATTTTCCCATTAAAGCTCTTCCTGAAATTGGGTAAATTCTCTCAAGTCTGAGGTTTTTCTATAAGAAAGGTTTTTCTTTGATCTAACTATATATGAGAGATGGGGGGAGGAGGTTGTTCTTCTCAAATAAATTCTGGTAAAAGTCACTCTCCAAGTTGCTCTGGTGCTACTGAAGGCCAAGGATTCACATTAATAAAGGTAATTCTCTGCAAGCAAAGAATCATAAGAGGCTTGGTATTTCCACTCTTTTAATTTCAAAGTCAACTGAGAGTCAATAGACCAACATCAGCAATAGCTGCAAGAGGTAGTGAACTGACTGGATGATCACAGGTTAACCTGAAAATCCTAGATTGATCTGACATGGTTGCCAGGAGGATGTATGGGCTGGATTCTAGGCTGGAGATGAGCCCGACTACCTCCTTTCTTGCCCACGACCTCTTTCTCTCATCTCAATTTTGACTTCTGTGTTTCTGACCCTACCTTGCTAAGCTATATCTTTGATAACTATTTAGTAAAAGCAGAGTTATTTAGAGTAAGTTTGAATGAAGAGTCAAAACTCATCTCACCAACTGTTTCTAAATGGGATGCCCTATCAGTTTCTTGCACACAACAGTAACTCATGAAAACAAAAGAGCATTTCAGGACTAACAGCCTCTCACTGGGCAGAAAGGTTAGATAAGATTTTAAGCCACTGCCACCCAAAAACAAAGTGTGATTTGTCAGTAACTATTCAGAGGCAAATTTGGGGGAAAAATGAATTCTATTTAAAAAAAAAAAAAAAGGGAGCGACAGGGCTAAATTTAGCAACCCAGTGTTTAAAAGGGGCATTGCAAAACTAAGAGTAATCTACTATTTGCAATGAAGTATTTTAAGGCAGGAGAAGGGGGAGAAAGTCAACAGCTATGACGTGATTACGTATGAAAAATCAGAGGCTTCCTGGCAATTAATGACAAATTTTCCACAAATCAAGAGAATGCAGGATGTGACTTTTAGGTTAATAACTACATACTGTATATCCATTCTAAATATTGCATTAGATCATTACTTACATCCCCTAAACTTAGGGCCATTATTTCATCATGTGGACGCTATATAATTTACTCAGAATGTTGCCTTTATATGGTTTCATCTGAACAAAAAAGCCAACTTTGGTTTAATAATAATCATTCTGACAGAAAAACTATTATCTTAGATAACATAGTGGGTCCTGGTATTGTGTGTCTAACCAGAAAACCAATGGCATGGTCAAAGTGGCTCTCAAAGGGCACAGCCCCAAAAGACATGAGGAAGAATACACCCAATTATTTCCCAAAGCAGCCCCATGGGGTCTGTCACCACGTTTCACTTCTACCGAATGAGGATCAAACTGCAATAATAGAATTTTTCATCTCCAAAAAACCAAGTATGATGGGAAAAGTGGGGAAAACAATACTGGGATTGGGGTCCATTGCATCACAACTGGTCAATTTTTCCCTCCTGCTCCCTTGCACATATTCTGGCCTCCAACTAAGCTGGGCTAAACACCAATCATGCTTCACTTCTGCACCTGCCCATCTTTCCAACCATTCTTCAAAGTCCATTGCAATGTCACCATTTCCACTAAGTATCCTCTCATCACCCAAGCAAACAAATATTTCCCCTGCCTCTGAACAAACACAACCCCTTAATCTGCCTAACTCCAGCTGCCCTTTCACAGTCCACCTTATACAACTACACTTATAAGATGGCAAAGCTAAGAAAACCTAGATCAGTGGTTCCTAAACCTACCTGTGCATCATAGTCACCTGTAGAATTCCTGGACCCACCACCCCCCCGCCCTGGACCTACTGAATCAGACTCTCCAGGGATGGGGTCTGGGAAAAACATAATTTAACCAATGTAACCAGATTTGAGAACCAAAGCCTCAGGGAAATCTAGCCTGATCTCTTAAGGTTAGAGATGGATAAATAAAGGAACAGAGAAGGAAATAACTTACTTGAAGTCACACAGCTGGCTAATGACAGAACTTTAAACTACTCTAACTACAGTGTCCTCCTCCAACCTAACTTATTATCCATAGCTTATCTTATCCTTCCTTTTAAACCGGGAACTATTTCAGAGTAAGAACTGTTTGCTACAAACCCTTCATATATTCTCCCAGCACCTAACATAGAATTTCCACACTATTTTTTTAATGTTTATTTTTGAGAGAGAAAGAGTGTGTGAGCAAGGGAGGGGCAGAGAAAGAGGGGGACAGAGGATCCAAAGCAGGCTCTGTGCTGACAGCAGTGAGCCCGATGTGGGGCTCCAAGTCATAAACCGCAGATCCTGACCTGAGCTGTAGCTGGATGCTTAATCCATCCACTGAGCCACCCAGGCGCTTCCACGCACTAATTTTTTTAACGCGTGAATGGAAACAGTAAGTATTAGTTTATTTACTCAACAAATACTGAGTGCTGCTTTGTGTAAGGTATTATGTCAGCTACTGGGTACAAAAGTAAATAAAAAGACACAGTCCTGCTCTCTTTGGACTTAAGAATAGTGGAGAAGACAACTAAACAGTTATAGGAACTTGCACGGGGAGAACTTTAAAAACAAAGAGAATATCATGTGGGCAAGCCCTAAGGCAAGAAAGAGAGTGGCATACAGGGGGAAAAAAATCTGAAAGTAGATGCATATAACTGAAGCATGACAGGAAAGAGACAGGAAATGAAATTAGAGGTGGACAGATCCTGCCGGCCCCTGAAGGAGTCATTCTCTGCACATCTTTCAGAATGATTATTTTATTTTATTTTATTTTATTTTATTTTATTTGTTTGTTTGTTTGTAATTGATCTCTACACCCAACGTGGGGCTCAAACTCACAACCCCAAGATCACAAGTCTCATGCTCCACCGACTGAGCCAGCCAGGTGCCCCTCAGAATAATAGTTTTAAAATCAAGAATTATATTATATCATCCTTCTACTTAAAACTCATAGGGCTTCCCACTGCATTTGGAATTAAACCCAAAGAATGGACTGAAAAGAGACAAGAGAGAAAAGGGACCAGTTACAGATACTGTGAAGGTCCAGGCATAAGCCTATGACCGCTCAGACTAAGTTCGTGGCAGTGGAAATGGCCAAATGAATGGATTTAAGATCTCCTTTAGGGATAGAATGGACAGAACATGTAAAAGACTGTATGGGAAGGGGATGGCAGATAAAATGGTGAGGAAGAGGAGGGAGCTACACATAACTCCCAGGTTTCTGGCTGAATATCTGGGTAGGCTATGAAGGCACTAACAGAAATAAGCAAATCCAAGAGAGGAAGGAGGTGAAGGGAAAGGAAAACAAGAACCCTCCTTTGCATATGTTGCATTGGAGATGCATGCAAGACAATCATTGGGGCTGCAGTCATCAGCATATAGAAAGTATTTAAAGTCATTCCCTAAGGGAAAATAGGGAGAGAAAATTAGAGAAGAAACCAGGAACAAGGTAAAACAAAAGAAGATAAGTCTCCATGCCCAAAATTGCCTCTAATCAGAGGTATGAATAATGATGCAATTCAAACCACCAGCACCAATTTACCCCAAAATAAGGAGTAGGTGAAATAAACTACGATATTTAAACATAACAGGAGATAAAAGTAGGCATTTAAAATGGTGCAACAGAAGAAGATAGTACCATGTGAGGAAATGTTTATAATTTTTTTAACTTTTTATTTTAGAACGGTTTTAGAGTTACAGAAAACTTAACAAAATAGTAATGAGTTCCCATATACTCCACACCCAGTTCCTCTATTATTTTTCTTTTCTCTGCTGATTTAATTTCTTACTTATTTTTTAGCTGACACAATGTTACATTGGTTTCAGGTGTACCACCTAGAGACTCAACTTCTCTAGACGTTATGCTGTGCTCAGCACAAGTGTGGCTCCCATCAGGCTTCCTTCAACACCATCCCAGTACCATTCACTATATTCCCTATGCTGCGCCTTTTATTCCCTTGACTGTTCATTCCAATGCTCCTATTAATTAGCCTCTTACCCCAGTGTGATACATATTTTACAATGAAAGAGCCAATATTGACACATTGTTATTAATTAAAGTCCGTGTGTTCAGATTTTCTTCATTTAAAAAAAAAATTTTTTAATGTTTGTTTACTTTTGAGAGAGAGAGACAGAACTTATTCTTTTTGAAGCAGGCTCCAGGCTCTGAGCTGTCAGCACAGACCCAGGACACAGGGCTCAAACACACAAACCGTGAGATCATGACCTGAGCCCAAGTTGGATGCTTAACCGACTGAGCCACCCAGGTGCCTCAGGTTTCCTTCATTTTTAATGTTCTTTTCAGCTCCAAGATCCTATTCAGGATACCTATCACATTCTATTTGGTGGTTGCTTCCGTAGGCTCCTCTTGATTGTAACAATTGATCATACATTCCTTCTTTCTGAGGACCTGGACAGCTTTGAGGAGTATAGATCAGGTATTTTGGAGACTGCTCCTCAATAGGGATTTTTCTTCTATTTTTCTCATAATTAGAGAATTATGGGTTGGTCTTTGGGAATTTGGACTTTTTGGAAGAAAGCTCACAAAAGTAAAGGGCCATTTTCGTCCATCTTATCAAAGGTACAAACTATCCATATGACTTAACATTGTTGGTGTTGACCTCCATCACCTGCCTGAGGTGGTGGCTATCAGGTATCTCCACTGTAAAATCATTCTTTTTTTCCTCCCCCTTTCCACAATGAAATCTTTGGGGGTGAGGAGTTATGCTCCTCCTTCTCAAGGATGAACTGTCCACATAAATTATTTTGAATTCTGCATAGGATATTTGTCTCTTCTCTCCTATTTATTTATTCAGTCATTTATTTATATCAGCACAGAGTCCTAGGTATTTATTTTATACTTTGGGTTATAATCCAATATGACTCTATTTTGTTGCTCAAATCATTCTTTTTTGGCCACTGGGAGCTCTTTCAGTTGGCTCCTTTGACACACACCCCATCATGGTGAGGTTTTTGTTTTTAAGCACTTCTTTTTTTGTGGCACTACAGGATACTCCAGGATCATCTCTAGAAGTTCTGTTCCAGGCTTACAAGAAAGCATAAAAAGAAGGGGGATCAAAAGGTAAGTAAAGGGAATGTCTATTTATATATTATGTTAATATATTATATATAATATTTATTTAAGTGTCAACCAGTGCCTCATTCATTCATTTATTCAAAAATCTTGACATCACACCTACTATGTGCCAGGAACTGTTCAAGGCACAGGGGAAATAGGAGTGAATAAGACAGACATGGTTGCACTGTCATGAAGCTTACATTCCAGGGTCAGCTACATTCAGGCATAAAAAAACAGGAGGATATCAAGAAATGATAGATAGAAATGATTTTCTAGACCAGCAGGTTAGAAAAGTCTCTTTGAAGAGGTTAACACTAGGGGCACCTGGGTCACTCAGTCGGTTAAGTGTCCAACTTCGGCTCAGGTCATGATCTTGCAGTTCAGGTCATGATCTCCCAGTTCTTGCGGGTTCGAGCCCCGCATGGGACTCTGTGCTGACAGCTGGAAGCCTGGAGCCTGATTCCGATTCTGTGTCTCCCTCTCTCTCTGCCCCTCCCCCACTTGTGCTCTGTCTCTCTCTGTCTCTCAAAAATAAATAAATGTAAAAATAAAAAAATTTTTGAAGATGTTAACACTTAACTGGAGACCTGTAGAAAGCATGTGAAAATCTAGGGGAATCTTTCTAGGCAACCACATCAACAACTAAAAGACTTTCTTGCGGTAAAAAATTTACCATATTTCAGAACAAAAATAAGGTCACTGGAGCAGGAACGTAGTAGGTAAAAAAGGCAATAGTATAAGATGGGGTTAAGGAGGGGGGCGCCTGGGTGGCTCAGTCAGTTAAGCGTTGGACTCTTGATTTCAGCTCAGGTCATGATCTCACGGTTTGTGAGTTCAAGCCCCCGTGTCAGGCTCTGTGCTGACAGTGTGGAGCCTGCTTGGTATTCTCTCTTTCTCTGCCCCTACCCTGCTCATGCACTCTCTCTCCCGATTCTCTCTCTCAGAATAAATAAATAAACTTAAAAAAAAAAAAAAAAGATGGAGTTAAAGAGGGAAGCAAGCACCAGAACATGTAGGTATTGCAGGCCTGAGTAAGGACCTAGAATATCATTCTAAGTGTCATGGGAAGCCATTGATTTATAATAATTAGATCATCTGGCTGTTATATGGAGTATTAAGGGGGAATGAATGAAACCAAATGATCTCACATGAGGTTGGTATTACAGCCTCTATTTTACAGATGAAAAAACTACGCCTAGGCAGATTAGGTGTCTCGTCTAGGTCACACAGTGAGTTGCTGAATGGCAAATCTATGACTCACTCGCAGGTCAGTCTAATCTCCAGCCCATAGGGCTAAGGAGGGAACGCATTCAGGAGTGGAATGGCTATCCCATGTTGAAAAAAGAACAAGAATTATACCTATTCATACTGCATTTACCATTTTAAGCTTCTAGTATTCACTAACAATAAAAGCTAATATCTATATTAAGTACTTACTGTGTACTGTTCTAAGCATTTTATGCAAATTATCTTATTTCATCCACATGACAACTGTATGAGAGAGGTGCTATGATGAACCCATTTTACAAATGAGAAAACTGAGGCACAGAGCAGTTTCATAATCTTCCCACAGTTATATACCTAGTAAATGGACAAGCCAGGACCTGAACTCAGCTAGTCTGGATTCAGGCATTCTATTCTGTATTTCATACAGAATCAAACTCCTTAGTATTCCTGAATGGCCATGATCCTAGAAAAGTTTTATTGACTGTCCTACTTGGTAAAGAAAAGACAGTCAGTAAACATCCTTTCTATTAGGTAAACCTCTACAGATAAGTCCGACCTTAATTATTACGTAATCCTTAATATGGTACTCACTCAAAGATTTCTGCTTTGCTGCAACTATGTCTTTACTTCTATTCCAATGTAATTAGAAATAAACTTCAACCTATAAACATTTTACCTGTAAACACTGGAAAAACCAGTAGAGCTGTTATGTAATTTTAAAATCTCTACCTTTATTTGCTTAGCAAAGGAAGAACATATTGTCAAATCCTTCTCTTTGGGGCATTTTTTTTTAACCTAATGAAAGGAACACACACATTTCACATTCCTCTGAACTATCACTAATGGTAGTCAAATCATATTGATGTTTATTTTATATACTGAACTCAAAAAGAAAACATATTTGCATCATACTCAGAATAATTTTGCCAATCCATCTGAATCAAAATCAGACATGTGGAAACTGGATCTCAAATGCCAGAAGGTAAGACCAGACAACACAGAGAGACAGAATTTCAAAAGCATGTTTAGTGTAATACATCAAACATATTTCTTACCATTAACCACTGACCCAGTCAATCATTTCACTCAAAAAGTGGTTATGAATAACTAAAAGGAAAAAATGTGATGAGTAAGTGGAAATATAGAAAGGTAACAGTTAGTGACATGATGTACTTATTTATTCCTGTGATGTCTTCGGTTTCAAATGTTTTCTTCGAATATGGTTTTACATTTGAAATAACTTCATTCTTTAAAATATTTGTTTCTTAAAACAAATGAATAAACAAACAAAAAGCAGAATCAGACTATAAATATAGAGAACAAACCGATGGTTGCCAGAGGGAATGGGGGTGAGAGAGTGGGCAAAATGGATGAAGGGAAGTGGAAGATACAGGCTTCCATTTATGGAAGGAGAAAGTCTCAGGAATAGAAGGCATAGCATAGGGAATATAGTCAACGATATTATAACAGCACGATATGGTGACAGATGGTAGCTACACTTGTGTTGAGCACAGCAGAAGTACAGAGTTGTTGAATCCCCACGCCGTACACCTGAAACTAATGTAACATTGTGTGTCAACTACACTCAAACATTTTTCTAAGTTCTGTTTTTAGAATACATACATTGCTCTGCAACGCTAGTTTTAAAAAGAAGTTATAAGAAATGAAAGTTACTTTTGTTTATTGTTTCCTTCATGCATTTAGCAGATATTTAATAAGCCCTTATTATATGCAGAGCACTCTGTCAGGTGCTGTCAGAGGTCCCAAAATAAAAAAAAGAGAGTTTTATCTCTCAAGACAGTTAAAATCTTTTTTTCCATTTTTGTAAATGTTTTTATTTATTTTTGAGACAGAGAGAGACAGAGCATGAGCAGGGGAGGGGCAGAGAGAGAGAGAGGGAGACACAGAATCTGAAGCAGGCTTCAGGCTCTGAACTGTCAGCACAGAGCCCGACGCAGGGCTCCAACTCACGGTCTGTGAGATCATGACCTGAGCCGAAGCTGGATGCTTAACAGACTGAGCCACCCAGACGCCCGAAAGCTAAAATCTTTAATTCAAAATAGAAATAATCAGTCCCACAAGAGACTTTTTAAAAAAAATCTATCAAGTAGACAGGACGCCTAGGTGGCTCAGTAGGTTGGGCGTCCCACTTTGGCTCAGGTTATGATCTCGCAGTTCGTGGGTTTGAGCCCCATATCGGGCTCTGTGCCGACAGCTCAGAGCCGGGAGTCTGCTTCAGATTCTGTGTCTCCTTCTTTCTCTGCCCCTACCCCACTCATGCACACTGCCTCTCGCGCTCTCTCTCTCTCTCTCTCTTAAAAATAAACATTAAAAAAAGTTTTTAAATACAAAGCAGCATTTTTCACAGAGCTACAACAAATAATCCTAAAATGTGTAAGGAATCACAAAAGACCCTAAATAGCCAAAGCACCTTGAAAAGGAAAAGCAAAGCTGGAGGCATCACAATACTGGATTTCAACTTAAATTACAAAGCTATAGTGATCAAACCAGTATAGTACTGGCACCAAAACAGACATATATATCAATGAAGTAGAATAGAAAACCCAAAAAGGAACCCAAAACTACATAGTCAATAAATCTTTGACAAAGCATAAAAAGAATATGCAACAGGGAAAAGATGGTCTCTTCAACAAATGGTGTTGGGAAAACTGGAACAACATCCAAAACAATGAAACTGGACCATTTTCTTACACCATACACAAAAATAAGTTCAAAATGGATTAAAAACCTACATGTAAGACCTGAAACCATAAAAATTCTAGAAGAGAACGCAGACAGTAACATCCATGATGCCAGCCGTAGCAACTTCTTTCTAGATATGTCTCCTAAAGCAAGGAAAACAAAAGCAAAAATAAACCATTGGGACTTCATCAAAATAAAATGCTTCTGCACAGCGAAGGAAACAATCAACAAAACTAAAAGGCAACCTATGGAATGGGGGAAGATACTTACTTGCAAATGACATACCAGATAAAGGGTTAGTATCCAAAATATATAAAGAACTTATAAAACTGAACACTCAAAAAACCCAAAAAATCCAATTAAAATGGGCAGAAGAGAAAAAAGAAAACATCCAGATGGCCAACAGATACATGAAAAGATGCTCAACATCACTGATCATCAAGGAAATGCAAATCAAAACTACAATGAGATATCACCTCACACCTGTCAGAATGTCAACAACATAGAAGCAACAGATGTTGGCAAGGATGTGGAGAAAGCGGAACCCTCTTGCACTGTTGGTGGGAATGCAAACTGGTGCAGCCGCTCTGGAAAACACTATGGAGGTTTCCATCCAGCAACTGCACTACTAGGTATTTATTCAAAGAATATAAAAACACTAATTCAAAAGGATACATGTACCCTGATGTTTATAGCAGCATTAACTACAATAGCCAAATTATGGAAACAGTCCAAGTGTCTCTCCACTGATGAATGGATAAAGAAGATGGGAGATATATATATTATAATATATAAAAATTATTAATATATTACATTAATGTATAATATACAATGTATTATACATAATGGAATATTACTCAGCCATAAAAAAAGAATAAATCTTGCCATTTGCAACGATGTGGATGGAGCTAGAGAGTATTATTACTAAGCTAAATAAGTCAGTCAGAGAAAGACAAATACCATACGATTTCACTCATATGTGGAATTAAAAAAAAAAAAAAACAATCAAAGGCAAAAAATAAAAGAGAGAGAAGCACTCCAAGAAACAGACTCTTAACTATACAGAATAAACTGATGGTTACCAGAAGGGGGGGGGGGGGGGGGGGGGATGGGTTAAATAGTTGATGGGGATTAAGGAGGGCACGCGCTGTGATGAGCACTGGGTATTATATGGAAGTGTTGAATCACTACACGGTACACCTGAAACTAACATTGTATGTCAGCTAACTGGAATTTAAATAAAAACTTAAAAATAAATTAAAATAAAATAAAATAAAATAAAGGTTAAGCTCAGAGAGACATGCTCCTGCCGACCTTGACAACACAGCCTGCATGGGCTCTACAGCCACAAGGAACAACCTGTCAACAACCTGAAAGGGTTTGAAGGACTCTGAGCCCCTAGTGAGAGCTGCAGCCCAGCAGACACCTTGATCGTAGCCTCTTAAGACCTGAGCAAATGGTCCAGGCTTTCCTAGACTCTTCACCCATGGAAACTATAATGTAATAACCTTGTGTTATTTCGAACTATGCATGTGTTAATCTATTACATGGCAATAGAAAATTAATACAAGGCTGAAGCCGCTGAAGTAGATGAGTCGGCTGAATGCTTCCAAGGAAAGCAGAGGACAGGGGCAGGGCTCTGGAGTCAACCAAAGAGGGAACAAAAAAAAAAAAAAAAAAAAGAACATAACTCTAAAGGAAGTGAAGGTGGGAAGAATAACAGAAAGGTGTGGTGTCTGGAGGCCAAAGGAGAAGCATGTTAGAAGAACAGTGTTGAATGTGTGCCAAATAGCCAAGTGAGGCCAAGGAGGAGGACAGTGAGAATCTCAGACTCAACAAAAAGAAATTAGCCTTCAAAGGCAATGTCAAGAGAGAAATTGGAGTGGATATCATAACGCAAAGGATTAAGAAAAGTCGGTGGAAAACAGAAAACTCAATACAAATAATACATGTAAGTCTGGCAGTAAAAGGAGGAAAGAGACAGAACAATAGCTGGAATGCTTAGCCAAATTACCAAAAATGGTGTCAAGTGAAGATTGTTCGTGATGTTACCTTTTCCAGGGTATACAGACTTTAATAGAAAACTAACAAACACAAAAGCCTTAGAGCTAAAGGAATGAATCTCTCTGAGTGGAATTTCAGGCATTTCCCTCAAGTTCATGGGAGAAAGATTTTATAATTGAGTCATTTTCCTAGAACCTTGAAGTCACAGAGCTATATAAAACAACGCTGCATAGAACAACAGCTTATAAACCAAGCTCCGACATGAGAACAAAAATTCATTTACACACTCTGACTACATCTGATCATTCTAACTGACTAAAATCCAAGAATGTAAAGGTGATTCGAATGAGGATTTTTGTCTGGCCACATCACACCGCACTGCTCTCCTGAGCTTCTGTGGCATGGCTCCCAGAATAACAAGGGAGACTCACCAGCATACAGGACATGATTAAGTTCTTCAGTGGTGACTCTTCTTAAAGTGTCCTCATGGGACTTCAAGGGAGAGGTGCAAAACCAGGTGTGAATTAGGGCAAGAAATCATGTCAGTGACCAAATGATTCAGCAGGTAAAGTATGTGTCACATTATTACACTTCAAGAAAAAATTCATGCACTGAAGACAGGTACACAGTGCCAAGGACTGCCATTTAATTAACAAAATCAACTCAGTGATAAAAACAGACAAACAAAAAACTCTAAGAACACCAAGAAAGAAAAAATACATTATGTTTTTTTAACGTTTATTTATTTTTGAGACAGAGCACGAATGGGGGAGGGTCAGAGAGAGAGAGACACAGAATCCGAAACAGGCTCCAGGCTCTGAGCTGTCAGCACAGAGCCCGATGTGGGGCTCGAACTCACGGACCGCGTGATCATGACCTGAGCCGAAGTCGGCCGCTTAACCAACTGAGCCACCCAGGCGCCCCTCTATTTTTATATACTAATTCTGTTGTATTTGAAAGTGCTAATCTTGTACTTACATTTCATATCTTCAATCAACAAATACGTATTGAGTGACTACTTTGTTCCAGGCAACGTGCAAGGTGCTGGGAATACAATAGTGAAAGAGATAAATCCTCTGCCCTCGTGGAACACAGGGTCTAGAGAGAGGACACGTTAAACATGTACAGCCTATGGGGCGCCTGGGCGGCTCGGTCAGTTAAGCCTCTGACTTCGGCTCAGGTCGTGATCTCGGGGTTTGTGAGATGGAGCCCTGCATCAGGCTCTGTGCTGACAGCGCAGAGTGTGCTTGGGATTCTCTCTCTCTCTCTCTCTCTCTCTCTCTCTCTCTCCCTGTCTCTGCCTGTCTTCTGCTCTCTCACTCTCTCTCTCTCAAAATAAATTTAGAAACTTAAAAAAAAAACAACCATATAAAGCCTAGTGAGGTGAGGAATTTGGGGACAAGCCTAGGGGACTTTGAGCAAAGTGACCTTGGCATGATAAGCATGATAAGCATATTCTTTTCACACTTCCCTGCCCCCTCCTGCCACCAGGACACAAAAACTGCTTTTGGCAAATATAACTGCTATGTTACAGCCATCTTTACTGGTGTGGGAGTCACTTCACGGGAACAGAAACAATAATAATACTCCACTCTACATACGAACACCTGGGCAACCTCACCTCTGTTCTTACTAACACATCTGACCAGAGACTAAAACCAAGGAAACTGATTTCAGAACCTTGCTAACTTACATCCCACAGTCAGAACTCAACAGCAAGCCACATGACACAAGCTGGATGGCTTTTAAGGTCTAAGTTGCAAACTGTGGATGTGTTTGGACTTTTCAACATCACCTTTAAGAGACCTCAAAGGTACACCGACATAATCAGCCTTTGATGACACACTGTATCATATATCCACATTCTCATATGCCCCTAATTTCATACATTTGCATACGATCTGCATTCTAACGTATCCGCAAATCTGTTTTTCTCTGCTAGAGGACTGTAATATGATAGAGCCCTTAAGGATCCACTTTGCTTTGTTGTGTCAATCCTCATATTCATCAGACAATGATCATTCTCTTAGCCACATCCTCCACCTACTCCTTAACCACAATTGGAGGGCTAGACAGTTCTGAAGAGGGCAGAGTCTTTGAATCTTTTTGATATCCTCAGCAGTTTGGTGGAAAGATATTTGGATCCTGAGTCCCAGGGTCAGCCTAGCTCTTCACTACAAAGTTCTGAACCCCGACTCAGGTTTGCAAAACATAACCAACTTCTTTATAGCCCTGTTCGTATAACTTCACAATAACATGGTAAAAGCACTTTGAAAATACTCAAATGTAAGAATCCTAAAAAATTATCCTTTAAAAAAAACATATTATCCAAGCAAATACAGACCAAAGAGCTCACATGGGGTTTTACTCTACAACAATTTAGTAATTTCTATTAGATTGATGCTCTCCATCTTTCATTCATACAAATAATCCATCTAGGAAAAACAATTCCCAGAGATGACAAAAACAGGTCAGTCAGCTTTAGAAATTCCAGGTATATTGATTGTTTTTATTCATGAAAGAAGTTTCTGAACTGCAAATTTTTTTAACTCTTATAAATATTAAACACACTTTAAAACACTGCTGGTTCAGAAAAATAGCAGTGGAACCACTGATTAAAATCAACACTTTGTACCTGAAACAAGTATAATTCTGTATGTTAATTCTATTGGAATTAAATTTTTTTAACTCAATGTTTGGATGAATCAAACCATTGATTAAATCTTCAGGTAGACTATAAAGCAGCAAAAATTGATTTCTAATGAGATTTCTAAGACAAATCATCAGCAGTTTACCTCCAGAGGTTGCAAACGGGCAGCTCGTGAGCAGGATTCCATTCACAACTGCATTTTGTCTGGGCTATGTAGCATTTCGAAAATTAAAAAGTTTTATATAAAAATTCAAATGTCTTACTTCAAAAATTGAAGATCTGGCTATACTGGGCCAGTATGGTGGAACTGGCTTACACTGGCTCCGCAGAGTTGATTGTTAGCATCTCCTCCAAACACGTTCAGTAACGATCGTATTAGAGGCTTGAAATCAGCCATGTGGAAATGTTTACACAATGAGAATTGGCAAATGCTACAAATCGCTGCTCTTTTTTTTTTTTCTTTTTTTCTTTTTGCTTTAAGAAAGCAAGTTGAACATTTACAAGCACACCCCACACTTGGGACCACAATCTCACATGACAGCAAATGCTGGAGTGAGGAGTGACTAAGCCCTTCCTAGCCCATATCCACCACTATTGTTCCTTGTCTGGCTCACTTCACTCATTTTAATAACCTGCCTGGCATATTTAAGTATTTGCAACTCCTGGTTTACAGTCATAATGTATTCAAAACAACTCTTAGGTGATAACAAAGAAAAAAACAAAGAACAAAAACCAAAAACCTAAGCCACTGTGCTTGCTTGATAATTAAAAACAAAGACCAGGCTTAAATTCAACACAGTTGGACAAAGTGAAATACCATCTACAGATTCCTTCTTCTCCCTATTTTAGTCATTGTGGTATTTAGGCAAACAAGAACATTGTGATGGTTTTCAAGTCATAAATGGAACAGTTAGCAAATATAGATATTTTTTAAATGATAAGAGTATTGTTTAACTGTATACCCTTAAGAAACAAATAATGAAAAGCTGAGGATTTTTATTTCTAGTGGGGGAAAGATCATCATTGCTTTTCAAAACTCTGAAGGCTTTGGTTTGTCTGCAAATGGATATATGACAGATATCTTGAAACCCTGAGCAGAAAAATTCTGACACGAGACAAACCTCTGATTAAATGACTCTTGACTAGAATGTCTGAACATGAAATCAGATATGATAGTGGTCAGAAAAATTCCCTTTCATGTCACATTACATGGGTTCACACACAGATGAACCCATGCTTAGCCTGCCCTAATACATAGGTCTGTGCTTCCAAAGACAATATATCCCTCCCTTCCCTTGGGGCATGAGTATCAGAGTCCCACCCACCAGAAGAAAAGCATTTTCCAGAAACCACTTCCACAGTCCCAAGAACAAAGACAGAGGACAAAATCTGGGGAGGAATGCACACCAAGGGAAGTTCCTAAAACAGTTCCCATCGACTGGTTCCGTAGATGTGAATACTGTCCTGCCAGTAATCACCACCACCGTAAGGAAGGGGCAATCTGACCAAGTGCCAGAAGCCTCAATACACACCACTTTTCAAATTCTATCTTCTCTCCTCCACCTCTCGCTACATTTCTCTTCAGTCTCAGACCTACTTCAGCATGATTCCTGGCCTTTTCTTTTTTTCGACATGCCCCAAAATGACAAGTATTTGGAATTCTATCCTAGTCCCCAAATTATCATATGTTCAATTTTACTGTGGCAACAAATCAAGGATAGTAAAGCAACAGGAAGAAAGAAATAGAAAGGAAAGAAGGTGAGAGGGACAGAGGAGAAGAACAAAGAAAGGACAAAAGCATGTTTGAGGTAACATGAGAGAAGGGGACCAAGTTGATAAAAAGGAGGAAAGCCACTGTTGTGTTTTTGATTGCTCTTAATATAAATGTAGAGTTAGGGGCGCCTGGGTAACTCAGTCATTTAAGTGTCTGACTTTGGCTCAGGTAATGATCTCACGGTTCCTGAGTTTCAGCCCCGTGTCAGGCTCTGAGCTGTCAGCTCAGAGCCTGCAGCCTGCTGCAGATTCTGTCTCCCTCTCTCTGTCCCTCCACTGCTTGCACTCTGTCTCTCTCAAAAATAAATTAAAAAAAAGAAACACACACACACACACACACACACACACATATATATATATATGTTGAGATATATATATATATATATATATATATATATATATATATATATATATGTTGAGTTGGGGTAGAATCCAAATACTATTCTTGGTCACCCGTGAAACATTTTGCCTCCGATTTTCGACATGCTCTCACTTCCATGGGACATTCTCCAGTATACATGGGAAAGCTTAGGAAATGATCCAGCTAAACTTAAAAGCAGTTTGTTGATAATACTGAAAACAAAAACAAGGCAGAACAATAACAAAAAGAGCAAGAGTTTTACCTACATTCAGTAATGTGTACTAGCAGTGCTAACTTACATCGAGTTTTTTGTTTTCTGTATATTGATTTTCACTGATCTAATGCTAAAGACCTGGACCTCAAGAATAACAGAGTTCTTCTCATTTTATTTTATTTTATTTTTTATTTCAATTCCAGCATAGTTAACATGCAGTGTTATGTTAGCTTCAGGGGGTACTGAGTGCTTTTAGTAAAAGAACTCAAGGTGAGCCTGAGTACTTCTGCTCACAATTCTCAGGCGCGTACGGCAGCTGACTGAAAGTATTTCCTGGACTTACAAGTGGTCTCAGCCCACTGCCTAGTCTGAGCTCCAACCATCATCCACGGGCCTCGCCTGTATAATGACATAAGCAATATGTCACCACTATTTTTAGCTTAATTTTAGCACACACGTTCCCTCAACTTAAAAAAAAAAAAAAAGCAGTAGCAAGATTTTTACTTTTTAATGGTTGTATTCTAAATGTTTTTTTTTAACCTTTATTTATTTTTGAGGGACAGAGAGACACAGAGCACAAGCAGGGGAGGGGCGGAGAGAGAGGGAGACACAGAATCCAAAGCAGGCTCCAGGCTGTCAGCATGGAGTCGACACAGGGCCAAACTCACGAACTGAGAGATCATGAATGGGCGCCGAGGTCGGACGCTCAAACGACTGAGCCACCCAGACACCCCTTAATGGTTATATTCTAAATAATTAATCGCAAGACTAGTTCACGAGCTCGAGTCCCAGGTTGGGCTCTGTGCTGACAGCTCAGAGCCTGGAGACTGCTTTGCATTCTGTCTGCCCCTCACCCACTCATGCTCACTCTCCCTCTCTCTCTCTCAAAAATAAATAAACATTAAAAAAATCTTTTTTAAAATTATTTTTGGGAAAAAATTAAATAAATAATTGCAAGACTTACTCAAAAGTAAAATCTTTGTGTAAAAAAAAAAAAAAAAATCAGTCTCTGCTGCAACCAATATAGCTCCTACGTCTGGACATGTAAGGTTAAGAAAGGCAGTAATAAGGTAAGAGTGTGCAAAAGGTGGGGACAAGGAAAGGAAACAAAACAGGAAAAACTAAGGTAGAGACAACAAT
The DNA here is from genome assembly GCF_023721935.1 of Panthera uncia. Lineage (NCBI taxonomy): Eukaryota > Metazoa > Chordata > Mammalia > Carnivora > Felidae > Panthera > Panthera uncia. The sequence goes on from NC_064816.1 coordinate 70,386,750, forward strand.
AATAATGATAATACAATAATAAAAGTTAACACTTATTTAGTGCTTACTATGTAATGGACTCTGCAGTAAGCACTTTACATGTATTAACCTATTTTAATCCTCATAGCAATTGGAGGAGGCAGACAGTGTTATTATCCCCATTTAATGAATGAGAAAACTGAGACAGAGCCATTTTATGACTTGCACAAGTCTTTAGCTACTTAGTAGCATATTGAGGATTTAAATTTCAGCAGTCTGGCTGGAGAGTCCATGCTCCTAACCACTACTCTATAGTCTAAATAGAAAGGTTACCAAATGAGAGAAAATAATTCAACAAGCTTAAAATTAAATTTAAGGGGTGCCAGGGTGGCTCAGTCAGTTAAGCATCCAACTTCGACTCAGGTCATGATCCCATGGTTTGTGGGTTCAAGCCCCCCATCAGGCTCTGTGATGACAGCTCAGAGCCTGGAGCCTGCTTCAGATTCTATGTCTGCCTCTCTCTCAGCCCCTCCCCTGCTTGTGCTCACTCTCTCAAAAATAAATAAACATACATTAAAAAATTAAATAACAAAAAAAAAGAAATGAGGTTTTACCTTATAAGGAAAAAAATACATTTTGCATTCAGATTAAAATGTTCTACCTAATAAACACAATATAAATTTTCATGTGTATTTGGCAACAGGTAACAAGCGCAATTACAAACATTAGAAATGAATATAAAAAGCCTTCTCCAGAAAGATGGGAGCACAAGATTTCAGCCACCAAGGACAGCCTATTTCTAGTGCAGTTCATGAGCCCACAGTGCCATCCAGTGATAAGGTAGGTGAATCACGCATACATTTCTCCTGCAGGTTACTATAATCTTTCCTATAGCTAATCCAGAATTTCCACACAAAAAAGGAAACTTACATTAGTAATACCTATCTTTTAATTTACTATAACTTTTGCAGAATGACCCTTACATTTAAATTTCCCCCTACTCTTTTTAAAAAAAATTTTTTTAAGTTTATTTATTTATTTTTACAGAGAGAGAGAGAGCAGGGGGAAGGGCAGAGAGAGAGGGAGAGAGAGAATCCCAAGCAGGCTCTGCACTGTCAGCATAGAGCCTGATGTGGGGTTGAACTCATAAACTGTGAGATCATGACCTGAGCTAAAACGAAGAGTCAGACACTTAACCGACTGAGCCACCCAAGCACCCCTCCCCCAACCCTTCTTAATTAAACATGCGAGTTTGACCAGAACATCCCAAGCTATTAACTTGAGGGGTAAGAAAGGTTGCTGATAATTTAGTAGAGTGATTCATTTCCCTCGAGAAAACATTCAAACTATTTATTAATAGCATCTGTCACCTAGTGACACCATATAGAGCACTTCAGCACTCGTGAATGTAACTGTTCAATTCATGGATAATGGAGTTGAGAAGCAGTCAGTGGCAAGGGCTGAAATATCCACTCCAAAGAACAACACAAATTGTGGGGAGCTCCCCATCAGCAGCACCTGTACTGTGGAACTTCCAGAAGGAAAATGGATGCAGCAAGTAACCATGTGGTGGAGGAGTGAGAGGTGTAGGGAGGAGAGCCAAGCACATATCCAACAAAGCAAAATTTCTCTAGAGACCTAAATAGGCAGGTGATTCGCTTTCAAAAATTCTCACGCTGGGAATGTTTACAATATGACTTAACTGAATTCTAAAGTTTAGTTTTTCATTCAAAACCATAATATTATTGGGGCACCTGAGTGGCTCAGTTGGTTAAGCGTCCAACTTCGGCTCAGGTCATGATCTCACAGCTTGTGGGTTCGAGCCCCACGTCGGGCTCTGTGCCAACAGCTCGGAACCTGGAGCCTGCTTCGTATTCTGTGTCTCCGTCTCCCCTGCTCATGCTCACCTGCTCGCTCTCTCTCTCTCCCTCTCAAAAATAAATAAATGTTAAAAAAAAATTTTTTTTTAATCATAATATTATCACTGATTATATCCTAAGACAAAATAACTATATATGTCCCTGGAAGCAATTCAAGAAAGATGCATTAGTGAGTTATTTTAATAAAATCTTTTGCTGAAATAGTCACCAAACTTTTAATAGTAGTTATTGCTAAGGAGTGGAATTTCAAAAAACTTTTAGTTACTAAGTTACACATTTGTATATTTTTAACAATTTTTTCATGAACATGCATTTCTTTTGTTAAAAGTCTGGAAAAGTCCTGTGCTCCACTCTATTACACTCATCAGGAAGAAACACTAAATAAGACATTTGTCTCTATTTTCTATATATCCCTTCTATATTTCAATCATGCAATTGATATGTTCACATACACTTCTAAAACTCAGCTTTTTTGCTTAAAATAACAAATAACAAAGAACTACTTATAAATCTAATTATTTGGTAAAGTGTATTTCCCAGTTATCAGCTAGGCCAGATTTTTAAATTCTTTCATTTTTCAAATGCCATGATTGATAACATATCTATGGGTACAAATATGATTAAAAAGAAAAATATGTGAACTCTGGTCACCAGTATGTGAGAAACAGAGTCTGACTTGAGGTTCATGTCTGTGGTCCCTGGAATGTCCCTCTCTCCAGCTGTTTTCCTTTAAGCTAAGGATTCAGGATGAAGAGTTCCCACACTCCTAAAGACTGTAAGTCACAGTGACCAGTTAGCTGCTGATTTTCATTTATTCCACACCATCAATGCCTAAAGTTGTGTTCAATTTACCATACAGTCATAAAGCTAAGGTTGTTTCCAAATTACCTTATGTTCTTTTGGTTCCCTATCTAGCTACAGGTCCCGTGGAAGCTTGTAGAGCAAAGACTTGAAGTACAGTGATGCAAATAACTAAACCCAGCCAAAAAAGTTGTATCAAGTATGACTTGAGTTTTGATTAAAACTTGGGGCACCTTGGTGGCTCAGTCAGTTAAGTGTCTGACTTCAGCTCAGGTGATGATCTCTCCGTTTGTGAGTTTGAGCCCTGCGTCGGGCTCTGTGTTGACAGCTCAGAGCCTGGAGTCTGCTTCGGAGTCTGTATCTCCCTCTCTCTCTGCCCCTGCCCCGCTCACACTCTGTCTCTCTCTCTCTCTCTCTCTCTCTCTCTCTCTCTCAAAAAATAAATAAACATTAAAATTTTTTTAATTATTTGGGGGAATTTTAATGCCATTTAATTGTACAAGTATCAAGATGATATATGGAAGAGATATACCTTGCAGGTTGACTGCAAGAAAAGATTATGGTAGCATGCAGAAGAAGTGTACATGTGACTCACCTACCTTATCCCTGGAAGACCAACCTCCTTTTAAAATTCTGGGGTGCCCGGGGTGGCTCAATGGGTTAAGTGTCCAACTCTTGATTTCAGCTGACAATGCAGAGCCTGCTTGGGATTCTCTCTCTCCCTCTCTCTGCCCCTTCCCTACTCGTGCTGTCTCAATCTCTCTCTCTCAAAATGAATAAACTTTAAAAAATTTTTTTAACGTTTTATTTATTTTTGAGACAGAGAGAGACAGAGCATGAATGGGGGAGGGGCAGAGAGAGAGGGAGACACAGAATCAGAAGCAGGCTCCAGGCTCTGAGCCATCAGCCCAGAGCCCGACGCGGGGCTCGAACTCACGAACCGCGAGATCGTGACCTGAGCTGAAGTCGGCCACTTAACCGACTGAGCCACCCAGGCGCCCCATGAATAAACTTTTAAAAATAAATAAATAGGGGCACCTGCGTGGCTCTGTTGGTTGAGAGTCCAACTTTGGCTCAGGTCATTATCTCATAGCTTGTGAGTTCGAGCCCTGCTTCAGACTCTGTGCTGACAGCTCAGAGCCTGAAGCCTGCTTTGGATTCTATGTGTGTGTGTCTCCCTCTCTCTTTCTGCCCCTCCCCTGCTCACACTCTGTCTCTATCTCTCTCAAAAATAAATAAACGTTTTAAAAAATTAAAAATCAATCAATCAAAATAAAATCTGACCCACAGGTCAAATGCAACAGTCTCCTGGGATGCTGCTTCAAACTGCAGGCTTCAAAGTTCTGCCCCAGAACTGGAAGTGAATGCTTGAGTGTGAGGCCCAAGAATCTGGGGGTTTGTTTGTGTGTTTGTTTGTTTGTTTGTTTTCATCTCCCTGGACACAGCTATTAGAATGGCCAAAATCCAGAACACTGACAACACCAAATGCTGGCAAGGATGTGCAGCAACAAGAACTCTCACGCTGGCAGGAATGCAAAATGGTACAGCCACTTTGAAAGTCAGCTTAGTGGTTCCTTACAAAACTAAATACAATCTTGCCATATGACCCGGCAATTGCACTCACCATTATTTACCAAAAGAGTTAAAAACTTACATCACTCAAAAACCTGTTTGTGGATGTTTATTATAGCTTTCTTCATAATTGCCAAAACTTTGGTTATTCATAATTACCCAAGCTGTAGTATATCCAAACAATGGAATATTATTCAGCGTCAAAAAGAAATGAGCTGTCAAGCCACGAAAAGACATGGAGGAAGCTTAAATGCATATTAGTAAGTGAAAGAAGCCCATCTGAAAAGGCTATGTACTGTATGATTCCAACTATATGACATTCTGGAAAAGGCAAAACTAGAGACAATGAAATGATCAGTAGTTGCAGGGTTGGGGAGGGAATGAACAGAGGATTTTTAAGGTAGTGAAAATATTGTGTATGATATTATAATGATGGATACATATCATTATACTTTTATCTAAACCCATAGGATACACAATGCTATGTACATCCCTAAGTTAAACTATGGACTTTGGGTAATTATGATGTGTCAGTGTAGGTTCATCCTGGGTAAAAATGTACCGTTCTGGACAGTGATATTGATAATAGTATAGGAAGAGAGAGTATATGAGAAATCTCTGTACCTTCCTCTCAATTTTGTTGTAAACCAAAAACTAGTCTTAAAAATACTGTTGTTGCTTTTTTTTTTTTTCTTAAGTTTCCTAGTGAACTTCATACATCATAATTTGGGGATCACTTTGTGGAGTGGCAGTTCTCAAACTTTGCTGTACATTAGAATCATCTAGAGAACTTCTAAAAATTCCAATGCCCAGACCATATCTCCAGAATTTCTGGGGGTGGTACATAGGTGACGTTTTTGAAACTCCCAAGGGATCCCAATGTGTGGCCAAGTTTGAGCACTGGCTATTAGGTAAAGCACAGAGGCCAAATGCAGCATTCCTTGGCGTCTAGGCATATTCAGCTTGAAGTTTTTAGCAGTAACAACAAGAAAAAATGTTTAATACCCACTTAGCCATGGTGGCAACAAATAAAACCTAACACACTGCCATTAAGAAAAATGTTAAGTATGGTTTAAACATGGAAAAAGATGGGGTGCCTGGGTGGCTCAGCTGGTTAAATGTCTGACTTCAGCTCCAGTCATGATCTCATGGTTCATGGGTTCCAGTCCTGCATCAGGTTCTGTGCTGACAGCTCAGAGCCTGGAGTCTGCTTTGGATTCTGTGTCTCCCTCTCTCTGCCCCTCCCCCACTTGTGCTCAATATCTCTCTCTCTCTCTCTTTCTCTCTCTCTCTCTTTCTCAAAAATAAACATTTAAAAAAATTTAAACATGGAAAAATACTTTTTACCAATATGACAACATACAAAAAAGGGAGGAGAAAAAGTTTTCAACAGTTTGAGGTTTTCAACAGTTTGAGGCAATGGAAAAGGAAACTTATTAAGTCCAGCCTTCATTGACAAAAAACTTATGCTCTAAATATCACAGGTCAGTTTCATTATATGACAAAGGAAGTAACAAATATTGTACATTTTTTTCATACCATTATAAACCAATCTGCAACAGTTTAGGGATATTTAGTAGATGCGGAAGCAGAATGTGTATCAAAACAAAACAAACTAAATATTCAATTAGGTACCAATGTCAGAGAAACCAAATTATTTCTCCAGTCAAATCTTTTTTTCTGTAGTTAAGAAGACTGACAGATGCACCTGGTTTTCCCTCAGTGGCTTACAAGACACTACATTAGTAAATTGGAAATAGTATATCCAAATACAATGGAAAACTACAGTCCTAGAATTCAAAAACCCTATTTTTACTCAAAGAAGTGCAAATTTCAGCCTCAAACTGGGCCTATAGGTTGAACACAACACTAAAGGAGAATGTACTCACTTTACTATTGTGGCCTGGCTTGAGTTCAATAAACTCAAAAATATAAAGAATTATGGAACTATTCGATGGGAAGGAAGTCATCGTTTCAGAAAAGACTCCACAATTTACATGATTTCAAATCATGCTTTAAGTTCTGCAGTTTCCTTTAGAAAAAACCTCAGAACCTATTTGTGTTATCATCTATCCTGTAAGTGTGGTTCCATTTCAGAAAGAATTGATTGAACTGAAAACAAACTATCCCACCAAGAAGACACCGTGTTCCTGGAATTTTAGAGATAAATATATAGATTCTAGAGCTACCCTGAAATTTCTGGCAATCGTCTCTCAGTAATGGTTTAATCCTCTGGCCCTGTGAAAATTCATCTAAAGTATAAAATTGCTGAAACTAAAAAAAAATGAGTACTTCAATCAGTGACACAAAGCTTGAGTTGATATGGAACAGGGAGCCTGGGTGGCTCAGTTGGTTAGGTGTCTGACTCAATTTAGGCTCAGGTCTTGATCTCACAGTTAGGAGACTGAGCCCTGCATCAGGCCCCACACCAGGCGTGCAACCTACTTAAGACCCTCCCTCTCCCTCTGCCTCTCCCCTGTCCTCTCCCTCTCTCAAAAAAATAAAAACTAAAGAAATAATTGATGTGGACCTTAACATACACAGAACATGACTTCTTTAATATTAACAAAAATTTATATATGAAGCCAAACTTTCTATAGCCATTTCTGCCTGCTAAGGTGGTAAATTAGTTGCTGCTAATTCCCACTGCTGCTATTACAGATGACCCCAAACTTAGGGGTTCAAAACAACACAAATTTGTTATCTTATAGTCCTGGAGGTCAGAAGTCTAAAACCACTGTCACTGGGCTAATGTCAAGGGGTCAGCAAGACTGATTCCTTCTGGAGGCTCTCTGGTGAGAATCTGTTTGCTTTCCCCTGACAGTTTCCAGAGGCCATCTGTGTTCCTTAAGGTGTGGCCTCTTTCCTCACACCACTCCACTCTCTTGCTACCATTGTCATAGCTCAAACTATTGACTCTGATCTTCCTCCCTCTCTCTTACAAGGACACTTGTAAGTACAAAGGATACTCTCCCTGTCTCAAACTCCTTAACTTAATCAGATCTACATTGTCCCTTCTACCATGTAAGGTAACATATCCACAGGTTCCGGGAATAAGGACATTGACATCTTTCAGGGCCATTATTCAATCTACCACAGACAGTAACGGGGAAGAAGTAGATGGTGGACATGGTCATAGTTAAACATTATGTTTCCCTTTCAACACAACTGGGCAAGGATTTCTTATGCTAGAATTTCAACACATCTACCCATTCTTCTGCCTTCTAAGACTGTTCTGGCCATTGCAAAAGCCACTAGCCACATGTGGCCAATTGAGCCTTTCATGAGCCCTTCATGAGCCCTCCAAATTAAGATGTGCTAGAAGTATAAAGTATGTATCAAATATGGAAAGACTTGGTACAGAAAAAAAATGTAAAATATCTCCTTATTGATTTTATATCAATTTTACATTGTGAAATAAAAATATCTTCATTATATTTGGTTAAATGAAATACATAATTAAAATTAATTTCACTACTTTCTTCTTACTTTTTTATTGTGGCTATTAGAAACTTTTAATTACGTGTGTAAGGAAGTAGCACTTCTTTGATGGTTAATTTTATGTGTCAACTTGACTGGATTAAGGGATGCACAGATATCTGGTAAAACATTATTTCTTCTGTTTCCAGAAAAAAATAGCCCTTGAATAAAGAGCAAAAGGGGCAGCTGGGTGGCTCAGTCGGCTAAGCGTCCGACCTCGGCTCAGGCCGTGAGCTCACAGTTCGTGAGTTTGAGCCCTGCGTCAGGCTCTGTGCTGACAGCTCAGAGCCTGGAACCTGCTTTGGATTCTGTGCCTCCCTCTCTCTCTGCCCCTCCCCTGCTCATGTTCTGTTTCTCTCTGAACAATTATCACATTTAAAAAAAAAAAAGAAAGAGCAAATGAAGTTCGCCTCACCAATCTGAGTGGGCACCATGTAATCCACTCCATCATCCAATCTGCCTGAATGGGAGCATCCATCTACTCCTGCCCCTGGAATCAGTGCTACTGGTCCTTGGGCCTTCAAATTTGTACGGAATTAAACTATTGGCCTTCCTATATCATATATATGTATGTAGCAGAATGTATACTATAGGTCTGGTCCTCTAGAGAACTCTGACTTTTTGAAAAAATTTTTTAATGTATATTTATTTTTGAGAGAAAGAGAGAGACAGAGCACGAGCAGGGGAGGGGCGGAGAAAGAGGGAGACACAGAATCTGAAGCAGGCTCCAGGCTCCGGAGCTGTCAGCACAGAGCCCGATGTGGGGCTGGAACTCAGGAACCACAAGATCATGACCTGAGTTGAAGTCGGACACTTACCCGACTGAACCACCCAGGTGCTCCTAGAGAACTCTGATTAATACAACTTCCAAAATGAGAACCCTGGAAAAATTCTCAAAATCAACTTTTTCAGAACCTGCAAGTTGAGCAAAGCCTTGGAGCTTGATGAATGATCATTCAAGAAAAATGACTGAATTTAAGTAAGAACAGTAAGCTTTTGTCTTAACTTGCCATATTACCATCCGCCTCGACCAGTTCCAAGGCAACCTTGAAAATCAACAGCCTCACAGCTAGCAACCTAGAAGCCACAGAAAGGGGCAGAATGAATTTGAAGTTTATGAAAGAGCACCATCACCAGAAAACTGTCACTATTTAACCTGCCTGGCAGTGCCCTAGAAGAGCGGCATTTTCAGGTTTGCCTTATTTGACTTGCCTCGGAGCTTACTCAGTACAAAAAGCCCTGTCCTCAGGACATTTGGAAAAACAATTAGCAGTAATTTTTTAACATCACAGCTAGCTGAGGTGGCAATACCCATGAGAGGAAACAAGAGGCTACTCCCAAACTTAAAAAGAAGCACTGGATAAAGAGATGTCCATAGGGAATATTGGAAAGCTCCAACATATTCCTGGGAATCTAGAAGGCAACATGCATGTGCAGGGCCATGTGCATGAACAAGAAAGACCTGACAAGACCTAATTAATGTTTCACTTACAGCCAACCTTCAGGTTCTGCACAAATGTGAAGTGAAGGCTAAGGTAGAGTTGGGAATTCTGTTCCAACACACACAGTGCAAAACTAAGAGATATATCGGCTCAAGACAGTTAAGGGAAATTCTCTTCCTACCTTAGGTGGTCTAAGCCTAGTACTCCTCAGACAACTGAAGATCTCTGGCCAGGGTGGCTCCCCAGTGTGATCTGAAGGTCTGAAGGTAAGCAGGTGAGATGGTCCATGCCTGCGAGGGCTAAGGACCCCTTTCCTTTCTCTCTTCTCCCACTCTGTCCCCCTGAGGCCTCCATTGGCAGAAGAAGCTCCCTCAGGGCGAATCTGCACTAGTTTTGGACTTGCAGGGGACCCTTTCCTGACACCTCCTGACTCTCAGAGGCCTTGCTTCCTGTGTGCCCCCCTTTTCCTTTTGTTCCCACAGATCCACCATCATCTTGATCTGGCAGCAAAATATGAGTGAATCCAACAATTCCATATACAAATCATGTTTCAACAAGGATTCCAGCCAATAGCATCGGAGGATCCCCTACCCCTAAATCCCGGGGACCTGACCACCAAGGAATTTCACTCAAATCACCCATCAGCCTATTACTATAATACCATGCTTTGGTCTATAACTGCACAGAACCCCTGACAGATTGGTAAGTTTGGGTAGGGACAGCACTCTACCCCCATCCAGCATGAAGCAGTTACTGAATTTGAGCCCTCTGCCCAAATGCCAAAGATGTATCATTGTAGATCCGTCAGGGGGAATGTAGAGGCTGCTTTTAGGCAAGCGGCTTGAGCAATGGAAACCTGAGTAAAGAAAAAGGGCCCACAGTGACCACTGGGCTAGATGCAAATAGACACATTAGGTGACCCACCTCAAAATATCCATAAGCCCTAGCTGACCAATGGGCTACTTACAACTGGGCACAGATACCAAACAAGGAAAATTCCATATGTGCCTATACCTTCTCACTTCCCCCCTTAACTACAGCCCCCTCCATCACTGCCTCCAGGCAAACAGTCTCTCCTTCACTGTCCTGCCTCCTGCTACCTTGTAGTGTATTCAATAAACTTCAATCTCCAAAAGAAGAAAGAAAAAAAGAAAGAAAGAAAGGAAGGATGGAAGAAATAAAGGAACAAAAGAACAATGGAAGAAATTGTCTGCCTAATCAGCAGCTAACCACTGAACTGAGCACAGACTTCAGCGGCTACACAAGACAAACAAGAAAGACTTTACAGAATTCATTCGATAAAGTCATTAAGCAAACAAATAATAGCAACAACATATAGCAACGATAACAAACCGTCGGGTACAGGAAAAATTCAATCTCCATAGTTTCTGCATTCTATTATTTAAAATATCTACTTTTGGGGACATCTGGGTGGCTCAGTCAGTAAAGCATCCAAGTCTTGATTTTGGCTTGGGTCATGATCTCTGCTCTGATAGCATGGAGCATGCTTGGAATTGTCTCTCTCCCTCTCTCTCTGCGCCCCCCCCCCCAACTTGTGCTCTCTCTCTCTCTCTCTCTCTCTCAAAAATAAATAAATAAACTTAAAAAAATAAAATATCCAGTTTTCAACAACAACAAAATTAAGAGACATGAAAAGAGATGGTAAATTATGGCTATGCACAGTGGGGGGTGGGAGGCGGGAGAAGGTAGGGGAAGGCAGTCAAGAGGAACTATCTCTGAGGAAGCCCCAGTGTTATATTTCCTAGACAAAGACTTTAAATCAGGTACTGTAAGTTTGTACAAAGAAAGACCTGAAAGAACCCTGCCTGAAAAATTAAAGAAAAGTGTAAGAATGACTATGAGAGTGGAGTCAGAAGAGAGGAAAGAATAACAGTGGAAGAATAAATATTCAAAAGAGCAATGGCCAAAAACTTCCCAAATTTGATGGAAAACATTAATCGACACATCCAACAAGCTCAGCGAATTCCAAGCAGGACCCAAAGAGATCCAAATCTAGACACATAAAAAATCAACTGACAAAAGACAGAGACAAAGAAAGAATTTTGAAAGTAGAAAGATTTCATACCTGACTTCTCATTAAAAATCACAGGTCCCATAGAAAAACATATGTGGGTAGAGAGAATTCCAAACAAGAATTTTATTCCTGGAAAAACTACCTTTCAAAACTAAAGGAGTAATTAAGACATTTTTAGAGAAACAAAAAAAAAAAAAAAAAAAGGAAGAATTTGTTGCTAGCAAACCTGTCCCACAAGAAATATCAAAGGGAGTCCTGTAGGCAGAAATGGAAAAAATAAATAAATAAATACTAGACAGTAACACAAATCCACACAAAGAAATAAAGAGCACCAGTAGAGCTACCTAAAATAAGTAAGGATAGGGGGCTCCTGGGTGGCTCAGTCAGTTAAGCATCTGACCTTGGCTCACGGTGTGATCTCACAGTTTGTGGGTTCAAACCCCACGTTGGGCTCTGTGCTGACAGCTCAGAGCCTGGAGCCTGCTTTGGATTGTGTGTCTCCCTCTCTCTCTGCCCTTCCCCTGCTGCGCTCTGTCTCTCTCTCTCTCTCAAAAATAAATAAATAAACATTAAAAAAATTGGGGTGGGAGGGGGCAACTGGGTGGCTCAGTCGAATAAGCATCCAACTTTGGCTCAGGTCATGATGTCACGGTTCGTGAGTTCTAGCCCATTAGGCTCTGTGTTAACAGCTCAGAGCCTGGAGCGTGCTTTGGATTCTGTGTTTCCCTCTCTCTGCCCCTCCTCTGCTCACGCTCTGTCTCTGTCTCTCAAAATAATACATAAATATTAAAAAAAATTTTTAAACAAAATAAGTAAGCATAAAAGACAGTATAAATATATTTTGTGCATAAATCTTTCTTCTTCTACCTGATTTAGAAGAGAACTGAATAGAGCCTATAGTGGTAAATCTGTGTTGATGAGCATACAATGTATAAAGATGTATCACAATAGTGGTGCAAAGAAAAGAGGAGGAAACAAAGTTATATTGGAGCAAAATTTTTACCTGGTATTCAAATTAAGTTGGTATTAATCTAAAATAGATTGTTTTAGATTGAGATATTATTTATAATTCCCAGGACAACACTGAGAAAATAATAAATTAATATGTATTATATATATAAAGGGAATTATAATAATACACTACAAAACATCTATTTAACCAAAAAAAGACATTAATGAAGGAACAAAGAAACAAAAAATATGTAAGACATATAAAAAACAATAGCAAATAGCAAATTTAAAAAGCAGAGATTAGCAAAATGCATTAAAAAAATCAATCTAACCATATTCTGTCTATAAGAGACACACTTTAAATTCAAAACCACAAAGAGGTCAAGGTAAAATGATGAAAGAAAATAGACCATGTGTCATTGGCTGTGCCTCCTCAAAAGTTCATGCACTGAAGTCTTAATCTTTGTACCTCAGGATGTGACCACATTTGGAGACAGTGTCTTCTAAGAGGCAATTAAGTTAAAATGAGGTCACTGGGATGTGCCCTAATCTAAAATGACTGATGTCTTTATGTAAAGAAAACATTTGGACACAGTGCAAAAAAACGATGATGTAAAAACATAGGTAAACATGACCATCCACAAGCAAGAAAAAAGGCCTGAACCAGATCCTTCCCTCATGGCCTTCAGAAGAAATCAACTCTGACAACACCCTCACCTCAGAGTTCAACCCTCTAGAATTATGAGAAAATAAATGTCTAGTGTTTAAGCCACTCAGTCTATGGTACTTCATTATGATAGCCCTAGCAAATAATACCTCATGAAAATGGTAGCCAAAAGACAGATGGAATACATACAAATATCAGACAAAATAGACTTTAAGACCAAAAACTTGTTACTGGAGGCAAATGAATTCATTTTACAATGATCAAATGGTCAATTTATCAGGAAGACATAACAATTATAAACATATATGAGCCTAACAACAGACCACCAAAGACCTGAAGCAAAAACTGAGAGAACTGAAGGAAGAAAGAGACAATCCAATAATAACAGATGGAGACTTATATACCCCACTTTCAATAATGGATAGAGTGACTAGGCAGAAAATCAACAGAGAAATAGAACTGAAATGCATAAATGTAAATCAAAACCACTTTACATGAATTACTTTATAAGAACTAAATTAAAAAATTATAGAGGGGCACCTGGGTGGCTCCGTCAATTAAGCATCCAACTCTTGGTTTTGGCTCAAGGGCTGATCTCTCACAGTTCGTGGGATTCAGCCTTGCTTCGGGCTCTGTGCTGACAGAGGGATTCTCTCTCTCTCTCTCTCTCTCTCTCTCTCTTTCAAAATAAATAAATAAATACATTTTTAAAACAAATTATAGAGAATAGCTAGTCATGTTAGGAAAGGATGTGGAAAAATTAGATACTTCATAAATTGCTGGTGACATTATAAAATAGTGCTGCTGTTTTAGAAAAAAAAATGACAGTTCCTCAAAATATTAAACATAACATTACTTTACAAACCAACTAGACTTAACAGGCATCTATATAACACCCCACTTCACAAGCACACCTGGAATATCCTCTAAGACAGACCATTCGTTAGGTCAAAAACAAGCCTCAGTACATTTAAAAAGACTGAAATTCACACAATGAAAGTTCTCCAACTACAATGGAATGAAGTGAAAAATTAATAACAGAAGGTATTTGGGAAATTCACAAACGAATGGAAATTCAACAGCACATTCCTAAAAACCAATGGATCAAAGAAGAAATCACAAAAGGAAATTAGAAAGCAATTTGAGATAATTGAAAAGGAAAACACAACACACCAGAACTTATGAGATGAAATTTAGTGAAACAGTCCTTAAAGGAAATTTAAAGTTGAAAATACCTACGTTTAAAAAGAAAATGACCTCAAATAAATAACTTAACATTCCACCATAAGACACCAAAAAAAGACGAGCAAACTAAACCCAAAATTAACAAGAGGAAAGAAATAATAAAGAGCAGGAATGAATGAAATAGAATGGAGAAAAACAACAGAGAAAATCAATGAAATCTAACGTTGGTTTGCTGGAATGATCAACAAAATTAACAAATCTTAAGGTAGACTGAGAAAAAAAAGAGAGAAGACTCAAATTGCTAAAATCAGGAATAAAAGAGTGAACATCTCTAATCATCTTACAGAAATAAAAAGGGTTATATAAAAATACTACAGGGGCACCTGGGTGGCTCAGTTGGTTGAGCATCTGACTTTGGCTCAGGTCATGATCTTGCAGTTGACGAGTTCGAGCCCCGTGTCAGGCTCTGTGCTGACAGCTCAGAGCCTGGATCCTGCTTCAGATTCTGTGTCTCCCTCTCTCTCTGCCCCCCACCCCCACTCATCTCTGTCTCTGTCTCAAAATAAACGTTAAAAAAATTTTTTTTAAATACTACAATCATATTCCAATAAATTAAGTCACCTAAATAAAATGACAAATTCCTACAAAGACACAAATTACTGAAACTGACTAAATAATAAATAGAAAATCGAAATAAACATATAACGAATAGGGAGATTGAATTAGTACTCATAAAACTTACAAAACAATTAAAAGTCCAGGATTTTTTAGCTTCATTGATGAACTCTACCAAACAATTAAAGAAAAACTAATGCCAATTCTCCACAAACTCTTCCAAAAACTAGGAGAAAAAGGAAAAACTCATTCTATGTGATATACCTGATACCAAAAACAGAAAAATATCCAGAAGAAGAAAACTACAGACCAATTCTCCTTTTGAATATAGACCCCAAAATCCTTAGCAATATAGTAGCAAACTGAATAGAGTAACAGATACAAAAAATTATGCAACATGACCAAGTGAGATTTTCCCCAGGACTACAAAATCAATCAATCAAAGTTTACCAATTAATAATCAAATAACAATTTAATAGGATAATTGATGAAAGCCAAATAATGATCTTAATAGTTTCAGAAACAGCAGTTGCTAAAATCTAACACCTTTTGTGATAAAAAACACTCAGCAAACCAAGTATAAAAGGAAACTCCTCAATCTGATAAAGAGCATCAATGAAAAAACCACAGCTCACCTCATACATACTGGTAAAAACTGAACGTTTTGCTCTGAAATAAAGAAGAAGAAAAGGTTGTTTGCTCTTGCTACTTCTATTCAACATTGTACTGGGATTCTTTCTACCCAGGGCAGTTAAGCAAGAAAAAGAAATAGCAGGCATCCATTTTGAAAAGGAGAAAGTAAAACTATCTTTATTCACATATGATGTGGTCTTGTATATGGAAAATCCTACAGTATCCACTAAAATACACTTAGAACTAAAAAAATGAGCCCAGCAAGGCTGCAAGATACAAGATGAATCTACAATCATGTTAAGTTCTATTGCTCAGTGCTAATCACCTTACTGATTAAGATCATTCTCCCAAAAGATAAGTCAAGATATATTCTTTTTGTAAGCCCTTCTTAATAGCTAAAACATGTTCCCCAAACATCCCTATTCATCATAACAATATATTTCTAGCATTGGGCACTTAAAGATTTAAGTGCATAAATAAATTAATGAATAGTGGGAGGGCCTTATACACTCAAGGAGAATAAAAATATAGCAGCCTCTGGATGCAGACCTAGTTCAGGTTCCAGCTCTACCACTTAGTTAATGACTATGTATTATTATTCTGTGCCTCTGTTTCCTCCTCAGTAAAATGGGAACAATAGAGCTGTTGAGGAAATAAATTAGTTAATATATGCAAGGTTCTTAGAATAGTGTCTAGTATAAAGCAAACATTATACAAGTTTTATTAAGTTGTTAAAGCCATTCTCAGTAATTCAACTTCAGAGAATAAAAGCAGCCTATGTAACACAGCATCTACTCCAAGGTCAGCAAGGTGATAGCGCTTTCCCAGTGTTGCACCTTGGCAGACACCGTTGTTAATAACCACAGCACTGTCTCACCACAGAACCTGTCTCAATCTTCTTGGTACTGGTTTCCAGTCAGCCTAAGTGATTAAAGATTAAAGCTATTTGCAGTCCTGTGTTGTTTCTTCTATCATCCCACTAAAACAGCACTTTGAGAACTTCTAGTTCTGTTGTTAACAGAACTCAACTCCTACCCTACAGGTTTGACCTGTTATCTACTCCTAACTTCTAATGGGCCTACTAATTATAGATTATTGGGTTATTATTTAAATGTCACAACCCATGCTTATTCCTCAGATGATTATTAATAAATGACCAGGTTTAGTGCCAGTGTCTACTTCAAGGGATGTCTTGCAGTCAGTCACATCAGACTTTTGTCAGTTCCTAGAACATGCCAAGTCCTGTCCTGCTTCAGGCCTTTGCATTTATTGTTCCCTCTCTCTGGAATGATCTTGCCCTGGCTAACAGACGTGCCCCTGTTATCTTTATTACACTGTTTATTTCCTTCTGCAAATGTGTCACTTATTACTCGTTTTTTGTCTGTGTCTAAATTCCATTAGACAAGGAACATACTGGCTTATTTATCATTTATTGCATACTTTGGCGTATAGCAGATGAGAAACAGGGAGCAAGGATGGACGGATGGCAGGCAGATAGACTCCGTTAGTGCAGATTCTCCTTCATTTCTTACTCCCTACAGTGAGTATCCATAGGTTGAAAAAAAAGAGAAAAAGATCTGAATAATAACTTTTAAGGTGAAAATATATTTAGTATATGGCATTTACCACAACAGAAAGGTAAATTAAAGCATATTAGAAGATTTTCTATGAAAATGGTTGAAACCAAAGTAGTTTCCTTTTAGCCTCCAGTCATCTACAAAATGAAATCAACCAGAATATCCAAATTGCTAAGTACTTGAGCTAATCAAGATCTTGTTATGTATTGCTGGTATATAATGACTCAAGGATACAAAAAAACTTAAAAATTACTCACCATTATACTTCATATACATTCTGTAAAGAACTTAAAGTGATTTTCCTAGAAATTAAATCTCAACCACCATGCTTCATGCTAGTGGTTTACTTTTCCTTTAGCTACAATGATGACATAATGGTTGGGGCCAAATAGATGTGTTCCACTAGGAATCAGTTGGTCTATAACTATGGCAGGTATAGAGCTACTACTAATTAGCCAACACAGAGGATATGATTACTACATTTCATTCTATATAAAATGTTCCAACCCTAGGAAGTACAAAGATGAAGGTAGAATCGATTAACTTAGCAACAAAAACAAATTGTTGTAACTCTAGTAGAAGAACATAAGTGATTCTCATACTGTTAAATCCACCTTTAGGAACAGTCCATTAAATTCATTATTCCATAAGATTATGCAAAACTAAAATCTAAATTCAGTGACTATTTATCAGCACCAATGGATCTTTCTCCTATCTCTTTTGTATCTTGATCTTAATCATGTTCCTATTTTTTTCAGAACATTTTGAAAGTACCAAATTGTTTTAAAGTATCAAATAAGAGAATTAAATTAGATCACAATGAAATTTGTCCTCCTGTTTTATTCTTCTCTCCTTTGAGATATTCTCTCATCACTGATTATCAATTATTACAATTAAAAGCCCTAGTTTCCCTCACTGTGGTTCATGTCATATAAAAATATGCAATGCCCATGAATATAACTAAGGATTTCAGTTATACAAAGCTAGAGCATCCTCCCAATACACTTACATTTCACTGGATCTTCTAGAAGAAGGAGAAGGAGGAGGAGGAGGAGGAGGAGGGAGAGGGTGAGGAGGAGGAGGAGGAGGGAGAGGGGGAGGAGGAGGAGGAGGAGGAGGAGGAGGAGGAGGAATAGGAGCAGGAGAAGAAAGAAAGAAAGAAAGAAAGAAAGGAAGAAAGAAAGAAAGAAAGAAAGAAAGAAAGAAAGAAAGAAAGAAAAACAGCCAACCATGTTTTATATTACAGCCAACTTGCATTCAATCCAACCAACAGTATAAAAATAAAAACATAAAATAATAGATTATCTAAAATTCTAATTTTCTTTGGAAATCATCTGAGATTTCATTTTTTAGTGTGTCTTTACCTTCCTAATTAGTCATCTTGATATTAGATAAGTGTTGATTTTTTTTTATTCCCTGAACTATAATAAAGGAGCAGAAGGCCTTGGAGAGAATGCCAGTTAAAGAATGGAAGCTGGACAAGGATTTAAAAATTGGCTTCATGGGACACCTGGGTGGCTCAGTCAGTTTAGTGTCCAATCCTTGCTTTCAGCTCAGGTCAGGGTCTCAGTTTGTGAGTTAGAGCCCCAGGTCAGGCTCTGTACTAACAACGCAGGACCTGCTTGGGATCCTCTCTCTGCCTCTCTCTCTCTCTCTCTCACTCCCTCTCTCTCTCTCTCTCACACACATACACACACACACACACACACACACACACACACACACACACTAAATAAATAAATAAATACATAAATACATAAATACATAAATACATAAACTTACAAATTAAAAAAGAAATGTTTTTAATGGGCCTCAAGTAACTAAGGATTGTCAGGCTGACAGGAGTCTTCAGGGCAGGAATGCATTAGGCTCCTCAAAAACGGGAGATTCAAATGCAAACTCACAGTTCTCTGATTTCTTAAGCTTTCTGATGATATTACCTCCTCTTTTTTCTCTCCCTACTCCATGCTGTCAACTTCCTTGGTCATAGGCTGCTGCCTCTCTCCCTTTCCATCCTCTATTCACCCTTCAGCATGATCTCAACCTTCAGCCTCTCACTTCCTTCCTGGATATGTAATTGTCTTTCCTCACAGATCTGGCACATTTACAATATTCTTAAGGAAATTCTTTCAGAGCTGACATCAATATGATACAGTGCTCGTGATACTTGAGAGGTACACAAAATGTTTTCATTCTAATTTCTTTTTTTTTATGTTTATTTATTTTTGAGAGAAAGAGAGAGAGAGAGAGAGAACGGGGAAGGGGCAGAGACACAGACAGACACAGAATCTGACACAGGGTCCAGAATCTGTCAGCACTGATGTGGTGCTCAAACTCACAAACCGCAAGATCATGCGACCTGAGCTGAAGTCAGATGCTTAACCAACTGAGCCACCCAGGCGTCCCAATTCTAATTGCTTTTTAAATCAGAAAAAAATTAATGCAATAATAATTAATACACATTAATGAATTATATTCATCTTTATACCCATGCATCTGTAATTCATAGTATTTTTATTGGAGCAAAGGACCTACAAGGGCAAAATTTTCTAGGGCCCACAGAAGTCATAATGGGCCCTGAATTGTGAGTCAACCTAGCCCTACATCCTTCCCACTCAAAACTGGTCCATGCTAGCCTTATGGATAAGACCCATACCAGAAGTGACCATATGAGTATTTATTTCAAAACCTGACTTATGGTGACGGTTGCATCACTCAACACATACACTAAGAATTATTAAATGGTCCATTGAAACAGGGTGAATTTTATGATGTGCAAAATATACCTCACTGAAACTGTTTCTTTAAAAAGATATAGAAGGGCACCTAGGTGGCTCAGTTGGTTAAGCCTCCAACTCTTGATGTTGGCTCAGGTCACAATCTCAAGTTCATGAGTTCGAGCCCCACATCGGGCTCTGCACTGACAGTGTGGAGCCTGCTTCAGATTCTTTCTCTCCTTCTCTCTCTGTCCCTCCCCTGCTCTCTCTCTCTCTCAAAAAACAAATAAACTAAAAAAAAAATTTTTTTACGATACAGAATAAAAAAAAAAAAGCAGAAACACAGGTGTATCTAAAAACACAAAAAGATAAATTTCAGATTACTATACTTATTTTAAATTCAGAAGTTGATCCCCACAAAAATGTGCCATAATACTGGGAGTTAAAATTTTATCTACCCTAAATATGAACACTTTTACAAACATGAAAAAAGAATAATGACATCAAAAATGTCAAAACATTCTATATGTGAAAATAATTATGGAAGTTTGGTGCTAAAAAAACTAACTCATTGTAGTAGTAATTAAGGGAGCCTGGTTGCAATTAAGTACAGGAAGGATATTAAAACTTCCAAAAGATATTTCTGTCAGCCACAACAGAAGAATAAGAGCAACAGAATAATTGGAACCACATCCAAATCCACTTCCTTGTTATTTACCAATATCATCTAAAGAATACTGTTTAGATGCTGACGTGAGACAATCT
This sequence comes from Panthera uncia, assembly GCF_023721935.1. Classification (NCBI taxonomy): domain Eukaryota; kingdom Metazoa; phylum Chordata; class Mammalia; order Carnivora; family Felidae; genus Panthera; species Panthera uncia. The sequence goes on from NC_064816.1 coordinate 70,407,028, forward strand.
TCAGTTGACAACTTTAAATCATATTAAGACTTAAAAAAAAAAATCAAAGAATTTTATGACAAGGGTTAAAAGTTCACAGCCTTGAAACTACAAAAAATCTGGTGCCCACTATAAACCACATCCTGGCAACTGTCATGTCTCTACAATGAAACGGTTTTGTTGTGGTCGAGGCAATCAGCTCTGAGTTAATAATTAGCTACTATTCAAATCAAGTGTAATTTGTGTAATTGTACACTAGATCACTTTTAGGAGAGGGAGTACAAAATTTCATTTTTAGCAACTGATATTGAATGTTATAGTCATTCATTTGTCATCCTGTGTAACGCAATCAAAATGAGTTAGAAAAGCCTGTTTTTTTACCCACTGCATGAAATCACAGTCACTTTCCAGGCATCTGAAATGAAGTTCGAATGCTATCTGCTTAACGCAGGTGAACATTTATATAAAAAAAGAAGAAGAAGAAAGTGAATACGTTTTTTAAAAGGTGAAGTTTCCTATTATATTACTTTGAAAAGCATCTAGAAATAGCACTTCACATTTACATGAAGCAGATTTTAATCATTTTGGGGTTGGGTTGGGTTTTTGGATCTAGGATCTATGTTATCTTAAATTGAAAAACTAAGTAAAGTGGGATGTCTGGGTGGCTCAGTCGGTTAAGTGTCCAACTTCAGCTCAGGTCATGATCTCATGGTTCATGAGCTCAAGCCCCGTGTTGGGCTCTGTGTTGACAGCTCAGAGCCTGGAGCCTACTTTGGATACTGTGTCTCCCTCTCTCTCTGTGCCCCATTTTTTTTAATGTTTTATTTTATTTTTGAGACAGAGAGAGACAGAGCATGAGCAGGGGAGGGGCAGAGAGAGACAGGGAGACACAGAATCTGAAGCAGGGTCCAGGCTCTGAGCTGTCAGCACAGAGCCTGACGCGGGGTCTGAACCCACGAACCGCGAGATCATGACCTGAGCCGAAGTCAGACGCCCAACCGACTGAGCCACCCAGGCACCCCCAAAAAAAATTTTTTTAAGGAAAGACTAAGTAAAGTTAGTCAAGATTTCTCTATTATGAAAAGTTATAATAATTATGATAATAAAATAATTATGTCAATAACCAGTTTTTTTAATCTCAGCCCATTTCTTTCTTTTTTTAATTTTTTTTAACATTTATTTATTTTTGAGACAGGGAGAGACAGCATGAATGGGGGAGGGTCAGAGAGAGAGGGAGACACAGAATCTGAAACAGGCTCCAGGCTCTGAGCTGTCAGCACAGTGCCCGACGTGGGGCTCGAACTCACGGACCGCGAGATCATGACCTGAGCCGAAGTTGGATGCTTAACTGACTGAGCCACCCAGGTGCCCCAATCTCAGCCCATTTCTAACACTGCAAAATATTTTTTAAATAACCTAATAAAATTAATGCTAGTCATCAGAATACTTTTATGAAGAATTTTTCACATCCTTGAGAGCAGTAGATTCTCTAAACAACCCAGTTATGTTAGTAGAATGTTGATTGGCCCCCCAGCATTTATTTCCCCTTCCTCTGGACAAAAGATAACCACACAATGCGTTAGGTGAATCACATCTCCCCAGTTACAGTCTTATGGTTTGGGTAGAGTTAACACTATCACTAGTACCTAGAACAGCTTAAGCCAAATAGCATATTTCTTTCAGTCCTCATTAATTGGTTCAGGAATGGTCATTTAACCCAGTAAAATATATGGTCTTGTTTTCCGGGGCTTCCAGGAAAAAGGTCTTCCTTTCTCTTCCATGCAAACTGCTAAACGATTCTGTAAGTTTCCTTAACCGTACAGTATAAGGACGTAAGACCTGGGACCAGAACTGCTTCACCTATAGCTCCACATCATGAATCATGGAGAAAAGGGGACAGAGGAAGGCAGCGACAGCACAGAATAGGAGTGAAAACAGGAAAGTAAAGAAAGACAAGTGAGAAATAGACAGAGAAAAGAGATGCCCAAGGGTAGAGAAACACACATGAGAAGAAGTACAGAGACAAGATAAGGGCAGAGGCAAAAAGAGAAAAACAGAGCTTGGGCTGCAGTGGGTTAAGACAACGAAAATGTTCTTCCCACCCGCTGCCTGGCACCTCAGACAGCCTTCAACAAAAAATAGTGTCTGTACCACTGCCCTCTGAAACTCAAACGTTGTCCACAGCCCAGAGGTTATTCAGCACATGGCAACTATAGCATGTACCCAAGCAGACGTAGTCTTTGGTTGAAAAGACCATCACCAACAGAATTTGTAGGTAGAGAAACAGAGGCCTTGGGAGGTTAAAATCCAGATTCCGAAGCATAACATACAAGGCCCTTAACTACCTTGGTCCAACCATGTTCCAAGGCCCTGTTAGAAAACCACACCTTAGACTCTCCTTTCTGACACAGCTGCCTCTTGTATTAAACCTTGGACTGAGGTGTCACTTTGCACTCCAACCTAGCGACCACAGAGCCTGGGGCACAGTGAGCCCTCAATTGGCCAGAGTGCATAAAAAAATCCAGGTGTCCATGACTCCAAATGCTGTTTTTCTCAAAATTCTCACATTTCAACAGAAACACTGGTCCATCGGGTTAAATTCCATGATAGTTTTCATTCACTGGATCTAAACATGATTAGATAATGATCCAGAGGGGCCACCTTGTTGCACTATCTTATTCTGACTCTTGGCATGCAGGTTGGGGGGCAGGGGAGCCAGTCCTGTTATGTTTTCCCTTGTTACTGAGTGCTCTTTTGCTTCCTCTGCCTCTTACTAAATTTGCCTTCTCCTCTGAAGCCCCAGTGTAGGAAAGCTGGATCTTGCCTGTCCCTCAGTGCTAAAAATCTAGCCTTTATGAAGCAGGGAAAAGAGAACCAGCCAGGATATCGGAAACCAAATTCTTGCTGTGACTCTTTGGTCAAGCAGATCAACCTCTCCTACTTCAGTTTCCTTATAAGTAAAATAGGAATAAAAATTCCTGCCCTACCTACCTCAGGTGATAATTATGAAGATCATATAGAATAGTAAACATGGGGCACCTGGGTGGCTCAGTTGGTTGAGCATCTGACTCTTGGTTTCAGCTTGGGTCATGATCCCAGGCCATGGGATCGAGCCCCACATCAGGCTCCACACTGAGCATGGAGCCTGCTTAAGATTCTCTCTTTCTCTCCCTCTGCCCCTTTCCCAGGCTCACACTCTCTCTCTCTCAAAAATATAATAAAATAAAATAATAAAAATAATAAAAATAAAATAGTAGATGTGAAAGTCCATAGCTCTAAAATTAGACTTAATCAATTTTTTTATCATAAAAGGTAAAAGGTAAGGACAACAGTCAAGGTATGTAAACAAGCTAAGTGTTCATCGGTGGATGAATGGATAAAAATAATGTGATACATATACACACACACAATGGAATGTTATTCAGCCATAAAAAAAAAAAAAAAAAGAAGGAAATCCTGTCATTTGCAATCACATGGATGGACCTTGAGGGCATTAAGTAAAATAAGCCAGACAGAGAAAAACAAATACAGCATAATCTCACTTATTTTTGGAATCTAGAAGACTTTTTTTTACTTAAAAAAAAATACTGAGCTCATAATACAGAGAATAGATTGCTGATTGTGAGAGGCAGAGGGTGGGTAAAACGGGTGAAGGGGGTCAAAAGGTACAAATTTCCAGTTATAAAATAAATAAGTCATAGGGATGTAATGTACAACATGGTGACTATAACTAGTAATACTCTACCACATATTTGAAAGCTGCTAAGAGAGTAGATGGGGAAAGTTCTCACCCTGAGAAAACAAAATCAACCGATGTTAACCAGACGTGGTGAGCGTTTTGCAATGTATACAAATATCAAATCATTATGTTGTACAACTGAACTTAATATAATGTTATATATCAGTTTTACCTCAGTTCATTTATTTTTGAGAGAGAGAGAGCGAGAGCGGGGGAAGGGCAGAGAGAGACACACACACAGAATCTGAAGGAGGCTCCAGGCTCTGAGCTGTCAGCACACAGCCTGACACAGGGCTTGAACCCACAAACAGCGAGATCATGACCTGAGCTGAAGTTGGATGCTTAAGCGACTGAGTCACTCAGGTGCCCCAATTTTACCTCAATTTTAAAAAAGATAGTTAATGAGTCTTAAATACACAAATAATGTTAGCAAACTTTGACTAGGTTAACTACAGCACCATCAGCTACAGCTAAATCACTGCTACCTAGTTTACTGAAAACACATCATTTCATCATAAGTTGTTTATTAAGTACTTATTCTAATTCAATGGTTTTCTACCTTTTTCTAATCTTTCGTAGCAAACCTAAAGGCTGTGTGACATACCTACTGGTAACAGTGGGTCCCCGACTGATCTCAAAAGACTGGGAGAGACTGCTAGACAAATACTGGGAAACGCTATTAGGTTACCACTGTAAACAGGAACAAACATTCCTGCATTCAGGGAACTTACAGTCTTAGGAAATAGCATGAACAACAAACACAGACACATACCCAAAATGACTGGAATGTGTATATGTGTGTATGCATGCATGAGTTTGGACTTACTGTACCCTCACTTCGAAACAGCCCTACCAGTCATACCACCCCCCTCCACTCCCATCTCCAGGGACCCACACACCTCTGAGTTGTGAATCATTGCATTAGGTGATGGAAGAGAATTAAACTCTATAATACTCTACAGGAGAATTTCTTCCAAAGCTAATTATCATTGACATATAAGTAAAGCAGTCTAAGTACAGTTCAGGAGTCTTAAGGACTTTAAACTAAGCCTAGGACCCTCTGTGATCAGACAGGTCAAACACCCATGAAACCTTCATGTCTTCCATACTTATTGAATGTGTAACTTGTAAACAGTCACTTAACCTACATCAGGTTCCTTACAGCGATTAAATTAGAGGAGGGAAGAAAAAGGCTTTCAGCTTCTTCCCATAACTAACATCTGTGTTTTTCTATTCAAAAGACCATTCATTCATTTGGAGAGAATTATTTTACCCTTTTATTTAACCATTAAAATGCTCACTGTAACTCAAAGCTAATGTTGAAACTCCAGACATTGTAATTCACCTGCAACCATTTGATATTTTTCTTACCTCTAGATAATTCCTCAATTTTGTCTAAGAGAAAATATCTCCAAAGCAGTTTTCCAACTTTATTAGTCTCCCGTGTATGCCATTTAAATCTGAAATTCCTAACTGAGATCTCCATCTATAAAGTAATTTTTCTCACGGTAAAATATCTCCTTGCACAAATTAAACTATTTTCTTTTTTATTCTATTCCCGAAAAATTATCTGTTCCAAATCAACGTCCACCTATGGTACAGCACCTGGGTCTGCTCCAATAAAAAGGAGGCAAAATGTCAATGTGAGAGTTAACTCTTTTATTCTACCAGTTTAGTATTTGGCATAACATAACTGATAACTGTCTAAACCAAGGGTTCTTACTCCGGAGTCCATGGAAAGAATTCTGGCAACTAATTAACCTGAACAGAAAAAATTAGATCTTTATTTCCATCCAACTCCTAGATAAAATTTAGCATTTTCTTCAATTACGAGTATAAGCAGCAAACCACAGGAGATTAGTAGTACCTATGGCTTGATCACCAATAAATATTATACATATTTTCATATCATATTATAGTTATTGTAGGTATCTTAAAGCATCATTTATGTTCAACATTTCCTCAAAATTGTAGTAGTTACTAGACCCAATAATAGATCTTATGGTTTAATGTGTTAATAAAAAAAACGATATGTTATTATAACACAAAATTGGTTTTTACATTGAAATAACTATATTTCAATATAATTGGCTTCCCTTGCAATCCTAAGTATATCATTTTATGCATTTAGAAATATAATTCTAAGAAAAGGTCCATAGACTTCACCAGAGTACACAAGGGGTCTACAGTACAAAAAAGGTGAAGAAACTCTGGTCAAAAGAAGTTACAGAGCTCATGTGACAATAAAATAGAACCAAACGTACTCTTGTCTCACTCTTGTCACACTCATTCTAATATAAACAGTCCTTAAAATTCTAATTCAACAGCAATGCCTATTACAACAAAATCTTCATGGCCCACTTATTTTAAGATGACAATAATTAACTATATCAAAACAAAATAGCTTTTGTTGTTGTTGTTTGTGGGTTTTTTTCTGTTGTTTTTATTTTTGCACATGTGACCATAAAATTTGATATGAAAGAGTATGACCCAGATACACGTCTTTACAGCACAATCTAGAATGCTTTTTGGATTGATACCTGAGATGACAGCAGGTTGCAATCAATGAACAGTCCTTTCCCAGTTTTATATCTTTGTATCAATCCAGCCATAATGGCTCCATATGCATACAGGCCAGTAGCAAGATCAGTCATGGCCACTCCTGGACGAACTGGATCTCCATCCTGATTGAGGGTTGGGGTGAGAAAAACAGAGAAAATTGAAAATTGAAACCATCAGATGATTTCTCAAATATTCTAAGATCAAACAGAAGAAAGAATTGTATATGACTTGTGCATGCACACACACAAGAGAAAAACCAACAAGCTGCTACTGTGGATACCTGTTGGTGGTGAGAATATACATTTACTGTATTTCTCACTCCATCTCCTACCAACCAAACTAAACCAAACCAAATAAGATAAAATATTTTTTAAATGTGTCTTAAGTTCCTTCTTTTTTAAAAAAAAAAATTTAATGTTTATTTATTTTTGAGAGAGAGAGAGAACATGAGTGTGGGAGGGGCAGAGAGAGAGGGAGACACAGAATCTGAAGCAGGCTACAGGCTCCAAGCTGTCAGCACAGAGCCTGATACGGGGACCGAACTCAGGAACAGCAAAATCATGACCTGAGCCGAAGTCGGACAATGAACTGACTGAGCCACCCAGGTGCCTTCTTAATATATTTTACCTGTTTATAGTAACAAAATAAATAATTAAATTTGAATTTAAATGAGTTAATCTATTGGTAATGAAAAAGAGCATTTTTTTTTTCCTGTTGGGTAGGAGGCTCTTCCAGGAAAAAAGGCAGAAGACCTGGGCTATTCTCCTTATAAGCATGCTAATTACTGGCAAATATACTAATGGTATTTGCTTAAAAAAAAAAGTAATACTTATCCATAGAAGGCTTTTAAAAGCAGATTATTCCTGGCTTAGAATTACTATGATAAACAAGCCTAGAATCTATAGGTTTATAAGGGATGGGACACCAGCTATGCATTATCAAAGTATAAAATGTAACATTTCACAGCCTGCAATGTTCCCTACTGTATGAGGTAACCCATGTACTTCATTAGGTATAGTACCTACTGCTCTGGGATTGAGAATTTTGTCTATTGTGGGAAGAAAGCAAGCCTCTCTCAATGTTCAAGACCTCAGTCTGATTTTCCTGTGCCTTTTGGTTCCTTGTACCCTTAAAATTACAAGTAAAGCTTAATACTGATTAACATCTTCAACTGATGTCAGTCGGTTTTGATAATCCAATCCTTGACCTATACGTACAGATACTAGAACTGTGCCTGGCAAACAATAAGTACCAGATAAAAATGAGCTAACACTATCATTTACATTATTATCAGTCATTGTAACATCATAGAGTTCTTATTTTTCACTACCTTGAATTCTGTTAAGCCTTTCATTACACAGAATACCTAAAAAAACCTACATTTCATCTGGTTGATGCATTTATTCAATCACTTCCTTATTCATTAATTCCAGCTGTTATTCAACCATTTTCAGAAGCTAGTTTTCCCTTTTCTGCAACCCATACATAATCTGTCAATCACCTTATAAGAGTACTAAATAATGTTAAAAGCAAGTAAATGAGAATATTTAATGACTAAACTTTTTTTTTTTTTTTTTTGCTTTTCAACACCATTTCAAGAAAGATATAGCAATGAAAATTGGCAACTTCTAGCTGTTTTCTAACTATTATGATTGGAAAAACTTGTAGTTTTGTAGCATTCTATGTACTAATACCAAAATAGTAGAAAGAGAAATTAAGAAAATAACTCTATTTACAATTGTACCAAAAAGAATAAAATCAGTAAATTTTAAATTAAATTTGTCACTGGGATTTAAAATTATTATGTTAAAAAATGAGAGACAAGGGGCGCCTGGGTGGCTCAGTCGGTTAAGCGTCTGACTTCAGCTCAGGTCACAATCTCGCGGTCGGAGTTCGAGCCCCACGCTGGGCTCTGGGCTGATGGCTCAGAGGCTAGAGCCTGCTTCCAATTCTGTGTCTCCCTCTCTCTCTGCCCCTCCCCCGTTCATGCTCTGTCTCTCTCTGTCTCAAAAATTAAAAATAAACGTTTAAAAAAATTTTTAAAAAATGAGAGACAAGTTCAAATCTAAGTTTATAGACACATTTCCTCACTATAAAATAATGTACTCATATTTTATCTGCTATGCTTCTCAGACCAATAGGAATAAAGTAGATAATAAATCTTTTAACTTATATATAAACTTATTGAAAGGGGGAGACTTCACCTGATTAATATTCTAAAAATATCATTATGTTATCCAGAATAATAGTATTAAATGTATGGACATTAAATAAACATGAACTCATCTACAGAAACAACATTATCACTCTTAAAAGTGACAATTTGTGCCAGATAATTTTAGTGAAACACTAAGTGAAACAAGCTTACTAACACGCTTTAGATTCAAAGATACAAATTGGCTGAAAATAAAAAGAAAGCATGGGGAAAAACAGATCTTGCAAACAATAGCCATAAAAATGCTGGAGTGGCTATACTACTATCAGACAAAATAGATTTTAAACAAACCAAAAAAAGTCACTAGAGAAAATAAAAGATTTTATAAGGAAAATGGGGCCATGGCACTGGGAAGATATAATAATTATAAACATATATGCACCCAAAACAGAGCTACCAAAATATAAAAAGCAAAAAGTGACATATTTGAAAAGAGAAACAGACACTTCAGGTATAATAGCAGGTTTCAATACTCAAATACAAATAGTGAATAGAACAACTAGAGAGAATATCAGAAAAGAAAGAAGAGATTTGAACAACACCATAAACCAAATACATCTATATTTAAATGACTATAAAACACTTCATGCAACAACAACAAAACGCACATTCTTCTCAAGTGCACATGGAACATTCTCTAGGACAGATCATATCATAGGCAATAAGACAAGCTAAAATAAACTTAAAAGTAGTGAGTTCACACAAAATATGTTCTCAGATAACAACTGAATAAAATTAGAATCACTAACAGAGGCATATTTTGGAAACTCAAAAATATGTGCACAGTAAACAACATAATCCCAATATACTAATAAGCAACAAAGAAAATCACATAAGAAATTAGAAAATACTTCAAGATGAATAAGAGGCATCCATATAGGTAAAGTTTAACCTAGCTCTATTTACAGACAACATTGTACTACACATAGAAAATCCTAGACTCCACCAAAAAAACTATTATTTACTGAGTAAATGAATTCAGTAAAATTTCAGGATACAAAATTAATACCCAGAAGTCAGTATCATTCTATATACTAATAACGAAAGAGAAATTAAGAAAATAACTCCATTTACAAGTATACCAAAAAGAATAAAATACCTAGGAATAAACTTAAAGAAGAAGGTGAAAGTCCTGTACTTTGAAAACTATAAAACATCGATGAAAGAAATTGAAGATGACACAAACAAATGGAAATATATGTCATGCTCATGGATTAGATGAATTAATCTTAAAAATGTGCATACTACCCAAAAGCAATCTACAGATTCAATGCAATCTCTATCAAAATACCAACAGCATTTTTCATAAAACTACAACAATCCTAAAATTTGTATGGAACCACACAAGTCCCCAAATAGTCAAAGCAACCTTGAAAAAGAAAAACAAAGCTGGAAGCCTCACAATTCTGACTTCAAGTTATATTACAAAGCTGTAGTGATCAAAACAGTATGGTACTGGCACAAAAATAGACACATAGATCAACAGAACAGAACAGAGAACCCAAAATAAACCCACAATTATATGGTCAATTAATCTATTACAAAGGAGGCAAGAATACACAATGAGGAAAAGACAGTCTCTTCATAAATGGTACTGGGAAAACTAGACAGCTACATGTAAAAGAATGAAACTGAACCACTTTCTAACACCATACACAAAAATAACTCAAAATAGATTAAAGACCCAAATGTAAGACATGAAACCATAGAAAACCTACAAGAGAACACAGGCAGTCATTTCTCTAACATGAACTATAGCAATAGTTTTCTAAATATGTCTCCTAAAGCAAGGGAAAAAAACAAAAATAAACTATTGGGACTACATCAAAATAAAAAGTTCTTTCACAGTGAAAGAAACCATCAACAAAACAAAAATGCAACCTAGTGAATGGGAAAAGATATTTGCAAATGATAAATCCAATAAAGGGTTAAGATCCAAAATATGTAAAGGATTTACACAACTCAATACCAAAAAAAAAAAAATCTGATTAAAAATGGGCACAGAACCTGAATAGAAATTTTTCCATAGAAGACCTATAGATGGCCAACAGACACATGGAAAGATTCTCAACATCACCAATCACCAGAGAAACAGAAATTAAGACCACAATGAGATATCACCTTACACCTGTCAGAATGGCTGACATCAAAAAGATAAGAAATAACAAGTATTGCCAAAGACATGGAGAAAAAAGGAACTTTTGTGCTCTGTTGGTGGGAATGTAAACTGGTACACTCCATACTGTGGAAACAATATAAGAGTTCCTCAAAAAATTAAAAATAGAAAGACCATATGATCCAATAATTCCACTACTGGCTATTTACCCCCAAAAAAACAAAAACACTAATTCAAAAAGATGTATATACCCCTATGTTTGTTTCAGCCTTACTTACAATAGCCAAGTTATGGAAGCAACCTAAGAGTCCATCAAGAGCCAAATGGACGGGGTGCCTGGGTGGCTCAGTCAGTTAGGCGACCAACCTCAGCTCAGGTCAAGATCTCACAGTTCATGAGTTCGAGCCTTGCATCAGGCTCTGTGTTGACAGCTCAGAGCCTAGAGCCTGCTTCGGATTCTGTGTCTCCCTGTCTCTCTCTGCCCCTCCCCTGCTTGCACTCTGTCTCTCAAAAATGAATAAATGTTAAAAATTTTCAAAAAAACAGAGAGAAACAAATGGATAAGGAATATGTGGTATATTTGTACATGTACACACACACACACACACACACACACACGCACACACACTGAAATATTACATTGTCATAAAAAAGGGTGAGATACATCCATTTGAGACAGCCCAGATAGACCTGGAGGGTATTACGCTAAGTGAAATAAGTCAAAGAAAGACAAATACCATACGATTTTGTTTATATGTAGAATCTAAAAAACAAATGAAATAACAAACAAAAAGCAGAAACAGACTTTGTTTGATGGTTGCCAGAGGGATGGAAGGTGGGGGCTAGGGAAAATGGTGAAGAGAGGTGGCTTCCAGTTATGGAATAAATTAGTCATGGGAATAAAAGGCACAGCACAAAGAATATAGTCAATGGTATTGGAACAGTGTTCTATGATGCAGATGGTAGCTACATCTGTGGTGAGGATAGCATAACATATAAACATGTGGAATCACTATCTTGTACACCTGAAAATAATGTAACATTGTGGGCCAACTATACTCAAATAAAATTTTTTTAAAAAAGGAAAGAAAATGCTTCAAGACAAATGAAAATAAAGGTAAACATACCAAAATTTATGAGATGCAGCTAAAGCAGTATTTGAGAGCAACTTATAGCTGTACATACCTGTATTTAAAAGAAGAACTATCTCAAAATAACAGCTAAGCATTTAAAGAATTGTCTACCAAGCATTTAAAGAAGAGTTAATATTAATTCGTAATAAATGCCTCCAAAAACTGAAAGAGAACCCTTCTCAGCTTATTCTTTGAGGCTAGTAATATACTGAGGTCAAGCCACACAAAGACATCAAAAGAAAATAAAACTATACAGACCAATATCTCTTATGAATATAAACACAAAAAAAATTCTCAACCAAATACTAGCAGATTCAATCTGGCAATATACAAAAGGATTATACACCAAGAGCAATTGGGATCAATTTTCTCAGGAACAAGGTTGATCTAACATTTGAAAATCAATCAATAAAACAGACCAAATCATTAAAATAAAGGAAAAATGCAAAATGATCATCTCAACAGGGGCAAATAAAGCATTGATAAAATTCAACACCCTTCATGTTGAAATACTCAACACACTAGGAAGAGAAGTGAACTTCTTCAATCTCATACAGGACATATGTGAAAAAGACAGAGGACATATCAAAAGTAAATATGAAAAACTGAATGTTTTCCTTCTAATATCAGGAATAAGAGAAGGATGCCTGCTCTCATCCCTTCAACATTGTACTGCAGGTTGTAGCCAGTGCAATTAAGAGAGAAAAAGAGAGGCGCCTGGTGGCTCAGTTGGTTAAGCGTCCGACTTCAGCTCAGGTCATGATCTCGCGGTTCGTGAATTCAAGCCCCGTGTCGGGCTCTGTGCTGACAGCTCAGAGCCTGAAGCCTGTTTCAGATTCTGTGTCTCCCTCTCTCTCTTTCTCTCTGACCCTCCCCTGTTCATGCTCTGTCTCTCTCTGTCTCAAAAATAAATAAACGTTAAAAAAAATTTTTTTTAAAAATAGAGAAAAAGAAATAAAAGGAATCTAGACTGGAAAGAAAGAAGTAAAACTATATTTGCAGATGACATAATCATATATACAGAAAATGCTTAGAAACCCACTAAAAAACTCTTAGAACTAATAAATGAGTTCAGCAAGTTTGCAAGATACAGGCAATATAAAAAATCTATTGTATTTCTACACAGTAACAATAAATAAACTAAAAATTATATTAAGAAAAAAATTCCACTTACAATACCATCAATATGAATAAAATACTTAGGAATAAATGTAACAAACTTACATTCTGAAAAGAAAGGAATTAAAGACCTAAATAAAAGGAAAGACATCCCACTGTCATGAATCAGAAGACTTTATATTGTTAATATGGCAATACTCCCCAAATTGATCTACACATTCAATGCAATTTCACCTACTAAAATCCTAGATGCCTTTTTTTGTAGAATAATATCTAATCTTATAATCCATATGAAAATACCAGGGACAATAGCCAAAAAAATCTAGAAAAAGAAGAATAAAGTTGGACGATTCAGACTTCCCAATTTCAAAACTTACTGCAATGCTACTGTAAATAAGGCAGCATGGTATTAAAACAAGACAGATATACAGACAATGGAAGTTTTCAGATTTATTTTCAATTCATTTTTTTAAATTATATTTAGTTAACATACAGTGCAATATTGGTTTCAGGAGTAGAATTCAGTGATTCATCACTTACATACAACACCCAGTGCTCATCACAAGTACCCCCCATACCAAGATAATTCAATGGGGAAAGAGTAGTCTTTTCAAAAAATGGTAGTGCAAAAGAATGAAGTTGGAATCCCTCCTTACACCACATAAAAAAAAAAAAATTAACTCTAAATGGATCATAGACCTAAACATAAGGGCTAAAACTATACAACAGAAAAAAATATAGCCATAAACTCTCATGATTGTAAATTTGGCTATGATCTCTTAGTTATGACATCAATAGCAACAAAAGATAAAAATAGATAAATGAAACATCATCAACTTAAAAATGTGTAGAATTTATAAAGAAACTCAATAATTTACAACTCAATAATAAGAAGGCAAATAACCCACTTTTTAAATGAGCAAAGTGGGCAAAACAGACATTTCTCCAAAGAAGATACACAAATGGCCATTAAGCACATGAAAAAAGATGTTCAACATCACTAGCCATCAGGGAAATGCAAATGAAAACCACAATAAACATACAACCCAACAATAAAAAGACAACCCAAGTTTCAAATGAGCAGAGTGTTTACACACTCAAAAACAAGATGTACAGATAGCCAATAAGCACATGAAAAGATGTTCAACATCCATAGCTATCAGGGAAATGTAAATGAAAACCACAATGAAATGCCATATTACACTAACTAGAATGGCTGTCATGAAAAAGATAATAGCAAGTGTTAGCAAGGATGTGGAAAAATCAAAATTCTTATACAGCGCTGATGGGATTGCAAATGGCGTGCTCACTGTGGAAAACAGTCTGGCATTTCCTTAAAGAGTTAAACATAAAGCTACCTTATGACCCGGCAATTGGACTTCCAGGAACATACCCAAAAGAATGAAAACATACGTCTTCACAAAAAACTCAATGTGCAATTCATAGCAGCATTATTCATCTTGGCCTAAGAGTGGAAGTAACCCAACTGTCCATCAACCAATAAGTGAATAAATTGTGGGATGGCCACACAATGGGATATGTTAGGCAATAAAAAGAAATGAAGTACCGATACATGCTAAGACTTTACACTAAGTGACAGAAGCCAGTCCCAAAAGGCCACATATTATATGATACTATTTTTGTGAAATGTCTAGAATAGGCAAATCCATAGAGACAAAAAGTAGAGCCAGGGTCTGACAGGAAGTGGAATAGGAAGTGCTGCTAATGAGTTTGGGGTTCCTTTTAAAAGATGAAAATGTTTTAAAAACATTTTTTTAATGTTTATTTCTTTTTGAGAAAGAGACAGAATGCGAGTGGGGGAGAGGCAGAGAGAGGGAGACACAGAATCTTAAGCAGGCTCCAGGCTCTGAGCTGTCAGCACAGAGCTCGACTTGGGGCTCGAACCCAAAAACCGGGAGATCATGACCTGAGCCAAAGTCAAACACTTAACCAACTGAGCCACCCAGGCGCCCCTAGATGAAAATGCCTTAAATTGGTTGTGGTGAAGGATGCAGAACTCTGTGAATATAAAACCATCGACTTGTACACCTTAAATGAGTGAATTATATGGCCTATGAATTATGTGTTCATAAAGCTGTTTCACTTTTTAAATACCATTATAATGCTGATAATTAAACAAAACAGAAAAAAGTCATTGGAAATAAAGTTTTTAAAAAGTCTTTTTAAAGGCCTGCTAAAAGGACATGTATTTAGTGGAAACTCGAGAAGCTACATTTCATTCAAAGCTCTTTGGTAGCAATAGCTAAGGATGTACCACTCATCTTCCAGTATAATTCAGAGGTGGCTATGCTCATACTTTGGAAATCCCTTATAATCATATTCCTGTCATTGAAGAATTGTCAGCATGCCAGAGAAATAAGGAAGTGCCAATAAAATACCATTTAGTAAGCAGGAAATCCCACAGAGAAGCACACTGTGGCTGTGAAATGACTAAGTATTCCCAGGTGCAATCTAACAGAATCAGAGCAGGGACTGTGTACATACAAAGTATGAAACTCCCCTTCCACATCCAGAGCTCCAGCCCTATTGCCTTGACAATACAAAACAATGTGTCTCTCCTCCTGAAATTTGGGATAAATGGGGTGGTGTTATCTCTGCATGTCAATAGATACAGGAATTTAGGGGCACCTGGGTGACTCAGTCAGTTAAGCGTCCAACTTTGGCTTGGGTCATGATCTCACGGTTCCTGAGTTCAAGTCCCAAGTCCGGCTCTGTGCTGACTGACAGCTGGAAGCCTGGAGCCTGCTTCAGATCCTTTGTCTCCCTCTCTCTCTGCCCCTACCCCGCTTTAACTCTGTGTGTGTGTCTCTCTCTCAAAAATAAGTAAACGTTTAAAAAAATGTTTTATTTTTGAGAGAGACACAGCATGAGTCGGGGAGAGGCAGAGAGAGAGGGAGACACAAAATCCGAAGCAGGCTCCAGGCTCTGAGCAGGCAGCACAGAGCCCGACGTGGGGCTCAAACTCACCAACGGCGAGATCATGACCTAGGCTGAAGTCAAATGCTCAACCAACTGAGTCACCCAGGTGCCCCTAAAAAAACTTTTTAATAGATAATAGCTTATAACACTTAGCCAAAACACATTTGAGGAAAAAATGGGTAATTAACTGATCTTGTTAAGCAATATGCACTAGAATTCCATCCATCATCATTGTTTGGAAGAAGTGGATCTAAACTGATATGTTGTATATGTATATGTATATGTATATGTATATGTATATGTATATGTATATGTTAGAAATACTGTCTTCCCAGTTATTCACTTTCTACATCCATTCATGTATTTTTGCATCCTCAACTGTTACCAGTGTTGTTTTCTTAAGCTCTCTCATCCCCATTCATTCATGCAATTCAAAAGTAAAACCTGAGCATTAGTTACAAATAAATAAATAACTAGCGAAATCTGACTAAACTGGAGTATAGTTTAGGTAATAGTCCTGCACCAGTGTGAATGTCTTAGTTTTGATCATCATACTATGGTTTTGTAAAAACATTACAAATGGTGAAGGGTATGGGTTGAAGGTTATACGGTATAGGTAAGGGTATTGGTAAAAGGTATAGGAACTCACTGTACTATTTTTGCAACTTTTCTTATAAGTATAAAACTGCTTCAAAGTTTAAAAAGTTGAAAAGTAAAACCTGAATTATTTCTTTAAAAAATAAATATGACAATTTTAAGTGGTAGAAATGTTTTAGTGTTTTTATGTTTCTTAATAATGCAAACTAGAGAAGGGAAAAAAAAAAAACCTAAAAGGTCATTTTGTTTCCTTTACATCACAGTGTCCTAAATTAAGAATTTTAAAAAAGATTATCTTCCATACATGATTTAAGGCTATGTAATATTTTCATTTATTTCTCCATATCCCCACAACTTTCAGAGGTTACCAAATAAATTTTTTAAAGGAAAGAAGGGAGGGTGGAAGAAAGAAAAATCATGTGATTTTCTAAGTTATTATTTAAAACCTTGTTTGGTCAAAAAAAAAAGTACATAAGAAACTGTAAATCAATTCTGGAAGGTGTTCAATAAAGTGGCATGAATTTAAGGAGTCACCAAGCATTTTTCTCCTTAGTTATATTACTCAACCTAATTATTTCATAAAACAACAAAAATGTTAAAACTTTTTTTTAAGTACTTGGCTTCATTTCCAAAATAAAAAGTTATCCTTAAATGTATCTGTGTCTGTATGTCATACATTTATTTCATACTGAGTCATTCATTATACTAATGTAATCTACAGAAAATTTTGTTTCTACCTTGGGGCACATGAATTTTTTCAGTGACCTATTTTCTAAAATATGAATTCTTCCACCATTACTCTGGAAAGTTCTTAGCCATTCTAATTTTTTCCCAATTGTCAAAGGCGGGTAATGATAAAATCTACTGCATCACAAGGTATGAGAATTAAATAAGAAAAGGTGTATAAAAGCACTTTATACACAAATGTGACTTTTTATAAGATACTTGGTGTGGGGCTAGGAGATCCATCAGAAACATTTAGCAATAGTCCAAGGGAAAGAGCCATAGAGAGAACCTCAATTAAGGACAGAGGGAATGGGTTGATGCCAGAGATCCTTAGAAATTTGAATTCTTAGACTTTGATTACTGATCAAATGAAAAGAGAGGTTAAAATTAAATTAATCTGAGGGGGAGACAACTGGATGGCTCAGTCAGTTAAGCACCAGACTTCAGCTCGGGTCATGATCTCACATTCCGTGAGTTCGAGCCCCACATCAGGCTCTGTACTGACAACTCAGAGCCTGGAGCCTGCTTCAGATTCTGTGTCTCCCTCTCTCTCTGTCTCTATGTCTCTGTCTCTGTCTCTGTCTCTCGAAAATAAACATTTTTAAAAATTTTAATTGAATTAACTTGGGAAAATAATCAACATGCAATTAACTTTCTTAATATGAAGGTAATATTTTGATTACGAAAAACACTGCAAGTATGACTTAGAGCCCCAACTAGTAGGAAAAATATCTTTAGTACAAAGGGCAACATGGCGCACAACAACAACAACAACAAACTATGATATATTCAGATCAAACAAGTCTTCCAGGGCACAAGAATACAGTCAGTCACCACGGTCACTGCCCCCACATTTCATGGGTGCAGGCACTGAAACCACACAGTATCCAAACCTTCTGTTCTAAATACACACTGTACCCAAACCACTCACTGAAGCTAAAAATCTGCTGATAGTGACATCCACATATAAATTTCTACAAAGTACTATTTCCCTTACATGAAGAGAAAATCTATGTAGTGGCTGAAACACTGAACTCAGAGCTATAGATCCAACTCCTCCATGCCTTCACTTTCTCACCTGTAAAAAGGCACAGCAAAATCTATCACCTATGTGCCTCACTGACTCCTCCAACCTAAATCACATCTTTTTAGAAGTTAAAAGGATCTCATGGCTCAGTCCCCTATCAGCGAAGGCAGAAAAGCAGGAAAGTGTGTAGTTGCTAAGAGATCAGTCGATGCTACTTACTAGCAAACAGATACCCAGTAAGAAAGAGAAAATGTTGTTTTTGCATCGAAATGCATTAAAGCTAGGTTTTTAGGGGTGGATGGTACCAACAGGAGAAAAATCTTTAGATGTTTCACCTGGAGACTGGAACTTTCTTCATCACATCCTGAAAGACTTGAAGTTTCAAGCCAACACATCTCCATCTCAGCCTCAACAAAGCACAAGTCAGAAGCCAAAGTCACAACAAACTGGGACCCCAGAAGGAAGGAAGGAGAAGAGAAACTGAGAAGGGAGAGAAGATCAGAGAGTCCACACCAGATAGGCAGCTCAAGGGTAAATGTAACAAACCAATTTGTGCCATTCTCTGGCTGCTTGTGAATGCTTCATTACCTGTTAGGAAATTTCTTTCTGGTAATGAATTAAAGGTTTTTGTACTTCTAAACATTAAAAATATAACTTAGAGGTATTAAATTTACAGAATATAACATTCTTATAGTGCACTTTAAAACCAGTATCTAGGTGTGCCTGGGTGGCTCAGTCGGCTGAGCGTACAACTCTTAACTTAGGCTCAGGTCATGATCTCACGGTTGTCACACACACACATACATACAAGCCCTACATCGGGCTCTGCACTGGTGGCACGGAGCCCACTTGGGATTCTGTCTCCCTCTCTTTCTGCCTCACCCCTGCTTTCTCTCTCTCTCTCTCTCTCTCTCTCTCTCTCTCTCTCTCTCTCAAAATAAATAAAAATAAACTTAAAAAAAAAAACAGTTTCTAAGGGGCACCTGGATGGCTCAGTAGGTTAAGTATTAGGATCAGGTCATGATCTCACAGTTTATGAGTTCAAGCCCTTGCATCAGGCTCTCTGCTGTCAGCAGAGTCCACTTAGGATCCTCTATTCCTCCTCTCTCTCTGCCCCTCCCCTACTTGTGCTCTTTCTCCCTCTCTCAAAAATAACTAACCAACTCTTTGCACAATCCTTCGAAGTAAGCAATCCTTGTGAAGGACAAGGAACTGAAGAACACATTACAATCATTTAGTAGCTGAGTCAAAACAAGACCCCAGGCAAGTGGCCTCGAATCCACTGCCTCTACCACATTACTGCATTCAGCTATATTCCTAGGGCTTCATGAGCAGGTTTGGATTCTTAACTATCTTGTATTTAGTAAGCTAGTAAGAAGCTCTCTTCAGGTCTCCTGCAGGTCTACAATGCTGTATGAAACTTCCTGCTTTTCAAGGTACTTTAACTATGTTAAAGTTACATTTAGCTTTCCACAACAATTCTGTAAGTACCAATATTATCTCCATTTTACAGATTATGAAGGAAGGATATAGATGATAAATGAACTTGTCAAAATCACAGAGAGCATCGGGTACAACTCGGACTAGGACGCAGGAATTCTGACCCTAAAGCTTCTGTTCTTTTCACTACCATCTTGCCTCCATACATTATTCTAATTCCAGTTCATCATCTTTTCTTCAGGCAATCACTAGAGCCCAAAACTTTCAAAGATGTGAGTTGATTTGTCATTTCTACAACTTCAGTAATCAGTCCCGATGTGAGATCATTTGTTCTATGCGATTCAAGTGAACTGCAAACAATCCAATGCACTTACAAAGAAATATGATTTTATCAGTGTGAAAAATGTAAACCACACATTTTTCAGAAAAAAACTGTAAAAATCCATTCATTGGATGGATTAATGACTCCAAAATAAAAAGTAGACAAAATTAAAAATTTTCAAAAATGTTTAACACACCAATTATAATATTTTCTTATCCAGTGATTAAATACCATCTAAATCATTTTAAGTTAACTCCCACTGTGAGATGCCCAAAATATCATAGTTTAAATAGGGTAAGACTGGGAGAAAATGGAATGGATGGTTAGGGAATTCTGACATTTTAAGGGATGGCCTAAGAAATAATTTGGAAAGTTTTTTTTACTTCTTTCCATGTTGTTCTTCAAGAATAGTTTCTGTGTTAGCGCTTTCTGTGCTAATGCATCAGAAAGAAGCAAAGTCAAATCTAAAAGTCAATGTTTTTCTTTTATGAAGTTTTTTAAATTTTAATTCCAGTTTAATTAACATACAGTGTTATATTAGTTACAGGTATACCATATAGTGATTCAACAATTCTACACATTACTCAGTCCTCATCATGGTAAGGGTAATATACCACTGTGTGTGTGTGTCTGTGTGTGTGTGTGTGTGTGTGTGTGTGTGTGTGTGTAATCTTCTTTATCCATTAATCAGTTGATGGACAGTTGGGCCCTTTCCATAATTTGGCTATTGTTGACAATGCTGCTATAAACACTGGAGTGCATGTGCCCTTTTGAATCAATATTGTTGTATCCTTTGCAATACCTAATAGTGCAATAGGGTAGTTCTATTTTTAACTTTTTGAGGAACCTCCATACTGTTTTCCACAGTGCCTGCACCAGTATGCATTCCCACCAAAAGTGTAAGAAATTCCCCTTTTCCCACATCTGTTGTTTCCTGTGTTAAACAGATGAAGTCTTGAGGGCTTTTCCTATCCTATGATTTGTACCTACTTCATTTAATTTCATTTCCCATCAATGAATGATGTCTCAAAGATGCACACTATGTACTTTGAATGCAATCACTTCTTGTAGAGAAATCTTTTACATCAGTATTACGACTTTCCAGTACAATTCTTCCTGAACCCTCCACATGCATGGAATTGCTAGGTTAAGCCAAATAAAAGCATGAAATAATCCGGTGAAAACAATTACTTTAGTTGTTTAGTCAGGACAAAAATTAGGTAGAACCAGAAGCATATTAAGGCCAAATTTGGTGGTGCACAATAATAAGCCATCAGCACATAAGGAAACATTTATCTTTCTGCTCCCTATGACTGTGCATTTGTTTTATCCAAATGGATTATCAAGTCATTAAGATACAAGTTCTAAAAGATGAAGAATAAATGGTGGTAACATATCCTTTTTACCTGCTCAAAATTGCTATTTAATGTGTCAAGAGATAATCTGCTTTGTTCCTTCCATCCTGCTTCCTTCTTTGGTGATTAGGTTCAGACACTAACAGTAGAGAAGGCTGATACTGAGATCATTAAAGCTTAGTCCATAATTGATTTTTGCCACAGGCAAAGCCAAGAAAAGATCAATCAATGCTATGAAAAGTCCATTGTTACTTATAGATTTCTCCACAAAGTGGAAAGATTATAGAAAGATTGAAAGTACTTTGCCACTTCCTGATCCTTGAATCTGGATGGTCTTGTGACATGCTCAGAACCAAATAAAAAGTTGCAGAAGGGTTAGAGCATAACTTCCACAACTACTACAGCACAAAACATATATGGAATGGGGCCTTTGCCGTGTTTACTGGAACACTTGTGCAAGTAGAGCCCTGAGCCCCCATGTAAACGGTCCACACGAAGAAGCCCTGAGATTACACGGAGAGGTGCCTGGCAGCCGCAAGACGCTCCAGCCCCCACTGCTCCTGCTTTGACTACAATTACTTGAGAAAACCCCATGCCAGAACCACGCAGCTAAGCCCTTCCCCATTTCCTGAACCATGGAAACTATGAGAGTTAATATAATAATTGCTCTTGTTGGAAGTCATTAGGTTCTAGGGTGAATTATTACACAATAATTGTTAGCAGAATAGAAATCAAGGCTCACAACTGGCCAAGAGGAAAACTGGCAATACATTATAGAAGGAACACTGAGGACACAAAAGGGTACAAGCTGCAGTTCTTAACCCTCTTCTGTAGTGAAAGTTCTTCAACATCCCTTACACATCAGGAGAGGAATTGTAATTTACTCACACCACTGTGAGCTTTCTGAAAAATTCAAAATTCTTTTCCAGTGACTCTGACTATAAACCAAGTATTTAATATTTTTTGCACTGGCTTATCCTCAATATACAAAGGGAAACACTACTTCTAGCATTTGACTAAAATCACATTTGACTCTATTGAAAGCTATTGTGTTTGCACAGACTTAAGTATCATTCCTCCTAATATTTTAGAACTTTTCATGCCAAAAGTGCAGGTGTCTATTCCTCTCTGAACATGTAGTAAAAGAAAGAAAATTAAACTTCCTTCTCAAAAGTAAATGTGGAAACTATTCCTCAGTTACAGCTAAGCAGGGTTATGGTGTCTGACCCCCAGCCAGAGGGATAACAATGCGTGAAAAGAAGGTGGTTCAGAACTAAGACTAACTGAGCTAAATCTTATTTCCTCAAGGCTGCATACTCCCCTTTAAGGACCCTCTTAACTCCTCCTTTTTAGCACTTTACCCTGATCTCACATAGATAAAAATGCCAGGGTGCAAAATATACATTGTGATCTGCCCTACAGTCCAATGTCCTAGGGAAGATGCTAACTCAGAATTCAAGCTCTCATTAACTTTCCATCAAAATTCTTTATGGTTCAAAAGGTAATTCAAGACACTCTGCATCTTTCTTTTTACAGTGTATAATGAAGTATGAATCAAACACTACATACATCCTTGACTGGTAAATCTTTCCCACAAAAGAACTTAAGAACAATCTATTACTTGGTTTCCAAATAGAGCAGTAAATAAAGACTCCTAAAGATATAAAAACTCTCAAAAGGGCATTGGGCCTACCTCACTACCTTTAGACGGGTGCATTTCTAAATTTTCCAGTACAGATGCTTATCCTCCTCTCCTTAAGGATCTCCAGAGGAATAAGAACAGTTACTGACTACCTAGTACATACCAGGCATGCGCCAGAAAGGGAACAGGAGCTAGCGTTATTTCCCAGGTGCTTGACTACACATTATGTCATTTAATCTGAGGACATCTTTCCCCTCGCATTGGGATTTTTTTTAATATGAAATTCATTGTCAAATTGGTTTCCATACAACACCCAGTGCTCACCCCAACAGGTGCCCTCCTCAATGCCCATCACCCACCCTCCCCTCCTTCCCACCCCCCATCAACCCTCAGTTTATTCTCAGTTTTTAAGAGTCTCTTATGGTTTGGCTCCCTCCCTCTCTAACCTTTTTTATTTTCCTTCCCCTCCCCCATGGTCTTCTGTTAAGTTTCTCAGGATCCACATAAGAGTGAAAATATATGGTATCTGAGGACATCTTTCAGGACGTGTTAGTACTCTCATTTTTACCAATGAAAACAATGAGGTTCAGAGATGTTAAGTGGGACTATGGTTCCTGTCTCAAAGCCCAGTGTCTTTCCACCAAACTAGTAGAAATGGCATGACCTTCTTCTTCATGCACTGCACTGTTCAATACCCTTCATTTAGCTAACTAAAATCTCCTCTCTGATGTGAGCATGTTTTCTCTTGTTCATTATTCTTTGAGCAATGAAAATAACTATTCTACATTCTCTCCCCAAAAATAGATGAAAATAGAAATCAAATTATTTCCTTGCCCTATCTCAGGTAAACAAATCCAGTCCCTATAGGCTTTCATTGAAAAAAAAAAAAAAACACTATTTTATATCCCTGGGATAATTTTGGCCATTCTTTTCAGGATCTTCTCTGATTATAACACTTTTTCAAAGCATGATGACTCAAAATGAACACAACGCTCTCAAAAGCAACCATTTAGTGAGATAGAAAAAAAAAAAGGAGGGGGAAGATTTTTCTATTATAAGATTCAAAAAACAAAAACATTAGAAAGAAACTTATTTAAATGTTTTTTAATCCTTACTTCAAGCTGTACATGTTTTCAAATATTTTTACCGTATTTTTCCAAACAGTCACAACCCCCAAATTCTTTATTCTCATTTTCTGAGTATGAGATGTTTATGTGATCTACCCAATAGGAAAGATATTCTTTTTATTTTCATGTCTCTTAAAGAACTTTAGGGGAGCCTGGGTGGCTCAGTTGGTGAAGTGTCATGATCTTGCGGCCCATGGTTTGAGCCCCGCATCAGGTTCTGTGCTGACAGCTCTGGAGCCTGCTTCGGATTCTGTGTTTCCCTCTCTCTCTGCTCCTCCCCCTCTTGCACTGTCTCTGTCTCCGTCAAAATATAAAAAAACATTTAAAAAAAGCGTGAGGGAGTGGGGGCTCCTGAGGGACTCAGTCAGTTATGCATCCAACTTTGGCTCAGGTCATGATCTTGTGGTTCGTGAGTTCAAGCCCCACATCAGGCTGTCAGCTGTCAGCACAGAGCTTCAGATCTTCTGTCCCCCTCTCTCTCTGCCCCCACCCCCAACCACTCGTTCTCTCTCTCTCTGTCTCTCTCTCTCTCTCTCTCTCTCTCTCAAAATTAATTTTAAAAAAGAAAGGACTTCAGATGGAAACTCAAATGCCATAGATGTTGCTACACTTTACCAACCTCTTTTTATCAAATGGAAAATGATCCTTCCTGAAACAATGAGAGATTCCAAATTCATATGTAACAGTCAGTGAGTACCAACTATGTAGGAGATCTGTATTGTACTCTAGGCATACAAAAGTAAGTGTTCCAAAGACACTCTCCCTGAATTAAGCCACTTATATTCTTTTTTTTTTTTTAATTTTTTTTTAACGTTTATTTTTGAGACAGAGAGAGACAGAGTATGAACAGGGGAGGGGCAGAGAGAGAGGGAGACACAGAATCTGAAACAGGATCCAGGCTCTGAGCTGTCAGCACAGAGCCCGACGCGGGTCTCAAACTCACGGACCGTGAGATCATGACCTGAGCTGAAGTCAGACGCTTAACCGACCGAGCCACCCAGGCGCCCCAAGCCACTTATATTCTAAAGACAGAGAGACATACAGTTAACAGCATAATGAAAATTATACAGGTACATAGAGAAAGAAGTGACAAATGTAGCCTAAAAAAGTAAGAAAGGAACCAGGTTATAAATGATGAATAAAAGCCCTGGAAACAGACTAGTGCTTTCAATAGGGGCACTACTGGCATTTTACAGAGAGAATTTTATTTATTTTTTAAGATATTTTTAGTGTTTATTTATTTATTTATTTATTTATTTATTTTGAGAGAGAGAGAGTGTGTGTGTGTGTGTACACAAGTGGGGAAAGGGCAGAGAGAGAGGGAGAGAATCCCAAGCAGGCTATGAACTGTCAGCACAGAGCCTGACACGGGGCTCGATCTCACAAACCCACAAACCGTGAGATCATGACCTAAGCTGAAATCAACAGTAGGACAATTACCCAACTGGACCACCCAGGCACCCTTGGAGGGAGAATTTTAGATTCATGAGCCCATCCATAGATTAAGGATGTTTACTCATCCCTACCCTAAGTACTAAGTGCCAATAACAATCGCATGTCATTTTAAAACTCCCCAAAGTAGGGATAGAGACTACCACCCAGATGAAAACAATTTCTAGAGCATAGGCTACCTCAAGTTCAGAATTGACAAAGTGCAGAGACCCATCATCCTACTTCTTAGTTACAGACAGTAGCAAGGGAAATGAAGTAAAAGAAAGGTGAATGACTAAATGAATAGGAAGATGGGTTTAAAAGATTAAGAGGGATAATAAGGTGAAGATATTTGTGGTGTGGAAGATGCAATCAGAGAATACATACCAAAATGGAATCTTTATGTTACACAAAATATAAAATGCAGACATATCAGTTGGTTTGATGAACCAAATTAACTGTCACTACCTAAAAGATGACTATAGAACAGGCACTGAGCATGGTTTCCCATGTAATTCATGTGATGCTTCTACCATCACTTGACCACTTTACAACCACCATTTTAACAAGATGTTTTCTCTGTCTTTTAAAGGAGAAAATTAATGTAGACAACTTGTCTTATGTTAAACTGAATGACAGGATGAACGTTCAAACCCAGATTCCTAATTCCTGGGACCATTCAATGAAGGTGTTAAAACAGTTCAAGATAATGACAGGCATGGGGACTTGACAAGACAACTGTGAGGGTCAAAGTTCCAGGATAATATGGCAAAAGAGAGACAAGACCAGAATGACTATAGCTAGAAGCACGGGAAAGAGAGAGTTTGTGCAGAGATTTTAGAAGTGGAGTGAGTGTTGGCCTAAGTTGTGGAACCAAACACTAGATGTGGGGATGGACAGCAAGAAGACTAGGACCCCATCCCTAGCCTGAAGTTTGCAGAAGGTGCAGTAGCCAAGCACGAGCATCCTCCAATTGAGAGGAATTTGAAAAAGGTAAATAAAACCCATACATGATACAAATAATATTACAAAACACCCCAATGTATAATCCCTTTCTATATTGGTAAATGTCCTTTTTGTCCTACAACATTTAAATAAACTGTTTATATTTACTTTAGTCTTTCCTCCTGGTCTTAAAAAAAGGATTTTTTTTTTCACATTTCTTTGGGATGTTTCCAACTTGTTGACATTTCTCTTGCATTTTTGGTGTTTACAAATCAACTCAGTATTACATTTCCAGGAGTACCAGTGCTATATATAGATAAACTATAATAATCTTCTTCCTCTGCAATGTGAAACAAGAGTGGATACAGCTCAAAATGATATTGACAATATCAAAGGGGTCAACATAAACAAGTAATTTGGTTGAAGAAAATGCTAAATAAACATAACTTATTCAAATTCTGGTTGTATATACTGGACAGTTTAGAAACATGATAATAATGACCAGCCTCTATAATAAGAACTGCTGACCATTAGGAATCCTCACTCTTGGACACCTGGGTGGCTCAGTTGGTTAAGCATCCGACTTGGGTTCAGGTCATGGTCTCACAGTTTGTGGGTCTGAGCCCCACATCAGGCTCCATGCTCAGAGCCTGGAGCCTGCTTCACATTCTGTGTCTCCCTCTCTCTCTCTGCTCCTCCCCCACTCACACTCTCTGTCCCTCTCTCTCTCTCAAAAATAAATGTTAAAAAAAAAAAATCTTCACTCCCAAACAAACTAGGTGCTGAGACTTCCTCACCACCAAAAGGGTAATACACATGCATCCTCATTCCTCAGTCTATGTAATCCCAACATATAATTTTTTAGATGAGAAAATCTCCGACTGATGATCAAAAGAAAACATCAGGGGAAAACTAGATTGCAAATAAGAGAAAATATGCAAACCTACAGATTATAAGCAGACAATTCAGCCTGTTTTTTTTTAACTCTTTCATAGAATGAAGAAAAAATAAAATCACATCTTTAAGCCTCCTGCTATTGTTCTTTTCTATTGCAATTTATGGATGAGTTCAAACTGAAGGACGTCTCTATTACTATTCTCTTTCGAAGTTTAAAGCAAGTATTTGCTTTTTATCCTATGAAAAGTAAAGAATCATTAAATATAAATGTGTTAAATTTTTTAAAGGAGTTTTCTTTTTTTTTTATTTTTTTTCAATGTTTATTTATTTTTGAGAGACAGAGAGACAGAGCATGAGCACAGGAGGGTCAGAGAGATAGGGAGACAACAGAATCCGAAGCAGGCTCCAGGCTCCAAGCTATCAGCACAGAGCCCGATGCAGGGCTTGAACTCACAAACTGTGAGATCATGATCTGAGCCCAAGTCGGAAGTCGGACACTTAACCAACCGAGCAAACCAGGCACCCCAGGAATTTTCTAGAAAAAAAGAACAGTACATTTTTAAAGGTATTTAAGTTACAGGGAAAAAAAACAACAACCAGTAACCGAGAATAATTTGACATCTTAAACTATAGAAGATTGTATGGCTTTTTATAGTATAAAGAAATTTTTAGCAAGCATTGGCTATTTCAGAATAAGACATAATCCTTCTAAAATGAAATGCTTTCCACCCCAGTCTGTGATATTTTGTCAGAGCAGCTTGAAAGGACTCAGAACCTAGAGAACTAGCTGATCATTGTACATTTTGTAAACAAATAAAAAGAATCAGGCATTAAAAAAAATAAAATAGAATGCTTTCTCTAAAAGAAAAAACTTAAATAAAGGAGGCCTTTTCTCCCCAAAGAAATATAGTTCATTTCTTGAAAAACTGGGATTGTGTGTTTGTGTATGCATGCATGTGTATAAAATCTTTTTTTAATACTTTCTAAACTTTATTTACTTGAGAGAAACCGAGACAGCATGAGCAGGAGAGGGGCTGAGAGAGAGGGAGAGAGCGAGACAATCCCAAGCAAGGGGCTCAAACTCATGAAACCATGACCTGAGCTGAAACCAAGAGTCTGATGTGTAATCGACTGAGCCACCCAGGATCCCTGTGAAATATCTTATTAGAGATCTGTTTTAGAGGAATTTGAGGATTTTTGCATTCCTTCATTAATTTCACAGCTGACTCTTTCTTTGTGTTCACTTCCATTTAGGGGTCAAATATGAAGAAAACAAAGCAAAACTACACTGTAATATACACTCTATGGAACAGCAGCTAAAACACCAAGTAAGCTTCAAAAAGAAATACCAGTAGTGTTAATGTCAGTCAGTAGGATCAGGTTCATAAATCCAATTCTATACAAACTAAACTAAATTGAATAGTCAATAAATCAACCAACAAATCGGTTGTACACAAGGGGAAAAAAACATAATTATTTCTTTTCTCTAAATTTATTTGCAGTTTCACTGAACTGACCTACGATCTAGTTGTTTTAACACATATAAATGTACATCTGCATTCAGTCAACCAATGTTTGAGTGCCTGTTATGTTCCAGGCATTGTCATAGATTCTGGCAGTAACAACAAGTTCGTGACCTCACAGAGCTTACATTTTAAAGGTGAAAATGGACAGTAAACAATAAACGGGCAAGAATAAGGGCACCTGGGTGACTCAATCAGTTACGCATCTGACTCTTGATTTAGGCTCAGGTCATGATCTCACAGTTTGTGGGTTCCAGCCCTGCGTCCGGCTCCATGCCTGCTTGGGATTCTTGCTCTCCCTCTCTCTCTGCCCCTACCCCATATGCTCTCTCTAAAAATAAATTTAAAAAACTTTTAAAAAAAAGAACGAAATATAATTCCACATACGACGATAAGTGCTATGAAGAAAAAATAAGGAGGGTAAGGAGGTGGGGAGTGACTGGAAATAATGTGGGATGGGTGGACAAACTAAAAGTAATGTTGCCCTTTCAGGACTGACCTCTACTACTAGGACACTAATTCAAGTATTCCATTTATTCAGCACATACTCTTATTCAGGCACTACAGTGGGTAGAATCTTCACAACAATTATGAAAAACAGGTATGTGACTGCCATTTTATAGATGAGGAAATGGAAATTCATAGTAGCTTGTGTAAAGTTACTGAGATAATAAATAGCAGAGCCTAGATTCAAACTCTGTGTAACACCAAAGTCCACGCTCTTTCTTCTAGATCACACAACTGCTCTGATAAAGATCAAAATGGCCTCATTGTTTCCAAACTACAATTCCTTACCATAGTTATAATATTCATTAGCTTTACAAAGGTTTAATAAATCAAATCCTTCGTATACACTACATTTCCAAGAGGTGTTAGGAAATAAGAGGAATGATATGTTATTAACCCTTAAAATTCAGTACTTTCAGAATTATCATTTATAATGTCTGTGGCAATTGTATTTGGAAATTCTTAGCAACATTTTCTGTGTCTCACAAAACATCTTCCATGATCTGGACACTATCCCAAAATATTTGTTATAATAAAACCATATTTACCAACATATGGTATATCCTTAGGACTTTTTTATCTTGGAATCTTATGTGACCTACAGAATTGTAACTTTAATAACCAAATAAAAATGTTATTACACATTGTTTTATTTGGGAAAATACAAGTCCAATTGGAAAATTACTGTTTTCGGCTGGTGAACAGACACATTAAAGCACAATTCTACCACCCCGTTTATACTTTCCCCATCATCTTCTTTGTGTGGATTTTAGGTTTTTGTTTGTTTTTCCTACATCATTGGTCCTATTATGAACCAAAGAAGTATAACTCTGCAACGATGGAATGATAACTCTGAAAGGCACAGACCATGAAAAGAACAAAAAATTGAGGAGCACCCATGTGGTACAGCTCCTCACTTACCCTCCCTTGCCCAGACAATACTAAGGAAAGATAGGTTTAGTTGACCAAATACTGAGAATCCAGATCAAAACTCTCTAATAGGAAAGAAGCACAATGAAAGGGTTAAAAAAAAAAAAAAAGAACTCTCAGAAAAGTTAACACAAGTACCCTTAAAGGAGGGGCGCCTGGATAGCTCAATCTGTTAAGCATCTGACTCTTGATTTTGGCTCAGGTCATGATCTCATGGTTCCTGAGATCAAGCCCCGTGTCTGGCTCCATGCTTCAGCGCAGGGCCTGCTTGGGATTCTCTCTTTCCCTCTCGCTCTCTCTGCCCCTCCCCCATGCTCCCCCCACTCTCACAAAATAAATAACTAAATTTAAAAAAAAAATGCCCTTAAAGAAGAAAGTCTAAGGTCCAGAACCAAGGCAAGAAATGCCACCAGGATTTGCCTTGTCCATTCTTGGGAGTTCCACACACCATTGGCTGGCTGAAGCAGGTGTAGCACAGGGCACTTGTTGGGGTCTAGAAAGAGGGCAACCCTAAGCCCCAGGAAAGACTACACTCAGTCCTGCAAGGCTTGGCCTCCTACCACCCCCCACTCCACCTCTTCTACCTCACCCCACTCCTATTCCTATACCTCAAGCAACTCCAACTTGGAGAAATGATTGTTGCAGTCCAGAACTTCAGTGCTATAGAACTTGACTAGAGCTGGTATTAGAGACAGAGTAAGTGACTAAAAGTACTTAAGTATAAATACTAACTAAACTTTGACTAAGTCAAAGTACTAATCAGCAACAATTGGGAAGTGATGAAAGGGAGATAGAGGGAAGAAATGTAACAATGCTAATAATTTCTCATAGCACGAAATCAACACACAATGTTTAAAAATGAACATGAGGTTAGTTAACGAAGCATGAAATGACTCCAACATTACTTGATGGGTTTTCATAATCTCTTGTCTCAACCTTGAAAGGATCTGTTATGAACAATTACTTTTGTAAAGAAGGAACACTTAGCTAAATTCAAGCAATGCCTTCTATTTCACTTAATTCATTGTTCCTTTGTTAAATTCAACTAAATTTAATACTTATTGGCTTTAAATCAACAAGAATATTATAATTAAGATACATTATGATCTTGTTCTTATGAAATTATTTCCATTTATCATGCCATCTGAATATGTCCACTTGTAAAGCATAAACAGATGTCTGGAATGATGCTCACCAAGTATTACTACTAGTAACTTCTGAGTGGTGAAATCTAGGATAATTTGTTTTCTAATCCATTGTTTTCTGCATTGCTTAACTTCTTTTTATAACTTTTCAATTCTAGTTAGTTAACATACAGTGTTATATTAGTTTCAGGTGTATAATAGAGTGATTCAACATTTCCATACAACACCCAGTGCTCATCACAACAAGGGCACTCCTTGATCCCCATCACCTATTTAATCCGTCCCACCTACCCATCTCTTTTCTGGTGACCATCAGTTTATTCTCTATAGTTAAGAGTCTGTTTCTTGGATTGCCTCCTTCCCTCTTTTTCTTTTCCCCTTTGCTCAGTCATTTTGTTTCTTAAACATCACATGTGAGTGAAATCATATGGTATTTGTCTTTCTCTGACTGCCTTCTTTCAGTTAGCATAATACCCTCTAGCTTCATCCGTGTTGTTGCAAATGGCAAGATTTCATTCCCTTTTATGGGTAATATTCCACTGTATATATAGACCACATCTTCTTTACCCATTCATCCATCTAAGGACACTTGGGCTGTTTCCATAGTTTGGCTATGGTAGATAATGCTGCTATAAACATTGGAGTGCATGTATCCTTTTGAATTAGTAATTTTGTATTATTTGGGTAAATACCTAGTGGTGCAATTGCTGGATCATAAGGTGGTTCTATTTTTAAATTCTTGAGGAACCTCCATACTGTTTTCCAGAGTGGTTGCACCTCTTTGCAACCCCACCAATGATGCAAGAGAATTCCTTTTCTTCCACATCCTCGACAACACTTGTTTCTTACATTTTTTATTTTAACCATTCTGAGAGGTATGAGGTAATGTCTCATAGCAGTTTTGATTTGCCTTTCCCTGATGAGCAGTGATGTTGAGCATTTTTTTGTATGTCTGTTGGCCATCTGGATGTCTTCTTTGGAAAAATGTTTATTCATGTTTTCTGCCCATTTCTCAATTGGGTTATTTGTTTTTTTGGTGATTCAGTTTAATAAGTTCTTTGTAGATTTGAGATGCTAACCCTTCATCAGATACGTCATTTACAAAAATCTTCTCTCATTCCCTAGTTTGCCTTTTAGTTTTGTTGATTATTTCCCTCACTGTGCAGAAGCTTTTTTTTGATTTAGTTCCAATAGTTTATTTTTTATCTTGCTTCCCTTGCCTCATGAGACATGTCTAGAAAGAAGACGCTACAGCCGATGTCAACAGAGGTTACTGCCCGTTATTCAATATAGTACTGGAAGTCCTAGCCACAACAACTGGACAACACAAAGAAATAAAAGGCATCCAGATCAGCAAGGACAAACTACAACTTCCACTATTTGCAGGATGACACGATACTATACATAGAAAACCCAAAAGACTCCACCAGCAAAACTGCTATAACTGATAAATGAATTCAGTAAAGTTGCAGGATACAAAATCAATGTACAGATACCTGTTGCATTTCTATGCACCAATAATGAAGTGGCACAAAGAGAAATTAAGGAATCAATCCCATTTACAACTGCACAAAAAACAATAAAATACCTATGAGTAAACCAAACCAAAGAGGTGAAAGACCTGTACTCTGAAATCTATAAAACACTGATGAAAAAAATCGAAGACAACACAGAAAAATGGAACAACATTCCATGCTCGTGGATCAGAATAACAAACATTGTCAAAATGTCTATACTTACCCAAAGCAATATACACATTTAATTCAACCCCTATCAAAATACCAACAGCATTTTTCACAGAACTAGAACAATCCTAAAATCTGAATGGAACCACACAAGTCCCCAAATAGGCAAAGCAACCTTGAAAAAGAAAAACAAAGCTGGAAGCATCACAATTGCAGACTTCAAGTTATATTACAAAGCTGTAGTGATCAAAACAGTATGGTACTGCACAAAACAGACACATAGATCAATGTAACAGAACAGAAAACCCAGAGATGAACCCACCACAATTATATGGTCAATTAATCTTCGACAAAGCAGGAAAGAAAATCTAATGGAAAAAAGACAGTCTCTTCAAAAAATGGTGATGGGAAAACTGGACAGCAACATGCAAAAGAATGAAACTGGACCACTTTTTATACCACACACACACACACACACACACACACACACACACAAACTCAAAATGTATTAAAGCCCTAAATGTGAGGCCTGAAATCATAAAAATCCTGGAAGAGAGCACTGGCTACAGTAACCTCCATTGACATGGCCTGTAGCAACTTCAGCAAACTCAACACCCAAAAAACAAATAACCCAGTTAAGAAATGGACATTTTTCAGGGGCGCCTGAGTGGCTCAGTCAGTTGGGTGTCATACTTCAGCTCAGGTCATGATCTCACAGTTTGTGGGTTTGAGCCCTGTGTCGGGTTCTGTGCTGCCAGCTCAGAGCCTAAAGCCTGCTTTGGATTCTGTGTCTCCCTCTCTCTCTGTCCCTTCCCCTGCTTCACACACACACACACACTCTCTCTCTATCAAAAATAAATAAACATTAAAGAAAAAAAGAAATGGACAATTTCCAAAGAAGACATCCAGATGGCAACAGACATACAAAAAAATGCTCAACATCACTGCTCATCAGGGAAAGGCAAATCAAAACTGCTATGGGACATTACCTCATACCTCTCAGAATGGTTAAAATAAAAAATGTAAGAAACAACAAGTGTTGTCGAGGATGTGGAGGAAAAGGGATTCTCTTGCATCATTGGTGGGGTTGCAAACAGGGGCAACCACTCTGGAAAACAGTATGGAGGTTCCTCAAGAATTTAAAAATAGAACCACCCTATGATCCAGCAATTGCACCACTAGGTATTTACCCAAATAATACAAAATTACTAATTCAAAAGGATACATGCACTCCAATGTTTATAGCAGCATTATCTACAGTAGCCAAACCATGGTAACAGCCCAAGTGCCCATCGACAGATAGATGAGTAAAGATGTGGTGTATATATACAATGGAATATTACTCAGCCATAAAAGGGAATGAAATCTTGCCATTTGCATTGGCATGGAAGAAGCTAGAAAGTATTATGCTAAGTTGAAAGAAGGCAGTCAGAGAAAGACAAATACCATATGATTTCACTCATACGTGGAATTTAAGAAACAAAACAAATGAGCAAAGGGAAACAATAAAAGAGAGAGAGGCAATCCAAGAAACAGACTCTTAAGTATAGAGAACAAACTGATGGTTACCAGAAGAGACGTGGGTGGGAGACAGATTAAATAGGTGATGCGGATTAAGGATGGTGCTTGTGATGAGCAGCAGGTGCTATATGGAAGTGTTGAATCACGAGCCTGTATACCTGAAACTAATATTACACTGCATGTTAGCTAATTGGAATTTAAATAAAAACTTAAAGAAAAAAAATTGTCACATCTATCCCAGCCTTCCGCAACCACCACCCTAATTGGTCAGCAGCTACCAACATCAAGGCAAAACCCTCCACCTGCCATAAGATTATAACTCACTGAAAGTTCAACTGATCGTTAGCAGTTTTTGGCAATAAAGGGTTTTTAAGTTAAGGAAGTGTATTTTTTAAGATATAATGCTATCGCACACTTAATAGACTACAGTGCAAACATAAATTTTATATTCACCGGGAAGCCAAAAAGTTCATTTGACTTGCTTTATTGCAATATTGGCCTTATTGTGGTGCTCTGGAACCAAACTCACAGTATCTCTGAGATATGCCTGTACATAAATATTTCAAATTTCAATTAGGTCCTTATTCTCAGACATTACTGACAGGAGTTATCAATTGGTTGAATCTCATGGAATATCAATAGCTATCAAAAGTACAAATGAAAAAATCTTTTGACACAGCATTTTTCTTCTAGGGACTTTTTAATATATATATAATTACACATGTGAAAAATAACAGATGCAAGAATATTCCCTGTAGGGGCACCGAGTGGCTCAGTCAGTTAAGCGTCCAACTCAATTTGGCTTGGGTCATGATTTCATGGTTCATAGATTAAGACTCACATCTGTCAGTGCAGAGCCTACTTGGGATTCTCTCTCACCCTCTCTCTCTCTCTGTCCCTCCTCTGCTAGAGCACACTCTCTCCCAAAATAAATAAATAAACATTTTTTTAAAAAAGAATATTCCCTGCAGTCTTATGGAAATAGAAAAATAATCAAAAGGAATGAAATGCCCATCAAGAAGAGGCTGCTTAAATAAATTATGGCATATCCGTAGATGTGGACACAATAAAAGGTAGTGTACTGATACAGAATAAGCTCCAAAATATATAAAGTGAAATACAATACAATACAATACATTTAGTTTATGTAACCCAAATTGTGAAAATTTAAATTCTAAAGCTTCTAGAAAAAAAAAATAGAAGAAAATCTTCCTGACTTAAGGCAAGTAAAGATTTCTTAAACAAGACATAAAGGACAGTAACAAATAAATGGAAAACATTAATTTGACTTAAAATTAAAAACTTCTCATCAAAAAACATTATGATACTAAAAAGGCAAGCCCATAGACGGGGAGAAAATATCAGCAATACATTTATCTGACAGACACTTGTATCCAGAATACAAAAAGAAATCCTATGAATCAATGAGAAAAAAAAAATAACGCTCCAAAAAAAAAAAAAAAAACAGAAAAGATTCTAACATATAGTTCAAAAGATATCCAAATGACCACTAGCAATATGAAAAAATTGTATATCATTACTCATCAGGGAAATGCAAATTCACATCACAATGAGGTACTACAGCATACCCACCAACATGACTATAACTAAAGAGACTAGCAATGGCAAGAGTTGGTGAAGATAATTAAAACTTCCACTCATTGCTGGAAGAGTATAAACTGGTACCATTCTGGAAAACTGGTAGTCTACTAAAGCTAAATGTATCTCTAACCTATGATCCATCAGTCCCACACCTAGGTATATATCCAAGATATAAAGGAGTGTGAATGTCCAAAAAAAGACATTCAAAAGAATGTTCATGGGAGTTTTATTCATAACAGGCAAAACCTGGAAACAGCTCAGATGTTCATTAATAAAACAGTAGATAAATTGTGATATATTCAACCAGTGAAATACTATATAGCAGTAAAAACATATCAGTAATGCACACAATTGAATGAACCTAAAAACATTATGTTGAGCAAAAGAAGCCAGACATTAAGGTACTCCTTTACAATATGATTCTATTGATAGATGTTTAAGAAATAAAATAGTCCATAGAAGTGAAAACAGTGGTTAGGAGAAGGTGGTATTACAATATTGTATTATTGTAATATTACAATATATTTGTAAATCATTAAGCCATACCCTCAAGGGGTGCCTGGGTGGCTCATTCAGTTAAGCATGCGACTTTGGCTCAGGTCATGATCTCACAGTTCGTGAGTTGGAGTTCCACATCAGGCTCTCTGCTGTCAGCATGGAGTCTGCTTTGGATCTTCTGTCCCCCTTACTCTCTGCCCCTCCCCTGCTGGCTCTCTCTCTCTCTCTCTCTCTCTCTCTCAAAAATAAACATTAAAAAAATAAACCATACCCTTAAGATTTTTCACGAGTATAATTATACCCCAGCTTTTATGGGATTTTAAAACATCAAGAAAATATAGTACCAACTGTGTTTCTTCAAAGCTAAGGGAAGACTATTTTGCTTATTTTTTTATTAAAATTTTTTAATGTTTATTTATTTTTGAGAGAGAGAGAGACAGCATGAGCGGGGAAGGGGCAGAGAGAGATGGAGACACAGAATCTGAAGCAGGCTGCAGGCTCTGAGCTGTCAGCACAGAGCCCAATGCGGGGCTCAAACCCACGAACTGGGAGACGTGAGCCGAAGTCAGATGTTCAACTGACTGAAGCACCCAGGTGCCCCTATTTTACTTATTTTTGAACAGAGTTTCTCTGAAAGGATGCAAGAGAAAAGTGGTAGCACTGATTGTTTCTGAGGAGGACAAGACAGTCGGATTTACATTGAGGAAAGGAGATTTACACTGTAGACTCTTAAATTTAGGGTGACAAAGACAAGCCTGGTTTACACCCCAATGTTATTATGTAAAAACCCTCTTCCACTCTTAAAAGAGTCCTGGTTATAGTTAAATTATATGGTCAACATATTCACATGTCTTGTAGATTTAGTATATGAATGTATTACATCTTCAAAATAAAATACAAACTAAATGTAATACAGTACCTTTGGACAGCACCGTAAGAGCATTTTCTCTTTATGCCATTATTTGTGCTTCCTTGGCTTTCACTTAATTTTTTTTTAATGTTTACTTTTGAGACAGAGACAGAACATGAGCAGGGGAAGGGCAGAGAAAGAGGGAGACACAGAATCTGAAGCAGGATCCAGGCTCCGAGCTGTCAGCACAGAGCCTGATGCAGGGCTTGAACCCACGAACCATGAGATCATGACCTGAGCCAAAGTTGGCCGCTTAACCGACTGAGCCACCCAGGTGCCCCAAGTGCTTCCTTTGGTTTTAAAAGGAAAGATAAATATCTAAGAAGCATTGCTTGTGAACCTCATTTTATCAATCCTGCACACTTGAGACAAACTAATCTGAAGTACAGCTTTCATCACATCATACCCCTTCAAAAACCTCCATAACTCCACCATGAGCAAACAACATCCCAACTTCTTCGCTTGAACTTAGACTTTGCAAAGTAGCACCTTCACCACTTTTCTCCCACTCTTCTGAAACCTTAACTCAGCTCTTCCATACCTAGCCCATATACTTGCCCTACATAAGCCTGATTCTATCCTGCTTCTCTGTCTTTATCCACTCTGATCTCCACTACGAATGTCTCCATCCATCTGAATGCTATCCACTTTTCCAGGTGGCCTTCAACTCAAATCTTGCCACTTTCTTCAAGTCCTGCTCTGAACCACACTTATATTTTACTTCAAGTTACAGTAAATTCTCTACAACAGATTCCAAGTGAGCCATAAATTGGCTTTTGAAGAATTTATTAGTTACATTTAAAAAAAGAAAACATTTTTAGAGTATCTATTGTTCTGGGCACTAAGACATCAGGTTGAATAAGAGGCTGTCCCCACCCTGGAAGATCTCACAGAAACAGCTGACAACTGCTCCCATACCAACTTTTCCTCACATGTCTGCCATTCTCAGCTGCCTGCAAAGCACTTAATGCGCAATCAACATTCCACATACAGACACACACACCCACACACATACACATTTCCTAACCCAGGCCTCTAGGATCATAAAACTCAAAGGCTTTCAAAAGTTGCTTCTCCGGAAGAAAAAGTTAGAGATCCTCTATCTTACAGCTCTCTATATTGTCTGCTACAGAGCATTCCACTTAATTTTATGCATTTTCTATTCTTTTCTAATTTTTCCGTAAGTATATGTTGAATCTAGTCAATCAAATTGTTACTTATAGAGTAAGATACTAAACTTATGATATCTAATACAATACTATACACATATGGTAAATACATCATTGTTCATTGACCGATCAAAATAATCCATCTTGATGTTTACGTGTACTATAAATTATAGGTGAATTATTACTCAGAATACATGTTACATATTTATCAGTCATCTACTTTTCAAAATCTCATACTTATTGGTTTTGTTCCCAACCCTTCTCCATATTCCCTATGCATGAAGAAAAAAAAAAAAGATAGATGGATAGATAGATACCTGTTTTGAGTAATGACTAGTTAGCATACAGCCATGAACATGAAAAAGATAATATGATTTTGTTTGAAGCACAAGATTATAATTTAATCATAATATATAGACCTTAGTAAGTCATTGGCTTCTGTCAGAGGCTATCAAAGAATATCTGCTGCCTACTTTCAGTGCAAAGGGGTTTTTAATAACAATACCTCACATAATGTTTCCAGGTGTTTCTCAAACCATCTCCATCAGAAACATTTGGGGTCATCATTAAATATGCATTAATGATAAGCCCACAAATCAGTATCTCTAAGAGTGGAGATGAGAAAACTACAGATATACCAAGCACTTGCTGACTATTTTATATACTATCCCACATTACACACAATTTTGTGCTTTTATGTTTTATAAGAGATATTTTATTTGCTTAATCTAATACTTGAAGAGAAAATATGTGAGTATCACTTCGAGGTGCACTTCACTGAAACACAGAGAAGCTAGGTGATATGTTCAAGGTCACACAGCACAGTGCCAGGTATTCATTTATTCATTCATTCAACTGTTCTAGGCAGAGATACAGCAGTGACCAAGCAAAGACCATGGTCTTATGAGGCTTATTATTCTCTTGGGCACATTTTAGGCAGCCAGTAAACATTACACAAGAGAAATTAGATACAGTCAGGCCTCCAGACTCTTAATCAAATGCTTTCTCCCTACAACGCATGATTGATTCACTAACTGTAATATATCATATCATGTAGCCTGTGTAGGCAAAATGCAAATACAATAAAAATCAAAATTCATTCTTCAGGCAGTATGGAGAGTGGATATAGTGTCAGGGTGTAAGGAGTAAAGGAAATCTGGGTTAAAAGCCTGGCTTTTGTGCTTCATATACCATGACAGCACTCTGGACAAGTTATCTAACCCTTTAAGCTTTTGTTACAGAATTTATCAATGCCTACCTAGAAGGATTGATGTGAGGATCAAAACCTGTAACAGCGTATGTAAAGCATCAAGCATGGGTCCAGGAGAGTGCAGGCATTTGTTAGCTTTTCCTCTACAATCAAATATGAATCTTATCTGACAACACCACAGCATGCCTAACCTAAAAGGCCAGATTTGAGATCTAGTGGAAGTCAACTGTAACTGGTTTGCTTAAATTTCATCATAGAGACTGCTTTCACAAATTTTATCCTACATTATATACTTAGGTGATACCCCGTTGGGATAAAAAGCGCAATATTATCCTGTTATTTAAAAAAAACATGCAGGGCGCCTGGGTGGCTCAGTCAGTTGAGTGCCCAACTTTGGCTCAGGTCATGATCTCAGGCTTGTGAGTTTGAGCCCTGCATCGGGCTCTGGGCTGACAGCCCGGAGCCTGGAGCCTGCAGCCTGCTTCAGATTCTGTATCTCGCTATCTCTGCCCCTTTCCCAGTTCACACTCTGTCTCTCTCTCTCTCTCTCTCTCAAAAATAATTAAACATTTTTTAAAAAAACATGCATTTTGAGGTTTTATTATCATGATGCTAGTCTATACATTAGGAACATCACTTCATTTTCTAGGAAGAATTATATCGGATCATCACTTAAAAAGTGTGTATATATAATAATGTATCTTCTATTTTTATCAAACTGTTAAGTAATATAATAAGACCCTAAAGACTAAGTTCAGCTACCATGTCCTACCTCCCCAACCTAATTTCCCCCCTTCTTTGTCAGCTCACAACAATCCAATGACACTGGCATTCTTTTGGCTCCTCAAACGTACCAGACTCTCCAGCATTTAGACACCAGCGTTGGTCACCAGGCTGATGCCTAACTGGGTCGCACCTTATACATCTGGTCCTCAGAGAAGCCTTCCCTGACCAACCATTCCGACAGTGTTAGGCTGCACAGTGTAGGGTGATGTGGTGAAGCCTTAGGACAATGATACATGATAGAGAAGCCTGGGTTCCATTCAGTCATCTGACAAGGTAGATAAAAGTTCACGAGCAATATGATATAACTGGCAATAATGCATCTGCATTGGCTAGTTGAAGATATCAGCCAGAGCTTTCGGAAGTGTTCCTTCCTCTGCCAAGAGGTATAAAATATTGCTGACAACAGGGAGTACTATTAAAGGGAACTCCCAATGTGGCCTAATTCTCTCCACTTCTGCTTTTATTCTTTGCTGTCAAAACACATTTTGCAGAGAACTTTGGAAGTACACTATTATAATGGTCTGAGGCACACTGTTGTATATGTTAATAGTATATAGAGCCCTTTTTCAGAGTTCTTTTTATTTGTCTTTAATGTTTACTTTCTGCTAATGTTTGTTTTCTCCACTTAAGGACTGTGCCCCCCCTGCCCCCCGCCGTTGCCTGCTTTATCACCAG
Source organism: Panthera uncia (assembly GCF_023721935.1). Lineage (NCBI taxonomy): Eukaryota > Metazoa > Chordata > Mammalia > Carnivora > Felidae > Panthera > Panthera uncia. The sequence goes on from NC_064816.1 coordinate 70,448,501, forward strand.
TGCCTGCCAGTTCCCAGCATAGAGAGGGAACATGTGCAATAACCATTCACTGGATCGATTAATTAAGATAAAAAGATGTGTCCGTGTGAAAGAAAGAAATACAGTATATGGAAGTTAAGTTTACCTAATACATGTAAAGTACATAAAGTAATTCTGGGCGCTTAGTAAGCACTCAATGAATGTTGTGTTTATCTGCTTAGCTAGAACAAAAATCTCCCAAGTAGGATAACAGAAGACAGAACAGCTGTTAGTGACTGACAAATACTAAGGTTGAGCACATGCTGGGTGGTTACCCCTGTCAGAGTATATATCACAGTGCACTAAAGGAACCAGATTAATGCTTCACAACAACTGTTTTTAAGTTATTTCATTTTAACATGTGCATATACAAATTTAAAAGTCCAAGATCCAGGGCGCCTAGATGACTCAGTCAGTTAAGCGTCTGACTCTTGGTTTCAGCTCAGGTCACGATCTCAAAGTTCATAGAATCAGGCCCTATGTTGGGCTCTGCGCGGAGCATGGACCTTGTTTGGGATTCTCTCCCTCCCTCCCTCTCTCTCTCTCTCTCTGCCCCGCCCCCACTCTCTGTCTGTCTCTCTCTCTCTCTCTCTCAAAATAAATAAATAAACATTAAAAAAAAAAAGAAAGTCCAAGATCTTTTCACATATTCGTGGTTGAGTTCAGTACTCTTAAAACAAAACCACCCACAATAATAAAGTCTTGTACACATAAGCACTTCTATGGGATAGAGCAAAGAGATACATCCATCCTCCATTCTCCTGGTGGATGGAAAGAAAACTGGTGCCCTTAAATATTTTAAGAAAAGGCTATACACATTTTTCTTAGACTTGTGAAAATGAAACAGGCAATAAAAGCAACAAATACTTGTATCTCAAGACACTGAAATCCCAACAGCTGCTTTAAAATTAATAAAAAGAAGGAAAGGCAGATAAGAGAAGACTCAAGATCACTCTGCCTCTGTTTAACCCAAAACTGCAGGAATATTTCCTAAAGAATTCACTGACTAAAGTGATTCAGGGAAGGAACACCTAACTGGGAAAAGGTTTCAGACCTACCAATCCAATCTGTTTTGGAAATGGATGTCTTTAACTATTTTTATTTATTAGACTTTCACACTTTTTTTTAGCTTCCACGCCATTCTTACCGTTTTCTCACAGAGTCCATTTTCTAAGAGTCTTCAAGTGAACCAAACACATTTTAGTCATCTCTACATTTTTTAGGAAATTCCCAACCTATTATTAATAAAGAGGGTTTGCTATAAAATCAAATAATTCTCCCACTGTCAGAACCTAATGTATATAACAAATCAGACACAACTCCACCTGAGGCTTTAAGCAACAAATTTTTAAATACATAACCACTTATTAATACTCCAGAAGGAAAAAGAGACCTTCCGCTCTGTACATATGCCAAATGAAGGTATGGTCTAGTCAGCCATTCTACTTGACAGAAGGACTATTCCTAAATTACATCCGGGTGCCTATACCAAGCTTGAACAATGTAATACACGCAGAAAATGTGTTCATCGCTTATCTGTTGCTTCTTGCTTTTTAAAAAGACTGTTATAAAATTAACTCAAATTTAGGCTTATAGGTTAATGAAGAGGAAAATCCCTTTGGAAGAAACAGGGAGTAAATTTATGAATATTCTAAAGCTAAAGAATGACACCTACCTCAGGCCCTGTGATGTGCATCAGACCAGAAACAGCAGAGGCAACAGCATCATAACCAGCTCGCTGAGACAGTGGACCTGTCTGACCGTACCCTAAGACAAGAATAGACATAGTCGGTAACAAGCCGGGGGAGCAATGGTACAATAGTGTGTTAAAAACTCTTTGTATCCAGAAATCTTGCAGCAATTTATTACTATTACAAGGCATATAATAGTATCCCTTGAAAGGAAGCAACAAAAATTATTTATGATCTTATACCCCAAAAGGGTGCAAACTGGAAACTCGAGGTCTGAATCCCACCTGCATGAATGTTCTGTCTGGCCTGAAGAGTGTCCTGGAATGTTTTTATTGAGTTTCCAGCTGTTTAAAAAGCAGGAGATAACACATAAAATACAAATCTCTGGCTTTTCTTGAAAAATCAGAAAATAAGTTCAAAACTAGGTCCATGCAACAATCAATTAGAGTAAGTAACAGCTCTTCCCTTTACAGAGGGAAATAAAATTCTCCAATTTGCCTTTCCTCCACCAGTCTTACTCCTTTATGCCTAAGCCTAATTCAATCCCAGACTCCAATCATATATGTTATTCTTGTTCTGTACAAACCAATAATACAAAGTAAAATAAAACAATAAACCAATGTCCCTCTGGAATCTGTTTACATATTTTCTCAGGTATGTAAAAATATATACACAAATGATGATTAAAAACTTTGAACATAAATAATATGATTGCATGACCTAACAGTGTGTTCTAAGATTACAAACAGAAGGTGAAGTTATTATTTTTTTTTCCTCCAGCAAAAATCAAGAGAACACAAGAAATAGTTTCTCCTGCTCTCCTAGGTTCCTAAGCCCTGGCACTTATTGTTGAATAATAAAGAGTATTTCAGGTGCTACATGAATCTGTCTCCAAATACCATGTTATCAACCAAAGAGTGAACACATGAAAAGCCTTCCAGATCCGTAAGCTATTAGCTGAAATCTCCTGTATACCTTACTTTAGAAACCCAGAAAGGGGTGCCTCAGGGCCTTTGCTTGCCTCTCCAGTTACCTGGGACATTCTCTCTCCATTTCATTCCATATATCCATATACATCACTCCCTCACATCCTCCAAATCTGCACTCAAATGTCTCCTTACCAGAGAGACCTTCCCCAAAGAACTTTTATGAAAGAGCACTCTCCCTTCTCACTCTTAATCCGCCTTATCTGACTATATTTGTCTTCATAGCACTCATCCCAAGATATATAACATAGCTATATGTTTACTAATTTAGTCTGGTCTCCTCCCTATGAAAATGTGTGCTCCAGAATTTTTTTTCCATCTGATTCACTGCTGGGTTCACAGCATCCAGAATAGTATTCAATAACATTTATTGAATAAATGAATACTTGTTACATAAAATACATTAAAAGAAATAATCTATAACAACTAAATTAATAAAGAAACTAAAGAACTTTTTGTTTTGTTTTGTTTTTGACCAAAATTGCAATCTAGGAGGTGCCTGAATTTTCCTCCTCCCACAGACACACCAAATGCACAGCTCCACGTGGACTAATTCCCTCTGAGAGAAATCCAGAATTAGTTGTTTGACTACTACATGGTGTAATGGAGAAAATACCCACATCTGAATGGTCAGGAAAGGCTGAGTCACACTCCCATAAACCCCACTCCTGGCACAGCACCATCCAATCAAGAAGAAACTCCCAGCTCCAACTTCTCCTTCAGGAGTAAAAGGTTTGGGCCACATATCAGGTGTCCCAACTTTTAAGGCTCCCACCTGAGGGAAAGGCCCCCAAAGCACCTCACTCTGAGATCCAGCAGGACTAAAGCAGAACTAAAGCAAACAAAAACGAGTCAATGACAGGTGCATAAACACTAACCACAGGCTATCTTCCCAGGGATCGGCACAGAGGGAGCAGGCAAAAACGTCCATCTCCCAGCTTTTCCCTACAAATGGTCTCACTGCATAATTTATAAGCTACCACCTGAGGATTTGGACTGTAATTAACATATATCTAGGTGCTGACTGCAATTCTACCTGGAATTCAAAAGAGCTAGTGGTTCATACTCCAATAATAACACCAGGTCACCAGCATCTCTCTGGAAAGAGCTTCTACACATGTCTGGACCCAGGCTTTTGTAACTATTGCCCAAGGGATGGGCCCCAGATCATCTGACTCTGACAGCCAGTGTGGGTTTACATTCACAAGTCCCACAGTGCTATACCTGCTATAAAGAAGCAGTTTTTAAACAGGCAAACTTTGGGGCGCCTGGGTGGCTCAGTCAGTTAAGCATCCGACTTCAGCTCAGGTCACAATCTCACGGTCTGGTCCGTGAGTTCAAGCCCCGCGTCGGGCTCTGGGCTGATGGCTCAGAGCCTGGAGCCTGCTTCCGATTCTGTGTCTCCCTCTCTCTCTGCCCCTCCCCCGTTCATGCTCTGTCTTTGTCTCAAAAATAAATAAACGTTAAAAAAATTTTTTTAATAAATAAATAAATAAACAGGCAAACTCCATGGCTATACATCAGGCTCAGCACAGAAAGAGAGCACAAAAACACCTATCTCCCAGTTTCTCCACAGAAGGAGTTTGAATGCATACTTTCTCAGGTGTTGTCTGAGGACCAGCTTCTAATAAACCTACATGTACGTGTTAACTGCTATCATCCCCTTTGGGGACACTGATGGATCTTGGCACACACTCAACCAGCAAAAGACATGAAGAACAAACACAATGGCTTAGGCAATCATAAAGATTTGAGAGGAAACTTGGAGCTCAGGCCAGGGTGATTAATGAGGTTGTCTCCTATACAAAACTGGTCTCAAGACTGAGAGAGGTGGCTGTTTTAGATAATATATAGAAACCAACACAGAGAATCAAGGAAAATGAAGAAACAGGAATATGTTCCAAACAAAAGAACACGGTAAATCTCCAGAAACTGACCTGAAGGAAATGGAAATTATTTTTCTGACAGAGAGTTTGAAATAACAATCATAAAGGCAAGATCAGAAGAGCAATGCATGGTCAAAGTGAGAACTTCACAGGAAAGTAATGCATGACCAAAGTGAAAATTTGGACAAAGAGAGAGAAAACATTTAAAAGTACCACAGAAATCATAGAGCTGAAGAATACAATAACTAAAGTGAAAAATTTGGTAGACTCATTCAACCACAGACTAGATCAGCTGGAAGAAAAGATCAGAGAATTAGAAGACAGGCAGTGGAATACATCCAATCAGAGGAACAAAAAGGAAAATGAGTGAAAATAGCTTATGGGCTTATGGGACATCATCAAAAAGACCAATATACATATTATAGAGGTCCCAAAAGAAGAAAAGAGGCAGAGGAAGAGGCAAAAGTTTACTTAAAGATATAGTGCCTAAAAACTTCCTTTATCTGAAAGAAAAAACATGATATCCAGATCCAGGCAGCCCAAAAATACCTAAAAAGATGAATCTAAAGAGACTCACACTCAGACACATTATATTAAATTGTCAAAACTTACTGCCAAAGGGAGAACCTTAAAACCATCAAGAGAAAAGCAACTTGTTGCATATAAGAGAACTGTCATAAGACTAACAGTAGATTTTACAAAAACTATGCAGGCCAGAAGGGAGTAAAATGAGATATTCAAAGTGTTGAAATAAAAAAATTGCCAGCCAAGGACACTCTATTCAATAAAGCTGCCTTTCAGAATTGAAGGAGTAATAAAGAATTTCCCAGATGAACAAAAGCTGGAGGAATTTATCCCCACTAGACCAGCCTTGCAAGGTATGAAAACAAAAGAGTGCTAACTGGTTACATTAAATTTATCAAAGTATGACACTTTGGTAAATATATAGCTAAATTCAGAAAACTCTAATGTTGTAATGGTGGTGGGTAAGTCACTTATATAACTGTAATATAAAAGTTAAAAAACAAAAGTATTAAGAACTCCCATAACTACAGTAATTTCTTTTTTTTTTAGGTTGTAGGTTTTTATTTTATTGTATATATAATTTATTGTCAGATTGGTTTCCATACAACACCCAGTGCTCATCCCAATAGGTGCCCTCCTCAATGCCCATCACCCACTTTTCCCTCTCCCCCACTGCCCATCAACCCTCAGTTTGTTCTCAGTATTTAAGAGTCTATTATGGTTTGCCTCCTTCTCTCTCTGTAACTTTTTTTCCCCCTGCCCCTCCCCCCTCGTCTTCTATTAAGTTTCTCAGGATAAGAGTGAAAACATATGGTATCTGTCTTTCTCTGCCTGACTTATAGTAATTTCTAAATAGATACATAATATAAAAAAAATATAAACTGTGACATCAAAACATTAAAATGTCAGGAAAGAATGTAAAAATGTTTGTATACATCTAAATTAGGTTGTTATCAACTTATAATAGACTCCTATAATTATAAGATGTTTTATGTAAGCCTCATGGTAACAGAAAGCAAAAACCTATAACAGCTACACAAAAAAGAAAGAAATCTAAGCATACCACCACAGAAAATCATCAAATCATAAAAGAAGAAAACAAAAGAGAAAGGAAGAAACACAGCAATTACAAAACAACCAGACAACAATTAACAAAATGACACAGTTAAGTCCTTACCTATCAATAATTACTTTAATACAAATGCACTAAGTTCTCTAATCAAAAGACATAGAGTAGCTAAATAGATTAAAAAAAAAAAAAAGACCCAACTATATGCTGCCTACTAAAGACTTCCTTAAACTTTAAGCACACAGATTGAAAATGAAAAGATAGAAAAAATATTCTATGCAAATGAAACCAAAAGAAAGCAAGGGTAGCTATAGTTATATCAAGTAAAATAGACTTTAAGCCAAAGACTCTAATAAGAGATAAACAAGGGTATTGTGTAATGATTAAAAAAAAAGTCAATCCAACGGGAGGATATAACACTTGTAAATATTTATGTACATGCTCCTAAACAACCAATGGGTCAAAGAAGAAATCAAAAGATAAATAAACATCTTGAGACAAATAAAAATGCAAATACAACTTAACAAAACTTGTAATATATAATATATAAGCAGTTCTAAGAGGGAAGTTTACAGTGATAAATGCCTACATTGAGAAAAAGGAAAGATCTCAGATAAACAACCTAATTTCACACCTCAAGGACTAGGAAAAGAAGAACAAACTAAGCCCAAAATTAGCAGACAGAAGGAAATAACCAAAATCGGAACAGATAGAGACTAAAAAGATAACAGAAAAGATCAATGAAACTAACATCTTTTTTTTTTAAATATAAACAAAATAGACAATCTTTAGTTAGAATAACCAAGGGAAAAAAAGAGACAGAACTGAAATAAATAAAATCAGAAATGAAAGAGAAATTACAAGTGATGCCACAGAAATACAAAGGACACAAGAGACTATTATTAACAATTACACAACAACAAATTGGACAACCTATATATTGGACAACTGCCAAAATCTAAAAGAGGAGGGCTTCAAAACTCATTTTACAAGGCCAGTATTATCCTGACACCAAAACCAACAAGGACACTAAAGAAAAGAAAATTACAGGCTAATAACCCTGATCAACATAGATGTAAAAATCTCAACAAAAATTAGCAAACTGAATCCAACAGAACATTTTAAATACACCATGATCAAGTGGAATTTATTCCAGGAATGCAAGGATGGTTCAACATCCACAAATCAGTCAATGTGATACATCACATCAACAAAATGAAGGATAAAAATCATATGATCATGTCAATAGATACAGATAAAGCACCTGACAAAATTCAACATCCATTTATCATAAAAGCTCTCAACAAATTGAGTATACAGGGAATGTACCACAACCTAATAAAGGACATATATGACAAAACCAGAGTTAACACCATACTAAATGGTGAAAAGTTATCAGCTTTCCCTCTAAAATCAGGAACAAGACAATAGTACCCACTCTCACCACTTCTATTCAACATAGTATTTGAGGACCTAGCCAGAGTAATTAAGCAAATTAATTGAAGAAAAAAAAAAGTGCATCCAAAGCAGAAAGGAAAAATAAAATTGTCTGTGAATGATATGATCTTACATATAGAAAACCCTTAAGACTCCACCAAAAACTATGAAAATAAACAAATTTAATAAAATTTCAGGATACAAACTCAATATACAAAAATCTGTTGCATTTCTATACACTAACAACAAATTATATGAAAGAGAAATTAAGAAAACAACCCTATTTACAACAGTATCAAAACAATAAAACATTTGTAATATATTAACCAAAAAGATAAAAGATCTGTATGCTGAAAATTATAGACATTAATGAAAGAAACTGAAGAAGACACATTAAATGGAAAGATTCCCCAAGCTCTTGGACTGGAAGAATTAACATTGTTAAAATGTCAGTGTTACCCGAAGCCACCTACAGATTCAACACAATCTGTATCAAAATCCCAATGGCACTTTTTATGAAATTAGAAAAATAATACTATAATTTATATGAAACCAGAAAAGACCCTAAATAGCCAAAGCTATTGTGAGCAATAAGAACAAAGCTGGAAACACCACATTTCTTGATTTCAAAATATATTAAAAGCTACAGTAATCAAAACAGTACATGGTACTGGCATAAAAACAGACAAAGAGACCAATGGAACTGAATACAGAGCCCCCCAAAAACCACAAATATATGGTCAACTAATCTTTGACAAGAGTACCAAGAACACACAATGGTAATTGACATTCTGTTTATATATATATATGTATATATATATATATATATATATATATGTGTGTATATATATATATATCTCCACATGCAAAAGAATGAAATGTATCCCTATATTACACTATACACAAAAATCAACTCAAAATGGTTTAAATACTTAACTGTAATATCTGAAATCATAAAAGTTCTAGAAGAAAACATAAGGAGAAAGCTTCTTCACATTGCCCTTGGCAATAATTTTTTGGATATGACACTGAAAACATAGGCTAAAATAGACAAATGGAATTACATTAAACTAAAAAGCTTCTGCAAAGCACAGGGAACAATCAGAAATGAAAAGTCTATCTACAGAATGGGAGAAAGTATTTGCAAACCATGTAACCTGATAAGGTGTTAATATCCAAAATTTATATGGAACTCATACAACCAAATAGAAAAAAAAACAAATAATCTGATTTAAAAATGAACAAAGGACCTGAATAAACATTTTTCCAAAGAAGACATAACAAGAGACCAATAGGTACATGAAAGATGCTCAACTTCATTAATCATCAGGGAAATGCAAATCAAACCCACAATGAGATATCACCACACACTTGTTAGGATGGCTATTATCAAAAAGACAAGAGATGACAAATGTTGGCAAGGTTCTAGTAAAAAAAAAGGAACCCTTGAGCACTATTGGTAGGAATGTAAGTTGGTATAGCTATTATGGAAAACATTATGAAAATTCCTCAGAAAAATAAATTAATAATAGAACTCCATATGATACCACTTCTGGGTATATATCCAAAGGACATGAAATCAGTATCTCAAGAAGGTATGTGGACTCTCATATTCAGTGTGGCATTATTCACAATAGCAAAGATATGGAAACACATTATGCATTTTGAATACATACAATTTTGTCAATTATTTCTCATTTAGCTTGGGAAAAAAGAAAAAAAAAGATAGATATGTAAAACAAAACCTCCAGCTAAAATTATCACTTAGTATTAAGAAATTAAAGTGGTTCAAGATTAAGTTATATTTATCAGTACCGATGACAGAAAAGATGTCACAACATGTATCTCCTATATGCCTTATTTTGGAAAGTTTCACACAAATAAAAGTTGGAAGAATCATATAATAAATCCATTAGCAACTTCCATAATTATTTATTCATAGACAATCTTCTTTCCATTACACTTATTTTTCAGCTAAAACTATTATATGAAGAACAAAGTAAAAACCATAAAAAGTCTTGACTCAGGTAAAAACTATTCACACAAAATCCTAGACTCTGCCATGCTGGTGTTCCAGTTTCAGAAACAAAACTTGTAAATTCTGAACTGTTACTTTTTAAATCTTTAGAAAAGCAAAAATGGGATATGAAGGGAATATAATGGGAAATAAAGCATAAGGCAATATTTCTCCAGAAATACAAAAATTAATACCAAGCATTAGGAGTGAATTTATATTCCAGGGCAGCTAATTTACAACTGTAAAGGGCCCTCTAGACCAGCCTTCCAGTATTCCACACAATAGTTTTTAAACAGCTGGTATCTCCAACATAAAACAGGCCCCCTGGAGCAGAGAAAAGCTCCACCATAAGAGAGGAACATTGGGGTGCCTGGGTGGCTTGGTTGGTTAAGCATCTGACTCTTGATTTTAGCTCAGGTCATGATCTCAGGGTCATGGGATCGAGCGATGCATCAGGCTCCAAGCTGGGCTCCACACTGAGCTTAGAACCTGCTTAAGATTCTCTTTCTCCCTCTCCCTCTGTCCCCACCCTCTCTCTCTCTCCAAAAAGAATAAAATAAAATAAAAATTAAAATTTAAAAAAACCTGTTAGCTCAACAGGAAGTCAAGAGAAGGAATTAAGTTTCAGTCCACTCTCAGGTGCTCAGGAATTAGGAGTCCAAATCCCTCAAATCAATCAAGGCCCATCAGCACAACTCTATATGGAGTCTTCTAAAGGCCTGCAGGAAAATATGCTCAGAAAAACAAACAACAGGCTAAATAAAAGTGCACCAAAATAGTTGCCTTGTGATACAAATTTTCTTGTTCAGTTTACAACAAAGAGGAAGCACAAATACCAAATTACTTTAAATTACAACTTCCAAGTACTTTTTTTTTTCCATCTAACTTCTTTTTCTTTTAACTATTTTTTTCTTTGAGCACAGAGGCCAACATGCAGCTTGAACTCACAAACCATAAGATCATGCCCGGAGCCAAAACCAAGAGTTGGACACTTAACCACCTGAACCACCCAGGTGCCCCCAAGTACTTCTTTTAAAGAGAGATGTAGTTGCTCTCATGGAGACAGTAGGGCATACTGAGTCAGAAGATGAGTTTTCAGGACTGAAAAAAAAACATGGATCCACATTATAGTTCTGCCAACTACTAAATCATCAGCAATTTATTTGATCTTCCTGAGCCTCAATGTCCTCATCTGTAAAATGGCAATATTCACACTTATCTCATAGATGTCTTATGAGGATTTTATTTGATAAGACAGCATAAGCAAAGTGTATTTTACATCAAGGGCTAAATACACTTCATTAATAAATATGCCTTAATCAGTATACTAATAATGCAGTAGCTTACTCTTTCCACAACATGTTGAGAATAAAAAGAAAACTACCTTGAGGTATGTTGAAATGATGACAATAAATATTCTAAGCATTGCAATTACGTTATTTAATAATACATAAAAATTGAAAATTTTTGTACTTGAAAGCTTGCATATGTTCGTTTTGGAGAAAAAGCGGACAATAATAAAATATATATATTTTGTAATACTGACGAGGGTCAGGAGCAGAAAAATGTTCACCTTTAGCCCAGAAGGCTGACCTATAGCCTGCGTAGTGCTGACAAGGATCAAACATGCGCTGGTTGCTACATTTATCTTAAAGGGTCTCATGACTGCCTATACATCCCACTGATAGTTAATATCGAACTGAACGATAAGTATGAGGGAAATCGTGTAAAGGTAGTTTTATGAGTAGAAATTTGAAGAAGACAGTTATGATCTAATATGCCCGGTATGTCCTCTCCCCATTAAGCACTAAGCATATAATCACCAGCTTCATACAGCAAAAAGTGGGGCTCTTTCTGTCCCCAGGTCCTGTCCCTGTGTTACTTAAATAAATTTAGTAAGTTGCACTGTACAACCTCTCAAGAACTCTTTCTTGACTGTTACACTTGATCATCCTGCAACAATATGAGTCAAAAATTATTCCACCTTTTCATCCTACACTTAACCTTAACTATCTGAATACTGACTACCAGGACTATTAACCAATATTTCTGACAATAAATAGAAAGGGTTTTTTGTTGTTGTTGTTGTTGTTGTTGTTGTTGTTTTCTTTTTTTTATTTTTTTATGAAATTTATTGTCAAATTGGTTTCCATACAACACCCAGTGCTCATCCCAAAAGGTGCCCTCCTCAATACCCATCACCCACCCTCCCCTCCCTCCCACCCCCCGAAAGGGTTTTTTTTAATTTTTTTTAACATTTATTTATTTTTGACAGAGAAGAGCACAAGCAGGGGAGGGATAGAGAGAGAGAGGGAGATACAGAATCTGAAGCAGGCTCCAGACTCTGAGCTGTTTTAAAGCTGGGAACTGATATTATCAAATAGTATTTTGTAAAGATTACTCTGTTGGCAACGTGAAGATTGATTTATTAATAATTCATTAAAAGGCTGAAAAAAGGATAAGCTTGGGATCCAGATAGTTCTTTTTAATTTTATTTTAGCTTACAATTCCAAAATAAGTATAATCAAAACCTAAACTAAAGAGAAGAAATCTAAGCATGTCAGTTTTATTGCATATTCAAGTAATGAGGTAAGGAAAATTAAGGAGGTTATGGAAAATCAGAGAGGAACGCCACACATTCATTCATTTTTTCTCTCGCTTTCTTTCTTCTCTCTCTCTCTCTCTCTTTCCCTCTCTCTCTGTCTCTCTCTCTCCCTCTCTCTCCTCTCTGTCTCTCTTCTTCCACCCCTTAACTTCATTCACATTCATTTTAAGGAGCAACCTCGCCATCTTGTGGCTTTTATGAACATTGACCATAAAGCAAAACACATTTCCAGACCTACAAGCAAAACTGTGAGGAAAAGAAACTTAAAGGGAAAAGATTTCTTCTTTTAATATTTGTCCTGAATACCACATGATCTGGTCTGCCTGCTCCTGGCTTCACCATTTTTCTTCTTAATTATATCTGTGTTTTCCCTTTGTCCTTAACTTACGAGCACTTAGAAAGCAGGAGCTCCCACGGGTGCTTTTGTTTTCTATAACTCCTATGACACCTCCCACAGTGCTCAACACGCTATCAAAGGTTAACCTTTTGAAGGTCAAACACCCCTCTGACAAACTGGCAAGAAGTTAGAACTCCTCCCCAGAAGAAAACAACAAAACATTTCAAACCCCGTTCATGCACCCCTAGTGAAGAGGCAGGTTAAAGGACCCTCTGCAAGTTACCATTGCTTGCATCTATCTACTCCAGGCCCACGGCACCTGCATCATCAGTATAACTCTCCTGCTGGGGATCAGTTCAAGGACAGCTATGAGGCTTCCTAGCAACTATGAGCTCCAGCATGCGGCTTTGGCCTGATAATAAAAAGAAAAGGGGGGAACAAAACACAGCATCTCTCATCATTAGCCTCCTGCTCTAGTCTCTCTCCCTCATGCTTCCCTCTTGTGTTCCTGGTGATCTTCCTAAAATCTAAATCAGTGTGTCCTACTTTCCTGCCTAAAGCTTTCTAGGGGCTTTCCAAGCCATCTAGAGTAAATCCAAACTCTTCATGTCCGTGTCTTAGTTCTTGCCTGCTCTCTGGACTAATCTCATCAGTTTTCCCACTGCCCTCTACCTCGAGTCCCCCTGTTATTCTTACTGTTCTCTGAATACACCCACAGCTTATCTCCATCTTGGAGATCTTGCACTACCGAGAATGTTCTTTCTTCCAGTCTTCCCATGCCTGCTACTACTGATTATGTCATCCTGAACATACCCTCTTCAAAAAGGCCTTCCCTAACTACCCAATCTAAAATAGACTTCTAGGAACTCCCTAGCACTTTATCACATTTTCAGTCTCTCTAAAGTACTTATCACTATCTGATGTTTAATTTTTTACATGAATATATATCTCCCCTCTAGAACGTTAGCCCCATGAGAGCTGTGACCGAGGTGAATATTCTCTGCGATTCCTTCAGCACCTAGATTAATGTCTACCAGTATCTCAGTAAATGTGTGTTAAACAAATGAATGAATATAATTAAATAAGCTAGGGAAATAAAAATAACACTTATCTTACTACTGGCTATAACACAAAGATTAAATTGTACCTCCTCTAGTAATACCTGAAATAACCTGTTTGGGGCTTGGGGAAAGGGACAGTGTGGGAAGGTCCAGGCAAACTAAATTTCCCAGGTTCAACCGCTGACATTCCCCAAGAGTCCATACATATTTGGCCCCTCTCTTATTCTCAGTGTTCTAATGAATTTCATCCATACCGTGGCCTCAAACAAGATACTGGCAACACCATATCTAGAATAATAATGACGATTTATCAAGTTACTATGTAGTAGACACTGATAGATTTTTGTCCATTAGAATCACTTAATTCACATAAGACCCTTATGAGTTAGGTACCATTATCCCTTTTTTACAATGATAAAATCTGAGGCTTAAAAGGTTAAGTGACCCATCCAAGGTCATACAGATAAGAAGTAGCAGAACCAAGATTTTAACCCAAGTCTGAATCCTTATACACAAAGATGTTTGCTTGTGTGTGTACAGACATCTCCACCAAAAAATCGAAGGCACCACAAGTTTAAAGATGCCCTAAACAGAAAGTATTACCCCAGCACATTCACCCTCAAGATCACCAACCCAGACTGGGAGACCACTTTTGTTTCACTGAGTGAAACTTCACCCACACATTTGCACAACTCCAAAACCTAGAAGTCATCCTGGACTCTTTCAGTTCCTGCCCATGTCCAATTGGTCACTAATTCCTTATTTGATCTGTTAAGTAATTCTCAATCCATCTAAGTCCTTATACATTGCAATAGCTTACTTACTGGTCCCCCTGTCTCAGTTTGTTCTTCACATGGCTACAAAGATCTTTCAAATACGTAATTCTGATCAAGTCATTTCTTTCATTAAAATTTTTTAATGTTTTATTTATTTTTGAGAGAGAGAGAGAGAGCATAAGTGGGGTAGCGGCAGAGAGAGAGGGAGGCACAGAATCTGAAGCAGGCTCCAGGCTCTGAGCTGTCAGCACAGAGCCCAACACAGGACTCAAACTCATGAACTGCGAGATCACGACCAGAGCCAAAGTCCAATGCTAACTGACTGAGCCCCCCAGGTGCCCCTTAAATTCTTATTAAGTTGCCCATAGTATAAAAATTACTCAGTATGACCAACTGAGTCTTTTGTGACCTAGCCTCTAACTACCCCATACATCTTATCTCCTCTCACTCCTCCAAAACAACTCATATTCAGTATAGCTGCTCTCCAAATATGCAAGGCTCTTTCATTAACTCTGGGCTTCTCTCTGTACATGCCATTTTACTTGTGATCCCCACTTCCCCCATCTGTCTAGGAAATATAAACCTCCTCAAGATACAGACTTAGTCAATAATGGCTATTATGGACAATAAAGAAGGAGGTTTCAAAGAGGACTACTATCTACCCCGTTGATAAATTCAAAACAAAAGAGGAGTATGTTTAAAGTTAATACTATGGCTATTATCTAGATAGTTAATACTACTATTCCAGCAGCTACAGAAACTCCAACAATAGATTATTTACCAAAGAAGATCAGAAGGCAATAAAATATTTTATAGCAAATAATGTAATCCTTAAAAACGTATATTAATACAGTTGGTCAACTGCACAGGTTTGAACTGTGCACGTCTACTTACATGCAAATTTCTTCCAAAAATACAGCACAGTACCATAAATATATTTTCTCTTCCTTACAATTTTTTTAAGTTTATTTATTTATTTTGAAAGAGAGAGAGAGCACAAGTAGGGGAGGAATAGAGAGAGAGGCAGACAGAGAGAATCCCAAGCAGGCTCTGCACTGTCAGCACAGAGCCAGATGCAGGGCTCAAACTCATTAACTGAACCATAAGATCATGACATGAGCTGAATCAAGAGTTGGATGTTTAACCCACTGAGCCACCTAGGCACCCCTTATGATTTTAATAAAATGTTCTTTTCTATAGCTTACTTTATTTAAAAGTACAGTATATAATACACACAACATACAAAATATGTGCTAATCTATTGTTTATGTTATTGATAAGGCTTCCAGGCAACAGTAATTAGGCTATTAGTAGTTAAGTTTTGGATGTCAAATGTTATACACAGATTTTCAACTGCATGGAGGGGGGGGGAGTCAAGAGCCCTAACCCCCACATTTTCAAGGGTCAACTGTATCTGAACTTTGTTTCTTTCTTTGCTCATTTTCTCATGTACAAAATGTTTCTGAATTAAAATGATAGATTATGAACTAATAATTGATTTTATTTTTAAAGGATATTTATTTTCTTATCTGTCCACTGAAAAGGCCTAGAACCAAAGACTAACCCAGTGGCAATGAGCATTCTTAGTATCCAGACTGTGGTCTCTAAATGCCATTTCCTACTAAAAGGAACTAGGATTCCATGAAGAAATGGTTGATCCCAGGATAGAGCAGGAAACATACAAAATTTACCTAGAATATCTTGTTTGGCCAGAAATCAAGGATCCTATCAAAGACTACTGGTCATGTCAAAAAAATATGCAGATGCCAACTTGAACTGACCTGCAATGACCAAAGATGAGACGATTTTGAGTATGAATCAAAATAATAGCTGCAATGGACTGAAACACAACAAATATGGCAAATTTTGAGAATTCATAATGATATTTTTTAAATCACCAGTCACCCTTGGAGGATGATAGGGAATAAATTTGTTATTATGACAAGTGGTGAATAAAAGGAAAGAATTTACATCTGTGTTGCCTTTGCTTGTCAAATACTAATCCAATAGTTGATGAGAGGATATTCTTTTATAGAAATTTCCCAACCAATATATGAAGAAGGACTGGAAAAATTAGGATATTATCATTTCATAATTCCTAATGAATTAACAGATGTAGGCAATCATCATCAATGGCTTCTAACATCACAAAGAGAGCAATAGCCAGCCCTTATGTGCCTCCTAATGGAACTACACATCACCTTCTGTGAAATACCCTTCTATTTAATGTTTATTTATTTATTTTGAGAGAGAGAGAGAGAGAGAGTGCAAGCAGAGGAAGGGCAGAGAGAGAGGGAGGGAGAGAATCCCAAGCAGGCTCCGCGTTGTCAGCACAGAGCCCAACATGGGACCTGATCCCATGAACCATGAGATCACGACTGAACCAAAATCAGAAGTCCAACACTTAACCAACAGACCCACTCAGGAGCCCCTCTATGAAATATCCTTAACAAAAAAAATATATATATATATATCAAACCAAAATCTGAGCAAACCTACAGATGCCAATTTTTTAAAGAACAACAACAAAATTAAACACATGGGCACCAAGATAAATAAACTGATGTTTTAAACAAATAAGTTATGGGGCACCTAGGTGGCTCAGTTGAGCCAAAGTGTCCGACTTTGACTCAGGTCATAATATCATGGTTTGTGAGTTCCAGCCCCATGTGGGGCTGTGTGCTGAGAGCTCAGAGCCCGGAACCTGCTTTGGATTCTGTGTGTGTGTGTGTGTGTGTGTGTGTGTGTGTGTGTGTCTGCCTTTCTCTGCTCATGCTTTTTCTCTCTCAAAAATAAATAAGCATTTAAAAATTAAAAAAAAAAGTTGCAGGAAAAACAAGATTGAGGAGGAACAATCAAATTAAAGAAGATTTAAGAAACATATCAATCAGTTGCAGTGACTAGACTTCATTTGGATGCCAGTTCAAAATTAACAAACTATAAAGAGAAAGAGAGAGGGAATTGGGAAAATTGGAACACCAGCTGAATATTTAATAATATTAAGGAATTATAGTCCTTTTTTTATTTACATGTGATGACACTGAGTGTTGATGCTTTAAAAATAATCCTTTTTTGGATATATTCTGAGGTATTTAGAAATGAAATGATATAAAATCTGAGATGTGCTCTTAAATAATCAGGGGAGAGAGAATATGTGGGATTATAGACAAAATAAGATTGGTCATAAAGAGATTATGGGTGTACCTCAAGAGCCATTATACTCTTCTGTCTACTTTCCTATAACTTTAAATTTTTCTACAATAAAATGTCAAAAAATCAACTGTCAATGATAGGAAAATTTCATTTTGTATGCCTGAAAGTACACCAAGGCATATTTGAGTTGAATGGGTCTGGGGCAAAAATTATGGCTTTACAAATGAGAAAACTGAGGCCTACAGAGATTAACTGACTTGCCCAAAGTCATAAAGCCTATCAACAGCAAAACTAGAATGAACACTCAAGTTTTCAGTTTCCCAATCGGGTTCTCCTTCATCTAAACAGGAGAGTTTTATTCTATTCTGAAGAATCTTCTTGGCCACTTTCTATTTTATACAATTAATCCAATAATAATAGTTAACATGTACAGAGCACTTGCTATGTGCCAGGAACTGTGCTGGTGCTCTGTACACGTTTAAGTCTCATGAAACCTACATGAGGTATTTTAATTACCGTTGAGAAAAATGAAATTTTGAGAGACTAAGTGCCTAACCCGAAGTCACACAGCTGCTTACTGTGATTCTATATGTAATTATCAAACTGTTGACATTCATTACTGTGTAACCACTTTTACAAAATATTTCCATGAGTATCAAAAGTGCACACATTGTTCAAAGACCAGAAATTTGATATATTAATCACTAGGTTTGTTCCCTCAATGATCTTTGAAATTAGACTCCTCACTCTCTATTACAGGGAGGCATCAAAACTGGGTAACTAACTGTACAGCACCCAAGCATCTGAAATATAATACTAATAAGCATATGTTCCTAGTCAGAAAGGGTAAGTGAATTTGTAAGTTAAGCAGTATTCTGCAATGCGGCTAAAGCATACTAAGCAAAATAAAAAATAAAAAACAGCTTACACTGACGATACATGTCTTTATCACAGAATTACCACTTCGTTTTACAATACACAATTTGCTGACATTAATATAAAAGTATGTGTGTTCAAGAATTGTTTCTTATGCAGATATTTCATTTTCCCCAACTAGTTAACATAACAATAAGCACACAGTAAGTACTTAATAAACATTTGTCACCCGACTGGTGCATATTTTTGTATTTTATACTATTTCATGCATGCCAATGATATTCTTCACATAAACTATCAAATGTTTTTATTTTTATTTTTTAATATAATTTATTGGCTAATTGGCTAACATGCAGTGTGTAAGGTAAGTGTGTTCTTGGTTTTTGGGGTAGATTCCCATGGTTCATTGCTTACATACAACATCCAGTGCTTATCCCAACAAGTGTCCTCCTCAATGCCAATCACCCATTTGCCCCCTCTCCTTCACACACCCCCCATCCATCCTCAGTTTGTTCTCTGCATTTAAGAGTCTCTTATGGTTAGCCTCCTTCCCTCTCTGTTTGTAACTATTTTTTTCAAATGTTTTTATAGGATTGACAGGAGTTAGGGATAACTGGGTATCAAGATACAATCTTGTCTATAATATACACAAAGTTTTTTTATGGAAAAGAGATCAAAACTCTTCAATAATTCCATCATCCAACAGGAATCTACATTTTCAAAGACTGTCATGATCATGTCAATGCATCATGCTAAAAGTGACTTAACTACACCTCAATCACGTGCATACACACACACACGCACACACACACAAATTATCCTTAATTCCTTAAGACTTATTCAAGTAGGGAGGGAAAAACACTATTACAAACCAAATTTAAATAATGAGAATAGGGCCGCCTGGGTGGCTCAGTCAGTTAAGTGTCCGACTTCGGCTCAGGTCATGATCTCATGGTTCGTGAGTTCGAGCCCCGCATCGGGCTCTGTGCTGACAGCTCAGAGCCTGGAGCCTGTTTCAGATTCTGTGTCTCCCTCTCTCTCTCTCTGACCCTCCCCCGTTCATGCTCTGTCTCTCTCTGTCTCAAAAGTAAATAAACGTTAAAAAAAATTTTTAAATAATGAAAATAAATTGCAGAATTTGTCCTGAAATTAAGAATCCAAATATATTTTCACAGGATCTATTTTAAAGAAACTATATTAGTAGTTACATCCATATCCCAAGAGTCAATATTTTCTATTAGACAAATACAGTTCACATTCTGACAAATGCCCCATAAAAATCATTAAAGAACAAAGAGAATGACTATTGCTATATATATTCTTCATTTTCAGGTACAAAATCAAATTTTAAACGTCAGAAAGATAAAACACACCCTATGAGTTGAAAAGAAAATAAAAATTGAGCCAGACTCTCATGTAAAACCAACTCCTTATAGCTAGATTCCCACACCCCAAACAGCAGCACCACGTCAGACTGTGAAAGAACATTCTAGGCAAAGACCATAAAAATGTTCATTACTGACCTCTTTTGAGAGACTAAACATCATCTCAAATTAAATCCAGATAAACAGATAACTCGATTGAGTAACAAATTAACAAGAATCACCTTTAGCCTTCGTTCATTGCCAAGAAAAAAATATTCAATTAAGTACAGTCTACATCTTTATTTAATAGAGATCAATGAGGGAAAAAAAGGATAACAGTAACCCAAGTAAGAAAGATATCAAATAAAATCCGGTAATCCTCGAACTGCCCAAAATCGCAAATAATTAAAGTCTTTCCAAAAGTACAGACTTCTGCGTAACCAATGTTTCCAAAATAAGCACATACACATAGTATTATATGTGTATACAATAAATCCAAAAGCAGGAAAATAACATGAAATCAAGAGGAATAGTATAACATGTAATGGCACTGGTGAAAATAATCATTTGTAAAATAAGCTGACGGAAGCTTTTAAAAGTTTGCAGTTATGAGGACGTCTAGTGCTTAGATCTTGGTTTGTAAATACCATTCTCCACTCAGTGGAATCAGGGCTACTTGGAGAAATGGTCAGTTCCAGGACTGGGACAGGGAAGGAGTGGGGGTGACACAAAACAGGATAAACCTACACCATCTCATGCCAAAACCTCAGAAAGTGCTCAAAAGATGGTGAGCACATATCAAAAGAATACAGAGGACATCTTGAAGGTGTTCCCAGTGGCCAAATCTGGGGCAATCTGAGCACCAAAATATATAGTGAGAATAAAGGATTGGAACTGATCAAATAAAATATGAATTCAAGAGTCAACCCCGATATAAGTAAATAAAGGAAAGGGAAAGCTCTTCCTTACTGTAGAAAGTCAACTAATAAATGTAGAAGGAACGGTAGAATTAGAAAATCACTAACATCATCATAACAATGGTAAACTCAAGTAAGAACTATCAATATATGACAAAAACAGTGGATGGTAGCTTAAGCAAATACCAGAATATTTACATAGTCTCAAAGTATACTGTCCCTCACCCATTACAACATCTCCCTTTAACTGTAAAAGAGAAAACAATAACTTTACCCTGTAGAAACTACCACCTAAACCCAATGGTCAAAATTACATTGCTAGTAATAGACTAATCAAAAGCATGTTCCTCCTAAACACTGAGAATAAACTGAGGGTTGGGGGGGGTGGGGCGGGTGG
>NC_064816.1:70469715-70548618 GCF_023721935.1 Panthera uncia
AAATTTCATATTAAAAAAAAAAAAAAAAAGCATGTGCCTCCTGACAATGCACTGAGAACTTAGCATCCCTTCTGTGGCATGAAGGTCAAAAGACCTCTCTTGAATCTCTTCATGAAGAAATATCAGACAAATCCAAATTCAGGGATAGTCTACTAAATAACTGACCTACACTCTTCAAAAATGTCAATGCCAGGAATCACACAGAAAGACTCAAATGCTACAAAGATAGGACCAGATGAAAGGAGGCTAAAGAGACATGACAATTGAATACAATGCAACCTACGTTTTCTTTCTTTTGCTGTAAAAAGACATTAATGGGACAATAGATAAAATACCAGTTAAGTCTGAAAATTGTACGATAGTATTTTTCAATGTTAATTTCCTGATTTTGGTAATTGGTTACATAACAGAATTCTATGTTTTTATGAAATACAAACTAAAAAATTTATGGGAAATGGGCATCACATGGCTGTAGCTTACTCTTATTGGGTTCATAAAAAATGTAGACAGGGGCATCTGGGTGACTCAGTAGTTTAAGTGTCAGACTCCTGATCTTGGCTCTGGTCACGATCTCACAGTTTATGCGCTGATAGCATGGAGCCTGCTTGGAATTCTCTCTCCCTCTCTCTACCCCTACCCCACTCATGCTGTCGTTCTCTTTCTTTCTCTCAGAATAAATAAATAAACTTTAAAAAATGTAGATAGATGACAGATTAGTAGATAGATAGATAGATAGATAGATAGATAGAAGCAGAAAGAAGTATAAAGCAAAAGTATTTGTATATCCAAGTCCATGGGACTGGATGGGAAGCAGAAAACTGGTTCTCTAACCTCTGAGTTAACATGGAAGCAGACAGCCATGCTAGTGTGTATGCTTTCTCTCAACCTCCCATCAAAATACCTATGGAGAGAAATAGTAAAGATCAAAACTTATAATAAACTATAAGTAATGAGTTCTAACACACACCTGAACGCCATTAAACTCAGCCCTGTGCTTAAGGAAGAAAAGGAAAATAAAGAGGAAGACGAGGAGCGGAAGGCAGCAGTGGCCAAGGAGGAATAGCTAACATTTCCTGAGCACTCCCTTGTAATAACCCTGTAACAACCTTTATAATAACCCTTTCTTACAATGACCCTAAAATTTACAGATGAGAAAATTGCACTTGCAAAGGTTAAGTAACTTATCCAAAACCACGTAAGTAGTAAGTGACAGAGCCAATGTTTGAACCAGTCTACTGTATAGGGGACAATGCCCCCTGCTCTCTTTGCCCTGCTTTGATCTGAGCAGCTCTACCTTTATCTGTGTTAGGCTTCTATGGAAGATATTCGAAGAAAAGCCTCAATAACTTTAAAACACTATATTACACTATTCTCCCTCACAATGTTGCCAGACGACTCGCCCTAAAGTTGCAAGGAGAGTATCACTTGGGAAGACACAAGACAAAGGCTATAAAGAGGTCAGGACAAGCTAAGTCCAGTACTTTAAAGCAAAGCTTCAGGAAGGAAAAGAACACCCACCACAGTGCTCAAACCCAAAATAGGAACTTGGATAATCATTTCATTTCTAGTAAATCAGTTACATTTTATTCCACTAATATTGATTGGATAAGTATCTACTGAATATCTATCATGTGTAAATGTTACTTTCAAGAAATCAGTAGCGTTAAGAAAACTCATGAGCATCCAATAATGACAGAATCCAACTCTGTGTAGCTTCCCCATTTGCTAAGCTTAGTTTCTAATGCCTCCATGTTCGGGCATATGTTAGAAGGGATGGGGGTGGAGAAAAATGAGAAGAGGTATGGTCAGCAGGGAATGTCTTCTTAATTGGTACTATCATGGTGATCTAGACTTGGCAGGGGTTTAAAGCCTACTTATTTCACAGAGTACTTTAATGGGTTCTTCAAAGACCTCCCCTACTCCATCAGCGGGGGTCTCTTACCTCCAGGGTCTCTTTACACTGGTCAATCTCTCCCTTTTCCAGTTAATCACTTATGATCCTTCCTCATCCCCAGACATCATTAGTACACCACCAGCTTCCTTCTGCCCTCTTGGACAGGATCTAAAGCAATCACACAATGTTTTTCTCGTTCTCACCCTGATCCACAGGAAATATTGGCAAGACCACAGTGGCTCCCAAACCACAGCCCTCCAGACATCCTCTGTCTCTCTAAAAATCTCAGGCATGAATCACATATCAATCCACTTATCTACCAAGCTCCAGGGAACAAACACCAAATCCTCCCAGGGGTCCCATTCAGGGTCCTTTCCTTTGGTTTAAGATTCTAAATTCGTAAAACTATTTCTTTTGAAACTTTAAATGTTCGATTAAAAAATCTCAGTGTAAACATGATTACGGAAATGCACCAGAATCTTACAATTGTTATCTCAGGGTGGTAGCATTGTAGCTCATAATTATTTTTTTTATAGCCCTCTACTTTCAGAATTTCCCACAATAAACATTTATCACTTTTATGACTGACAAAAAGCAGTAACAGGTTTTTTTCATTAAGGAAAAACATAGATAATGTAAATATCTGCTTTATTCTATAATCAGATGTCTAATCAACAACAGTTTCAAAGTATACTTCCCAATATTAGAGGAAAGCTGCTTTTTATTTTTTTTTCTACGAGCAACAAATGTCAAGAGGAGATCTAACCATACTCACATCTTTGGTGTCTCCACTGGTGGTGAAGACAGAGACCCCTACCCAAAAAAAAACTGTTAAGTTACTGTATCCCCAATACAAATCTATGTTTTTATGTCACTAAACTTATCTTCCTCACAGTTTGAACTAAACTCATATTAAGATAAATTTACATTTTCTTTCAAGAATCCAAACAATGGCAAAGGAGGAGGATTCCAAACATTTTGTGTCGGGGGAGTCAGCTCAGGTTCAATCTTTTTTTCTTTTCCCCTGTGGATAATCCAAAAATAAATAATTTAGAATTTACCATGCTAGAATAAGAAACTAAAGTGAGGCTGACCTTACTTTGTAGGAAATTGGTATTTCTACTTATTTATGGGGAATTGTGCCAGGAGTAGAAAATTTCCCAAACTATATGAGAAATTATTGCATAAATTGTAGTCTCTGTTGCAGCCCTCAGTTTAATGGCCCTGATGAAGTGATTAGAGACTTTCAGATTTTGTCATCTCCACATGCAATTTCGATTAAGCAGTTCGTTCCTCCATCATCACTCAGGGACTATCACTTGGCCTGATGGTCTGATAGCCTCAAAGTACTTAGTAACAGACTTATCACAAAGCTCTGAACCAATGCCAAGTTTCCTCCTGATACAGTCAAGTTCCAAAGCCAGCTTTATGTTTTTAATTAATACTATCTTTGCACCAGATGTAAATAAATATCTGGGACACTCTGGGAATATCATTAGAGCCAGATGAAATATCAGGGAATGTATCAAAACTGGTTCTCTAACTTCTGAGTTAACATGGAAGCAGACAGCCATGCTAGTATGCTTTCTCTCAACCTCCCATCAAAATAACTATAGAGAGAAATAGTAAAGATCAAAACTGGGGAAGGGGAAGGGAAGGGAAGGGAGAGAGGAAGGAAGGAAGGCAGGCAGGAACGAACGAACGAACGAACGAAGGGAGAGAGGAAGAAAGAAGAAAATAAGGAAAAGAAGGGAAGGAAGGGAAGGAAGGGAAGGAAGGAAGGAAGGAAGGAAGGAAGGAAGGAAGGAACTTTGAAAGGAAGATAACATGACAAGCAATGTTCCATGGAGAATTTCCATGGAAAACATCATTGGTGCAAAGGGTTAAGATGCATTCTTGAGTGATAGATCATACACATCCTATTCTGTACCAGAACCATACAGGCCACTTTCTAATAAATAGGAAAAAAATATTTTTCCCCTACATGTTTCTATGCTAACAAAAAACAGCCAGAGATTAGGGCAGACTTCCTCATCTTCACAAGGTCCTAATAAATTAGTTGATACTTTTTATAAGGCAGTAAACAAAAAAGATTTAGAATTCTAAGGAAAAAAGTTTGGTCAAAGGGATTTTTTAATAAGGTCTCTTTTCATTTCGACATTAAGGTATTATCTGTAATGGCTTTTTTCGGTCCTTTGCTGATAAGGACTTTTTAATTTTGTACTTTTGTTTCGTACTTTTGTTTCACTGTGTCTGCTCAATGTTTGCTTTAAACATGCAAAGAGCTGTCACACCCCTACAACCAGCATGCCTGGTGGAGAGAGGTCACCCATGGAAAATATCCACAGACACGGCCCGGCCACCACCTCTCCAAGAGACAAGGTGACCTGACTTTTATAACTGAGATGATTGATCATTCAATGACAATTAATGAATGACATCCAATTACAAACTGTTTTCTCATTTGGAGCACTGGTAGTCAAGCTTCCTCCACTCTTTCCTAGAACTATTACTACCACAAAGTAGTATGTGTGCACAGTTCTCTGAAGAGTAAACTAAGCATCTCTTGCTTTCACCCCTTTCTTTTAAACTGTGTGAAATGTCCTGGAATGAAGCTCCCTAACCATGCATGACCAACTCGAGGGACACTAGTGACAGTTTGTCACTCTTTTTCCAGAAGGATTATCACATTGCAAGTGGTCAAACATCTCTGTCCACTCTTTTCCAAGAGTACCCTGGCACAGTCACTACTTCTAGAAGCCATAAAGCATATAAAGAAATGAAAGCTTTCCAGAACCACAGTTTGGGTCTTCCATCAGTCCCTTTCACTTTTCTGTTTCTATAACCATTCCAATTCCTACAAATTCCTGGTACAAAACACAGAAGAAATTGCATAAGGATTAGTAGACGGACAGGATACTGGGATGCTTTGTGATATCTAAGCAAAAGCACTGTGAGCAGGAGTGAAGACAAGGGTAATTCTGGAAGCAATTCAGGGTGGGGAAGTTGGCTGGGAGGGGGTGAAGGAGACTTCACATGGTATCTGTGACCCTGGCTTCATCATAGTAATAGGAAACAAAAGCAAGACACTAAAAACCTCAGTGCAGCAGACCTCTGCTAAATTCAGATACGGAGTCTATAAATAATGAGCCATGCAATCTAGCATGGAGAGAGGGGAAATGCTAGCCTCCATGTAGACAGGGTAGAAAAGAACACTCCACCAGGAACATCCTTGCATGTGGCCTCCTAGCTACCCTGTCAGCCCTTCCCCCTTCTTACATAAAGAGGGTACAAATAAATTACTACACCCTTCTGAAGCAAGTTTAGCCAGCTTGTCCCTCATGCTTCCCCCTTTCTTTTTTTAATTTAAGTACAACTGACTTACAATGTTATAATAGTTTCAGGTGTACAACATATTGATTTGACAATTCCATCCATTACTCAATACTCACCATGGTAAGTGTAGTCACCATCTGTCACCATACAATGTCGTTACAATATTATGACTATATTCCCTATGCTGTTCTCTTCATTTCTGTGCCTTGTGTATTTAATAACTTCAAGTTTGTACCTCTTAATCCTTTTCATCTATTTCGCCCATCCCCCACCCACCTCCCTTCATGCTTTCTTGTAAGCTATCTATACATCTGCACCAAGAAAAATAATAAAAAAAAATTTTTTTAAGCACTTTTGTTTCCCAAAACAAAGAAAGAAAGTAGAACAGGACTTTCCTATAGATGGAAGTTGTAAGTAAATTTCACTGTTGATCCAGAATCTCTCTCCCAATAAAGGTAATTATAAGCAGCTATTTCCTAAAATGTCTGAGCTGTGGGTTGTAGTCATCTACCTCCATTTAACTAATAATAGAGAAACAGCCGTTCCAAAATCCAGAGCCATTCATAACAGAGAGGTTCCAGGGGCGCCTGGGTGGCTCAGTCAGCTAAGCGTCCAACTCTTGTTGTCTGCTCAGGTCATGATCTCATGGTTACTGAGTTTGAGTCCCACATGGGGCTCTGCGCTGCCTGCTTGGAATTCTCTCTCTCCTGTCTCTCTCTCTGCCCCTCCCCTTCCCAAATAAATAAACTTAAAAAAATTTTAAAATGGCCGACACTCAAAAAAATTTTAAAAAGTGGGTGCGTGGGTTGCTAGTCAGTTAAGCATCTAACTCTTGATTTCAGCTCAGCTCATAATCTCACAGTTGTGAGTTTGAGCCCCATATCAGGGTCTTTGCTAAGTGTGGACCCTGCTTGAGATTCTCTCTATCTCTCTCCCTCTCTCTCTCTCTCTCTCTCTCTCTCCCCCTCTGCCCCTACCCTGCTCATGCATAAATTAGCACACACTCCTTTGCTCACTCTCTCTCTTAAAAAAAAAAAAAAAAAAAAAAGTATCCAATGGGTTTCCAGGCATGGATGGTGAGCTCTGGCATCACAATTCTCTCTCCCCATTCTGACAGAAACAGCCAAAGAACTACACAAATGGGTAAAACCTGTATCTCTGACCCCCAAATTATTAGGAACTTCTATTAAACACAATTCAAATGGATTAGTTTAAACATAGGTCTGGAGTGCAGACATGTAATTCACACCTGTAGGCTTCATTTCCTCACAGGAAAACAACAGTAGGGAGTGTGTAGGGATAGAGGCAGGGCAGTGAGAGTGCCTGGTTCAGAGTCTGGCTCCACGGCTTACTAGCAGAGCAATCCTGGACAAGCCACTTAACTAGCAAACTTGGACTAGTGATTTAACCTCACCGTGCCTCAGTTCTCTCTTAAAAATGATGAATGATAACAGAAGTTACTTCACAGGGCTGTTGTAAAGACTGTATCAGTTAATATATTTAAAGTGACAAACAGTACCTAACATTCAATATGTTCAATAATTGCTATTATTATCCCACAACAATGTAGACTCTATGAGGGCTGGGATTTTTCACTGTTTTGGTTACTACTGAGTTCCCAGGGATAGAAGGGCCTGGAAGGAGGGAGAAGCATTGTGGGAAAATGTTTGCACCACACCCATAGGTGTTTCCTCAACCAATCTATCTCAGAATGAGCGTTTCAGAAGAAGGCGTATAGCTTAGGGGTCAATAACAAAATGGTTCTGTTTGGTTCCAAACAGTGCTGTTTCATGTTCTCTCTAGGATACTTACCACATGGGTTCCATTTCAAAATTAGTAAAAATGGAGATAATATCTATCCACCTCACAAGGCTATCTTGGGGGTTCAATGAGATCATGTATATAAAAAAAAGCACTCGGCTGCAGGGCTGAGGCAAGGAAAATACAAGATGAGCATGTCCTAGTACCAGAAGGTAATGTTAGAAAAAAGGAGGAAGTGGAGGAGGAAATGTTGGGGGAGAGGAAGAAACAGGGAGGGAGACAGAGGGAGAAAGAGCAGTAGAGAGAAAAAGAAAGGAAAAGATGGAGACGTGTTAAAAAAGGACATAGAATCCAACCTAAAAAGTGCAACCCATGGCCAAAGCTGGAGAAATTTTAGCAACAAAGCAACAACAGCAATTGATTATAACCAAATGAATAAGACAAATATGCATGAGCATGGGCGGATACGAATGAGTAAACAAACACATGAGCAAGAATGGACAAATCCTCTTTTCAGAATTACGACAGATATCTGTAGATACTCCCACTCCAGAAGATGTACCTTAAGTCCCCTTTACTTGCGAGTAGACTGAACTTAGTGACTGGACTCCCAAGAATACAGTACGGAAAGAGGAAAGTAGTGGATTTATAGTGGAGAAAGCTGGCAGACAGCACTCTAACCAGGAGATCAAAGTTAACATCACCAGTGACAGGTCATGTTGATATAGTATACTGCTGACATGACGCCATGAGAAGGACATTTCACTTCTGTGATGTTCTTCCCAAAAAGCCCATCACCCCGGTTTATTTTGCTAAGATTTTTTTTTAAGTTTATTCATTTATTTGGAGAGAGAGAGCACATAACACACATGAACGGGGGAAGGCACAATGAGAAGGAGAAGGAGAGAATCCCAAGCAGGCTCCATTGTGTCAGCAGGGAACCTGATGCAGGGCTCGAACCCAGGAACTGTGAGATCATGACCTGAACCGAAATCAAGAGTCGGATGCTGAACTGACTGAGCCACCCAGGCACCCCTACCCAAGTTGAATCGTAGGAAAACATCAGACAAATCCAAAGTGAGGAACATTCTACAAAACATCTAACAAGCATTCTCCAAAAGTGTCAAGGGCATAAAAACAAGGAAAGCCTGAGGAACTGTCACAGATTGGAGAAATTTAAGGAAATATAATAACTGTATGCGATGCAACATCTTGGAATGGATTCTGGGACAGAAAAAAAGACATTAATGGAAAAACTGGCAAAATCTGAATAAAGCCTGGAATTTAAAATATCATATCAATGTTAAAAAATTAAATTAAAAGAAAATATTATACCAATGTTAATTTATTAATTTGACAAATGTATCATTGTTATATGTTAACATAAGAGAAAGTGGGGTAAAGGGTATATATGAACTCTCTGCACTATCTTTGCTCCTTTCCTGTCCATCTAAAATTATGCCAAAATAAAAAAAATTTCAAGGACTTACCATATCTTTAACACATAGCATCAGTAAGTGTTAGAAAATGAGCACAGCACCTAAGACAGAAAGAAACAAGCCCAGTGGTCTGAAAGAGACTGACTCCAGCTTAGGCAGGTCCCTAGAGCTTTTCTATTAGTAGATCACATTTGGTAGAAACCAGTGAGCCTCAGAAGCAACAGAACATAGGGACAGTAATAGCCACAGACAGGGCAGCAGGACTGGAAAGCTTCGGGCTCAGATTATATGTGACAAAAAATACTCTCCGTCCTCCTGTCCTCCTCCTACTGCTACCTCCATTAACTTTTTTTCTTTTTTCTTTTTTAAAAGAAAGAGCAAGAGAGCAAGCATGAGCAGGGCAGAGGGGCAGAGGGAGGGAGAGGTTTCACACTCTGTGCAGAGCCCAACATGAGGCTCCATCCCCCCCAGATCCTGAGATCATGAGCTGAGCCACTGGACACTCAACCAACTGAGCCACCCAGGCGCCCAACTAACTTCTAAGACAGATTCTCAACTCTGGATTCACGTTTGAATTACCTGGTGAGCTCCTAAAAAAATATGAGCCCAGGCCTCACCCTGCCCTCTCTGAGATTCTGATTCAATGGGGAGGTGCCTAGGCATCACTATTTTTTTTTTTTAATTATACCAGGTAATACTAATGTGCAGCCCGGATTAAGAACTTCTCTCTTAGAGGAAAAGTTACCTTAATCAGGACCCACTAACAGAGGAATGTTTGTACCACACATGTTACTTCCAGAAATTGTTAGAAATATTTTGGGAAAGCAAGTCATAAAAAAAGAAAGAGTGGTTGCATGGAACTAGAAATATATATCATACAGGTAGGTAGTAAGTAGTTTCAAAACAATAAAAGGGTCAAAGTAATATCACGGATGGAAAAGTTGGAAAGGCTCTCTCTTAGTAGATCACATTTACCTGAGACCTAAATTAAACATAAATAAATAAATCCAGCATTAGAAGGGCTGGATAAAGAAATTCCAGGCATAAAAGTCATGCATAAAAGCACTAAGCATTAGCTTGGAAGGTTGAAGGACAAAAAGAATGCAAGCGTCCCTGAGGTTCAGTGAGCACTGTAGTAAGGAATATACGGTAAGATGCAGTTGTAGATACAGGCAGGGTCCTACAGGCCAAAGAGGAGTCTGGATCCCATTCCATGTGCTTTGGGAGGGTTTTTGAGGGAGCTATTGGAGGGTGTAAAGCAGGAGAGGGACATGGTTGCTTTGCAGTCATGCCGGCCACTGTTTGGAGAACACAATTGTGCAAGCAGGGATCTCAGTGGTTTGGAGTTCAAGCCCCACCTTAGGTATGGAGCCTACTTAAAAAGTACTTAAAAACAAACAAACAAAAAAAGGATACTTTAGTTAAAGTGTGTGTGTGTGTGTGTGTGTGTGTGTGTGTGTGTGCGCGTGTACCTAGTCTGAGAATCTCTGACATTAACTGGAAACGTTAATCCTTTTATATTTAAAGCAATTGTAGAGCAGCACCGGATCCAAGATGGTGGCCAGTAGGAGGCTGAGGAAGGAGCTTGAAGAAATCTGCAGATGTAGAATGAAAAACCTAACAACCCAGGTTGGTGAAGCTAATTTATTGACTTGGCAAGGGCCTCTTGTTCCTGACAAGCCTCCATATGATAAGAGGGCCTTCACAATGGAAGTCAAGTTTCCAGAAGAGTCCATGTTCAAACCTCCGTAGATCACCTTTAAAACAAAAGACCACCGGAACAACCATGAAAAGGGGCAGGTCTGTCCGATAATTTGTGCTGAAAGCTGGAAGCTATAGCTGAAGAATACTCTAAGGGCGGGAAAATGTTATGTAAGAATGCTTCAGAGGCTACAAAGAAATACAGGGAGAAGCCACCGACGGCAACAACCCTGTGCACAGAGACCCCTACACTCAGACACCCCGCAAAACAGGACCCATGTGCCACCTGGCATTTGCTCCCAGCAGTTACTCACTGTCTACTGTTATCTGAATCAAAAGCAGTCTAGGTGACCTGTAAAGGAAGGATTAAAAATGTAAGATGCTCTAGTTCTGCTTTGTTTTGAAAATCACTGCATCAATCTACTTTAAAAGTAGACAGCCTGGGTAGCTCAGTCAGTTGAGCAGTGGGACTCTCCATCTCAGCTCAGGTCATGATCTCAGGGTCCTGAGTTCAAGCCCCCACCTTGGACTCCAAGTTGGGCTGGGTGTGAAGCCTACTTAAAAAGGAAAGAAAGAGTGGTGTTTCTTTTCTTGTCCAAATTTATCCAAAATCTTCCATTTACATTTAGCCCTTAAGGTTAAATAAAGAAAGAAAAAACAAAGGTTGCAGTTCCCTTGCAGCTCCCATTTTCTTGCACTGGGTTTATTTTTCACTCATTCCCTTCCCCAGACCAGTCTCCTCCGCAAGGAGACAGCTCGTGGCTGTCTGGTGGCTTCTCCCATGTTGCACTGCCCTGTGTGGGAGTTGGTTCAAATCTCCTGGAGGCTCCAATTTATAACATCCTTTTTTTTTTTTAATTTAAAAACAAGCAAATCACTACTCACCACCCCACCACCTCCTCCTCACCACCAAACCAAACAAAAAACAAAAGTCATGAAAAGGGAGGCCCAGTTCTTACGTAAAAATCTGGCCGGCTGTTACCACAAAAACGTCAATCGAATGGGCAAACCCTGATGTCCGCCTGCGTGATTGACTTCCAGCCGGGCCTGGCCTGCTCAGGGAGACCCGGTCTGTGGGGCCCCAGGGAAGGGCCCGCCGACCAGAGGATGGCCGAGCACTTGGGGGAGGAATTCCTCGCCAGTGGGTCTCCGGAGGCCAAAGGGTGCCTCTCCTCCCTGCAGCCACTTGAGAAAATGTGCGGGTCATTGCAGGCAACGCTGAAGACCTGTCACGAGCTCGCTCCCCCGGCTTCTCAGTGCGGCGCAGTCCCACCGGGACCCTCCCTCGACGACCCTCCCTCGGCGCAGTTTGACCTTTTTCGGAGCTGGAATTGGCTGGGATTGGCTGGACGCGGCTGTAGCCTCCACCAGGCTGGGTCGCCTGCGCCCCGCTGGCCCCTTCCTTCGGAGCAGCCGGCCAGGCCAGGACAGAGACCAGGCCTTCCCTCTCCTTCTGGACTCAAAGCCTTTGCAGAGGCAGGCTGCACTCGAAGCTCACTCAGCAACATCCTTTACATGTGCTTTCTATTGTTTTGACTGCCTTTTTTTTTTTTTTTTGTAAAAATAAAATTGACCTTAAAATCTATCATCAGGAAAAAAAAAAAAAAAAGAATTGTATCGTCTATTTGGTGTTAACTCCTCTATCATCTCCTAACGTCCTTTATATCTGTCCCAACTGTTCTATGTTCGGCTCTCCTCTCTTAACTTCTTTTGGATAGGCTGCATATCTGTTGTCATTCTTTATCCCTTGCATTAGTTTAGAAGCTATGCCCCCCACCTTGTATTTTTTTTTTTTTTTTAGCTGTCTTTTCTATTTTCTTAGCTTAGAAAATGTAGTATTCATCCTTGGAATTACCAGTCTATCTGATCTTTTTTTTTTTCTTCTATCCTTCTCCTGGACAGTGCAAAGACATTAGAACACTTTTACCCCCTCCTAACTTATTTGCTATGGTCATATATGTGTGTATGTGCTACACATATTATGTACTAATGTATATGTACATACATACATATTTTTAATACCCACATATTATGTTTTATATAGTCAGCATTTATTTAGGTTTACCCATTTAAGCTCATTTTCCTTCTGAAGAAGGGCCTGTAGAATTTTTTGGTACGAGTTTGCTACTAAGTGAATTCTCTCAGTGTATTTTGTTGGAAAATGTCTTTGTCGTCAACATTTTTGGAGAAATTTTTGTGGTTAGAGAATTCTTTTTGTTTTTTTTTTTAATGTTTATTTTTTAGAGAGGGAGAGAGAGCAAGCGAGCAGGTGTGCACACAGGGGAGGGACAGAGAAACAGAGGGACAGAGGATCCAGAGTGGGCTCTGTGCTGACAACAGTGAGCCCTCGGGGCTGGAACTCACCAAACGAGAGATCATGACCTGAGCCAAAGTCGGAGGCTTAACCAACTGAGCCACCCAGGAGCCCCTTTAGTTACAGAAGTATTAATTGACCGTTCTTTTATTTCAGCACCTTGATAAAGATATTTGTCCACTATTTCCTAGCTTTCAATGCTGCTATTAAGAAGCCAGCTGTCAGACAATTCTCATTCCTTTGACAATAAACTGTCTTCCCCTTCCCCTTCAGCTACTGTTAATATTTTCTCTGTCTCTGATGTGCGGAGATATTCAGGTTAGAGTGACCCTCCTCATTCCACACACTCACTTTCTTCATTTGAAGCTGGTTTCAGAGGATCTGACACAAGATTCAAATGCTCTTGATAATAGCTGAGCTACCAAATGAAAGGACCCAGTCCTAGGATGATTATACCAGTGCAAAGCCCTCTCTCTCTGAGTCCTACTATTCATGATACAAATAAGAAATAAACCATAATTAAGTCATGGAGATTTGGGACTGACTAGAGAGCAGTATACCTACCCTAACCAATATAGTATCCTTCCAGCCGTTCAGGCAAAAAAAACTTTGGAGTCATCCTTGATTCCTTTCTTTCTCCTGCATTACACATCCAAACTTTCACCAAATTCTGTCAGTTCTAACTGGAAAGTAAGTCCAGAATCTGGCCACTTGCACTACCAGCCTCCTGGTTCAAGGCCATCAGCCTCTCACACTCGGCTCTTTGTTGTTTTTTTTTTAAATGTTTATTTTTGAGAGAGAGAAAGAGACAGAGAGAGAGACAGAGCATGAGTGGGGAGGGGCAGAGAGTGGAAGACACAGAAACTGAAGCAGGCTCCAGGCTCTGAACTGTCATCACAGAGCTCAACGCAGGGCTCGAACTCACGAACCGCGGGATCATGACCTGAGATGAAGTCAGCCACTTAACCGAATGAGCCACCCAGGTGCCCCTCACACACAGCTCCTTCTTAACTGGTCTCCTTGCTTAACTCTTTTTTTTTTTTTTTTTTTAATTTTTTTTTTCAACGTTTTTTATTTATTTTTGGGACAGAGAGAGACAGAGCATGAACGGGGGAGGGGCAGACAGAGAGGGAGACACAGAATCGGAAACAGGCTCCAGGCTCCAAGCCATCAGCCCAGAGCCTGACGCGGGGCTCGAACTCACGGACCGCGAGATCGTGACCTGGCTGAAGTCGGATGCTTAACCGACTGCGCCATCCAGGCGCCCCTTAACTCTTTCAAAACACAGATTGTATCACTACTCTGCTCAAAAATCCCCCATGGGCTTGGCATCTCATTTAGAGTAAAAGCCAAAGTCCTTAAAGCTGCCCACAAGGCCCCATGAATCCAGTCCCCAACCACCTGTCTAACCTAAACTTCATTAAGCGTCCACCCACTCTGATCCAGCCCTATTAACTCCTCAATGTTGCTTGAACAAGGCAAGCTCTCTTCTACCTGAAGACCTCTGCCCTTCCTAATCTCTGCTTAGAATGTTCTTTTTCTAGATACGAGTTTATACGAGACATTCCTTCACTTCCTTCAGGCCATTGCTCCAATATCCCCCCAATCTATGGAGTTGTGAGTTCGAGCCCCGTGTTGGGCTCTGTGCTGACAGCTCAGAGCCTGGAGCCTGCTTCAGATTCTGTGTCTCCCTCTCTCTCTGCCCCTACACTGCTCATGTTTTGCCTCTTTCTCTTTCTCTCTCTTTCTCTCTCTCTCTCTCTCTCTCTCTGTCTCTCTCTCTCAAAAATAAGTAAACATGAGAAAAAATTTTTAAATGTATAGTTTAAATGTTGCACTATCCATTCTCTAAAATTTTATATAATATTGACTCAACTTTTGCATTACAGGAATGTATTATCAAAGCCTGCCCAATACTTTCTGCCCTCGAAGCTGCCATCCAAATGCTCTCTTTCCTTTAACCTAAAAACTCTTGAAGAATTGACAACTCATTTTTTTATTTTATCACCTCCCATTCACTCCTAAACACCCTTTATAATTTGCCTTCTTCTCCCAACATTCTAGTGAATTGTTCCTGAAGGATTAACAATAACCTCTTAATGTTTAATTTAATGGCTTGTTCTTCCAGTCCATATCCTGTTTGGCTCAATAATGACCCCAACAAACATGTTTGCATTACTTCTGCATTACAGACATCATCCTAGTATTGGGAGCATAAAGAAGACTCAGTTCTGCTATCAAGGTGATCACAGACTCATACTTGAGGGGAGAAGGAATTCAGCTAAAGAATTACATTATATTGCTTTGCATGGAGTAGATACAACACTTTGCTGAATGAATGAACAAATGAATGAGTGGATCCATGCATCCATCTAAATATGGATGAATACAATCTAATAAATGTTGAAATCAAAAGAGTAGAAAAGGGGCTATGAGAGTACAAGGTCAAAAATGTCCTCTGCACAGGATCTGACACTGATTATTTTATCTTCCCCGTGAAATTCTCTTTTCCCACTGCTCCCAATATTGAACTTATTTTCATTTCTCCCTGATCCCAGAATGGCTTAAGCTAGACAATTTGAAATCATCTCAATTCCTATCTTTTTCCTTTCTTTTGGTCACTCAATTCACATGCTAAATCCTTCTTTGATCCACCCCCTCCACTCTAGCCCCATTGCTTCTTCTTTGTGCAGACTGTTTCTCCCATTATTTTACTATAACGGATGAACTGCTGTCAGGATATTCTCTGCTTGAATGCAATTCTCTACCTGCAGTTAATTATCTTCTTAAAGTGGATTTGACCAGGACATTTCCCTGCTTAAAGTCTCTGATGATTTCCTATTGATAACAGGATAGAGACTGAACTTGTAAATCTGGCATATAGTCTTTCTGTGGGGCCTCACTCTACTTTTCAAGCCTCATCTTCTACCTCACATTTTATCCACATAGGCCTCTGTACTTTCTTTGAACACACCATGTCTTTGTGTCTCAATTCCTTTGCCCGATCAATCCCACTGTCTAACACATCTTATACTTCCACTCCCTGCCTGGAAAAAAAAAAAAACCTAATCATATTTCAAAAGCCAACTTAATTATTACTTCCTTTGTTAAGACTTCCTTAGCACCCCACCACCACCGTGGAGTTAGTCAACCCCTAATCTGTGCTTCAGAGTACTTCTGTCCATTCCTTAAATTGATCTGTAACTATTGGCTTCCATACGAACCACCTCCTTCCCCAGGGGCTGCTGGCTGCCCATGTGACTCATTAATCTTTGTGCTCCTGGTACCTATCAAAGTATCTACATCAGTAAATATTTCTTGAATGGACAGCTGTCACCTCAGGATACGTTCCACAAATTCTTTCTTGCTTTTAACTGAGAAAAGAACCCTCATTTGTATTTTTTTTTTATTCCGGCTCATATAACAAAGCAAAAATAAATGAGCTTCCATACAGCATATAAAGAAGTAAGCACAGAAAGCAGCATTGAGCCAGAGAACGTGGGAGACATTAGAATGTGAGGATTAACATATTTAGTTCAGTCTCTGCCCTGAGAAATGGTAGCTCGAGAGCAATTTCTTGTCAACTTTGAGTTTCATTATAGAGGGTATGTGGAAGGAAAATGTCCGGAGTACCGTGGAGGACAGGGGGGTAGAAGGCTCAAGGTCTGAGAATAACATTGCTTGTTAAGACTGTATCACTTTTATGGATTCCATTTGCACTCCTACTTAATCCTTATAATAACATCACCAGGGGAGGCACCAACATCAATGTTCCTATAGTACAGTCAGAAAACAGAGATTAAATAACTTGACAAAAGTTATACAGCCAACAATGTTAGAACTGGGAATTTACCCCAGGTCCTCCAACAACTCAGCCTTTGCTCTCCATTATGTAGTCTCATGAAAAAGAGTATGACTAGTGTTATATACAATATAAAATTTACATAGCATAACCTGAAACATATTTAATGACTTCATGTCTCTAATATCTACATAATAATTTACAACTTTGAAGGAAGTTTCATGAATCACATCTCAGAGT
This sequence comes from Panthera uncia, assembly GCF_023721935.1. NCBI lineage: Eukaryota > Metazoa > Chordata > Mammalia > Carnivora > Felidae > Panthera > Panthera uncia. The sequence continues at coordinate 70,486,203 of NC_064816.1, forward strand.
CCACTAGAAGTTTATGAGGAAGCAGGGCAGATTTCTTTCCATTTTAGAGATGAGGACATTTAAGCTCAGATCAGTGTAATGACTTCCCCAAGGTTACAAGATATTCCAATACACACATCATAAATCCTCATTGAGAGCTTTTTTAGATTATGCTACATGGTATTTTTTATAATTGATAAGCAATTAATATAATTCCAAGATCTGCCTATATGTTAATTTGCCAAATATGTTATATGAATAATACATAATAAATGCTTACCACAGTGCCTAAAACATAATAAGCACTCAATAAATATTAGATATTATGGGAGTGCCAGGGTGGTTCAGTCAGTTGAGCATCTGCCTCTTGATTTTGGCTCAGGTCATGATCTCTCAGTTTGTGGGTTTGAGCCCCTGGTCAGGGTCTGTGCTGACAGCACGGAGATTGCTTGGGATTCTCTCTCTCCCTCTCCCTCTGCCCCTCTCCTGCTCGCTCTGTCGCTCTCTCTCTCAAAATAAATAAATAAACTTTATTTTTTTATTATGTTTATTTATTTTTGAGAGACACAGAGCACGAGTGGGGGAGGGGCAGAGAGAGAGGGAGACACAGAATCTGAAGCAGGCTCCACGCTCTGAGCTGTCAGCACAGAGCCCGATGTGGGGCTTGAACCCATGAACCGTGAGATCATGACCTGAGCCAAAGTTGGACGCTTAACCGACTGAGCCTAAATAAACTTTCAAAAAAGACTTAAAATATTAAATGTTATGTTATATAGCCACTCTAAATGTAAATTTTTTCTTGATTCCATTTATTATGTCTATAATCATTTTCATTGTAGAGAATTGTGTTCCTTCTTGGGAATATAGGCACAGAACTCAGATTCTAGCTTTAACATCATAATGCACTTTCTATCCTAAATATCCTTAGAGTTTTTACTCAAAAGAGAATGAAAGGGAACAAACAAATAAATAAAATAAAAGCAAAAGGATAGTATTTTCGTCTCCATCCTGTGGTATCATCCCACCTTCAGACCATTAATAATGCTCTAGATCTGGGACCTGCAAACTCTGTCAAGCACTAGATAGTAAATATTTTAGACTGTGTGAGGTTGGGGGGTGTCTCTGTTGCAACTACTCAACCCTGCTGTTGCAATGCAAAAATAGCCATAGATAATATATAAATAAATGGGGATGGCTGTGTTCCTACAAAACTTTATTTTTGGGGCACCTGGGTGGCTCAGTCGGTTAAGCGTCCGACTTCAGCTCAGGTCACGATCTCGCGGTCCGTGGGTTCGAGCCCCGCGTCGGGCTCTGGGCTGATGGCTCAGAGCCTGGAGCCTGCTTCTGATTCTGTGTCTCCCTCTCTCTCTGCCCCTCCCCCGTTCATGCTCTGTCTCTCTCTGTCTCAAAAATAAATAAAACCTTAAAAAAAAAAATTTCAAAACTTTATTTTCAAAAGATGACAACTGGACAGATTTGGCCCACAAGCCCTTCCAGGTGCCTGCTCTATGTAACTGAATTGAGGAACTTCAAGGAATCCAATGAAATGCTGGAAGTGCAATGGTAGGCACATGAGAGGGAAACATTTGCCTCTCCACACCCATATCTCACAATCTGAGATTCTTCCTGTGCCTTATCCGGCACACCCACCCCATTTTCACCTGAGAAGTACTTGGGCCGCACAGTCAGTGACTATTCCTTTCACATTAGCTTTGGTTGTTTCCAAGACTGCATAACTCAAGAGAGTCAAAAAGACAGACCAGACAGCTTAGGTCCATTATCTCCATGGCTTTCAGATATAATAAACAATTTAAGTCCAAGTGACAGATCAGACCTGAGATGGTGGAGAGGGTAAAGGACAGAAGCATACAGCATCCCCCCCAAAGAAGCAAAAGACCCACAGAAGCACTGAGGATAAAAACTGAAGACTGGGGGCGCCTGGGTGGCTCAGTCGGTTAAGTATGGGATTTTGGCTCAGGTCACGATTTCATGGTTCGTGAGTTCAAGCCCTGCTGAAGCATAGAGCCTGCTTTCGATCTTCTGCCTCCCTCTCCCACTGTCCCTCCCCAGCTCACACGCTCTCTCTCAAAAATAAGCAAACATTATAAACAAATAAACAAGTAAATAAAGACTTAGTTGCTGATAAATGATCCTGAGCACCTTCAACTAAACGCTGACAGGTAAAAGATCTAAATGAGGGTATCTGTGTGGACACAAACATGTACAGCCTGGTGGAATCACTGCACCCACATGCTGTGTTAGAAATAGAACTGATAGTATGTGAGACACAAGTGCCCAAGGTTCTGTGCGGGAAGAAGAGTAGAAGATTCAAAACATAATGGTGGAGGGGTGCCTGGGTGGCTCAGTCTGTTAAGCAACTGACTTCAGCTCAGGTCACGATCTTACGGTTTGTGGGGTCGGGCTCTGCGCTGACAGCTCAGAGCCTGGAGCCCATTTCGTAGTCTGTGTCTCCCTCTCTCTGCCCCTCCCCTTCTCACGCTGTCTTTCCTTCAAAAATAGATAAAGATGTAAAAAAAAAAAAAAAAACATAAGGGTGGTAATAGAACAAATAAAGTTCTGAGTGTATCTAATATGGTGACGGTAGGAGGTCCCACACTACCATTTTGGCTTTCCTTGGGGATCTGTGAGAAACACGACTGAAATTTCTGGCTGGAGTAGGAGAAATGAACCCTCCTAGAAATATCTGGGACTATAACATTTCATTTGTCAGATTGGAAATTTTTATAAAACTGTACCTTTATTTTGAAGTAAGACCGGCAATTCTCATAGAACTCTCATGATTATAACTATTTATTCTGACAGGCAATTCTTCTTTCCAGAAAGGATTCATTTAGATGAATAAATATTTGCCTCAATCCTCTGAGTATTTCATAGGCAATTGTAGGAATGATAAATTATTCACAACAGAATGATAAATATAGGGTGAAAAGCAGTAAGAATCTAAACACATAGAATTAGTATTATGGAATAGGATTTTGACCAAAAGAAATGGAATATTGGTCATTATTAGTATTAAGCAAATTTACAATTATATTCTAATATATATACAGATAATAATCCCATCAGATTGAAAAGAAACAAAATCCTTGAAATAAAGGGCTTTTAATTTATACACATAAGAATCAATTTATTCTTGAACAAAGGAGTGTTTTATATATTCAATACTTAGTCATCAAATATTTATATTTGTATACCACTATTCCAGATACAGTAAAACATTTTCTTGTGGCTGTAGCATAGTAATTATAATTTTTCCCATAGTATACCTTGTAGCTTAAACTATTATTTATTTTACTTAATTATTTAACTTATTTTTTAATTTGAATTTCTACCTTTTAAATCATGATAAAGTATGCATAACATAAACTTTGCCATTTTAACCAGGTTCAAGTGCACAGTGCAGTGGCATTTATATTGCCATCACCATTCAACCATCTCCAAAACTTTTTCACCTTCCCAAACTGAAACTTTGCATGAAACAAGAACTCCTCATTTTCCCTCCCCACAAGCCCCAGCAACCACAGGTCTACTTCCTGTCTCTATGAATCTGACTATTCTAGGTACTTCATATGAGTGGAATCATAAGTATTTGTCCTTTTGTGGCTGGCTTATTTCACTTAGCATAACATCTTCAAGGTTCATCCTTTAATTTTTTTTAATGTTCATCCATCCAACTTATGGCCATCTTGAATAATGCTGCTATGAACATATATGTGTAATATCTGTTCAAGTCTCTGTTTCGATTCTTTTGCACGTACACCCAGCAGTGGAATTGCTGGCTCATATGGTAATTCTGTTTAAATATCTGAGGAACCTCCATTGTGGTTTACATCATTATACATTCCCACCAACAATGCACAAGGGTTCCAATTTCTCCATATCCTCACCAACACTTATCTTTTGTAGTTTTTTTTAATAGTAGTCACCCTATGAGTGGTATCTCATTTTGGCATTGATTTGAATTTTCCTAATGATCAGTAACATTGAGCAGCTTTTCTTGTGCTCATTGGCGTTTGTATATTTGCTTTGGAGACAAGTTTATTCAGGTCCTTTGCCCATTTTTTAACTGGCTTGTTTAAGACTAGCTTTTCTTATAAGCAAGTATGTTAGCCAAATTTTTTAACATTGGTATTTTTTCACTTGATAAACTTTTGTGGATTTTATGTTCTTTACAAATCAGAATCACTGATTACACAATCTGATATTCTAGCAACATCCTTTATCTTTCAGGGTGCAGGACTATTACTTACTCCACATTTTTTAACCTCTGTTATTAAAAATACTGTAGTTCAAATCAAGGACTGAAAGTTGTAATATTGCACTAATGCTGGCTTGGAAGACCATCCAAAGACTGGAAAATATCATTAGTATTCATGAAATAAATGCTATCTAAATTTTATCTAACATTTATTTTTTGCATCCTTTGAAGTATAACATTTCTTCTTATCTAGCATTGCTTCTTTAAATTTATGGATTTATTTCCCAGGCCTATTACCATAAAGGGAAACAATTCAGTTTGATGACAGGGTTTTGGGATGATGGCTAAGTCTTGGCATGTTGATTTGGCATGACACATGAAACACTTGATTTGTGAAGATTTTGAAATTATTACTGCTTTAACATTACCTAACATTGTCATCTTTTTTCCCCTCTTGCTGGTCGCTAGTCCCCAAGAAGTTCTTTAAATTGGAAACCATTATCCATATATTAGAAATTGAAGACCAAACATGAAACCAGCTGATTCTAGATGTATACCATATTTCTAGGCCAAGCCTGTCTCTTTTCTTCTGGAATTTTAAAGCACTGAGAAAACAGCTCAACCTCCCCACAATTTGAATTCCTATTTTTTAATTTCTTTTAATGTTTATTTATTTTTGAGAGATATAGACAGAGCATGGTCAGGGAAGGGGCAGAGAGAAAGGGAGACACAGAATCCAAAGCAGGCTCCAGGCTCCAAGCTGTCAGCACAGAGCCCGACGCGGGGCTCGAACTCATGGACTGTAAGATCATGACCTAAGCCGAAGTCAGACGCTCAACTGACTGAGCCACCCAGGTGCCCCTTGAATTCCTTTTTTTACTGATCAATAGTATATGAAAAATAAAAGTAACTGGGGACTGGAGTAGGCCAAACATACATTTATGTATAAAATTCTGTCATGAGATGGTACTCACTGCATATCCATAAATACACCCAGCAGAGATCTTTTAAGAAGAGCAATTTTGTCTCTTTTAACATGATGGCAAGTCATTTTGTCCATGTTCCAGTCCAGTAGATATTCTTAATCCCACAGTTTCATAAAGAGTTCCCAAAGGGGGAGCCTGGGTGGCTCAGTCAGTTAAGTGCCCGGCTCTTGATTTCAGCTCAGGCCAGGATTTCATGATCGTGAGTTCGAGCCCCATTTGGGATTCTCTCTCTCCCCCTCTCTCTCTGGCCCTCCCCTGCCCATATTATCTCTCTGTCTGTCTCTCTCTCTCTCTCAAAATAAATTTTAAAAAGGGGTGCCTGGGTGGTTGAGTCGCTTAAGCGACTAACTCCTGATTTCGGCTCAGGTATGATCTCATGGTTCATGAATTTGAGCACTATCTGTGCTGATAGTGCAGAGCCTGCTTGAGATTCTCCTCTCTTCCTCTCTCTCTGCCCCTTCCCTGCTTGTGCTCTGTCTGTCTCAAAGTAAATAAATAAACTTTTTAAAAAATAGTAAAAAATTTAAAAATAAATTAAAAAAAAAAAAAGAATTCCCAAGGGAAGCTATTATAATGCTCCTTATACCCAGTAACAACTGAGTATCAGCTATAAAGTGGTATTTGCTATTGAGAAAAGATACTTACTTGGAAATTATGTATATGGAAAAACTTGACCTTTGCATTTGTGTTCAAATAATTGAAAACACATAGGAAATTAGCCAAAACATTTTTATCATTAAATATTATCCTTTAATTCTTAAAAATTTTGAAGACAGGGGCGCCTGGGTGGCGCAGTCGGTTAAGCGTCCGACTTCAGCCAGGTCACGATCTCGCGGTCCGTGAGTTCGAGCCCCGCGTCAGGCTCTGGGCTGATGGCTCGGAGCCTGGAGCCTGTTTCCGACTCTGTGTCTCCCTCTCTCTCTGCCCCTCCCCCGTTCATGCTCTGTCTCTCTCTGTCCCAAAAATAAATAAAAAACGTTGGAAAAAAAAATTTAAAAAAAAATTTAAAAAAAAAAAAAATTTTGAAGACAGATATCTCAGGTCTGCTCTACTTAATATTATTCTTTATTACCTGAAAAACATTTCTTCAACAAAATAGGAGTTAGAGTGTTCAAATGTCTCACCTCAGTTCATCTGAGGCTTCAAATCCAAAAAGAATGCCATTAATTGCCAGAATACCAGTGTAGGTCATGCTGAACTATTATGAAACCAGTCTTGCTGCCCTTAGCTTATCATCCATGAAGGGATGCAACAAGGTAGAGGCAAATAAGACCTTTAGCAAGGGTTTCCCTAGAAGGAGTTGTCAGCAGGCCATGCATTTCACCCCACCAAACTGCCTCCCCTTTCCTTCAAGCCACTTGAGGGACTCTTCAAAAAGAGTATCTGAGATCTTGGCCCTGTTCTGAGAACTGGAAATTACGTAAGGACTTGACACGTGGCCTAAAAACATACCAAAAGCAAGAAGTTATGGTTAAATCAGGTAAAAGCAGCAAAAGTAACAGGTTTGGGAGTAAACTGCACTCCTGCCAATGATGAAGAGAAAGGAGGAGTTTTCCTTATGAGCCAAGTAGACCATCAGCAGAGCACAACTAGCTCATATAAAAGGAATTCTATGGGGCATCTGGGTGGCTCAGCAAGACTTCAGCTCAGGTCATGATCTCACAGTTCATGGGTTCAAAACCAGGGTCGGGCTCTGCACTAACAGTGCAGAGCCTGCTTATGATTCTCTGTCTCCCTCTTTCTCTGCCCCTCCCCGCTCATGTTCGTTCTCATTCTCTCTCTCTCTCTCTCTCTCTCTCTCTCTCCCTTCCTGTCAAAAATAAAAGTATAAGGAATTCTATCCATGAGGGCTGCCTATAGGACCATGTGACCTGAATGGATAGTCTCTATGTACAGAGGACCACAATGAGACAGAGACTAGAGGGGAAGAACTACAGTCTGAGGTCTCAGGATCCTACAAAGCTCCCCGCAAGACAAAGAGCCACCACCTGAGATTCAGGGGAACAGAAGTCTCCAGCACAGGGCTCCAATTACACCAGTCAACTGAAGGCTTTTTGTGGGCTCACCAACTCGGTTCCCTTTCCCTAAGAGGACCTGACTCTGAAGGAATTACAGCAGCTAGCAGTATGGAAGAGAATCATGGAAGAATGAAGAAAATATCACCTCCCAACTCTCTCTCTCTCTCCCTCTCTCTCTCACTCCAGGTTTCCAAAAAGACAGGCCCAAGTTGGGGAAAGGGAAAAGTCATAAATTCCACAAGAGTCTGAAGTTATGATTTTAGATTGAGCTGGACTTTTTAATACTTTACATGAAACAGCAGGAAAAATATTGATAGGACTTGCCTGGGATTTCATCCATGAGCAATGAAAATGAGTCAAGACTGCAGGTTGCAGAGGTAGGGTGGGGGAGAATAAAGTTTCTGCCTATTCTCCACTGAGTCCAACTCGAACAACACATCTGTTATATGTGTGAGGGTAAAAAGAAGTATTTGAAGATAAAAAGGTTATTCCCTTCGGGAATAAAATAAAGGCATAAAGTCACTTTCTGGAGCCAGTCCATGTCTACAGACAAAATATAATCTCAGTCCTCAGCTTTATGGGCTGTGTTTTGAAATCTTGTATTTATGTGCTAAGTTTCTCTTCCCCTGCAGAGATGGTGTCATTATTTGTTTAAATAACGAGTTTGGTATGAAATGGTAAATATGTCAAACCACACTTTTGCTGGGGATCACTGACTATAAAGTTGGACAGATGGCCACAATACTCTGAATTTCTGGAGAAAAAAACACTTCCTGAGAAGACAGGGTGCAACCAAGACATTCATAATTTAGACCAGTAGTTTCCAATTATTTTGACTATAAGGACCCTTTTAATGTCATATCCATATTGATTATTGACCCAATCTAGAAATGATGCTTATTGCCATGTGAATGCCACATGAACTAAACTGGACTACAAATTTTAGAGGTGAAAAAAAAAAAAAAAAGAAAGAAAGAAAGAAAGAAAGAAAGAAAAACAAAAACAAAAACCAAACTTGCCCATTGTTATTCCATTTGACTTAACTCTGAGTCTTTCTCTTCTTTCCTTCCTTCCCTTCTTTCTGCCATCCTCCTCCATCCATTCCTCCCTCCTTTCTTTCCTTCCTTCTTTTTCTCTCCTTCAAAATTTTGATGGATTTACAGTGCAGGCAAACTTCTAATTATTCTTTTCTAAGAGATGTGGTTATGCGGTGAATATGCAGAAAATGATGAGAATATATATATACACACACACAGACTAACTCACTCCGGAAGAATCCAACCGCAGCACTGTTTTGTTTTGTATTGCCGTTGCCATGATATGAATGTTGGATGTAGTTGCTACATGATTTGCCATATCCATTTGGGCTCACCCCTCTCGGCTATCAACTCTGAAGCACTATGGAGGCATGGTGATTTCTTTAGTAATCTACAGAAATTTCATTTTAATAACTACTCTCTGTAACATGAACTGTATTTCAACGTCCAATTTTTTTTTCACTTTTCTGAATGGCTTCATGAAAATATAATTTATACAGCATTAAATCCACCCACCATAAGTACATAAATCAATAGAGTTTTACAACCATCGCCACAATCTAAAAAGTCTCCTCATGCTCATTTGCAGTTAATCCCCTGCTCCCATCTCCAGCTTTAGGCAACCACTGATCTGCTTTCCAGCTTATAAATTTGTCTTTTCCTAGACATTTCACGTAAACGGAATCAGACAATACCTAGTCTTTTGCATCTGGCCTTTTTCATGTAGCTTGATGTTTTCTGAGGTTTACCCATACTGTAGTATGAGTCAATACTACACTCCTTTTGACAGCCGAGTGGATCGCGCTCTTTATCATATGTCTCAAGTCACAGTCAAAGCCAAACCTCATGCCGCTTTTCTCCTATGTCCTTCTTGTGTGCACTAATATGGTTACCATAGATTTTGAACGTTGACCTGTCCTGCATTCCTGGGATGAATCCCACTCGATTGTGATGTATTGTCATTTTATACACTGCTGGATTCAATTTGTTCATATTTTGTGGAGAATTTTTGCTTCCTTGTTCATGAGGGACATTGGTCTTTGGTTTTCTTTTCTTGAAATGTCTTTAGTTTGGAATCAGGGTAATGCTGGCCTCACGAAATGAGTTTGGAAGTATTTCCTGCGTTTCTAATTTCTGGAAGAGGTTGTGTAGAACTGACAGCATTTCTTACTCAGTGTTGGTAAAATTCACCATGAAACCATCTGGGCCTGAAGTTTTCTTTTCTAAAGGGTATTTAACTAAAAATATAATGTCTCTAATAGATATAGCACGATTCACATTAGTTCCTCCTGACTGAGTTTTGGTACTTTGTGTCTTTTAAGGAATTATTCTATTCTATTTTATCTCAATTTTTTAATTCGTGGGCATAGAGTTATTTGTAATATTCTGTTGATATCCTTTCAATGCCTTTGTTGTCAGGAGTGATGGCCCTTCTTTCATTCCTGATACTTTGTATTCCTGACAACTTTGTATCTTCTCTCTTTTTATCTTGGTCAGTATGACTAGAAGTTTATCAGTTGTGTTTTGTTTTTGTTTTTGTTTCTGTTTTTTTGAGTATAGTTGACACACAGTGTTACTTTAGCTTCAGGTGTACCACATAGTGATTGAACTTCTCTATACATTATGCTCACCACAAGTGTAGCTACTTTCTGTCACCATGCAATGCTATTACAATATTGTTGATTATATTCCCTACGCTGTGCCTTTTATTCCCATGACTTACTCATTCCATAACTGGAAGTGTGTATCTCCCACTCCCCTTCACGTATTTTGCCCACCCTTTCCCCACCCCCGGCAACCATCAGTTTGTCCTCTGCATTTCTAAGTCTAATTCTGCTTTTGTTTCTTTATTCATTTGTTTTGTATTTTAGATTCCACATATGAGTGAAATCATATGGTGTTTGTCTTTCTCTGATTTTATTTCACTTAGCATAATACTCGAGTTCCATCCATGATATCACAAATGGCAGAGCTCATCCTTTTTTATGGTTGTGCAATTCAGTGTTCAATATTTATAATGAAGTTCTTTGATGACTTAATCAGTATTTGATTCCTACTTACTTTAAAGATTGTTTTTAATGTAATTTGGATCGTATCCCTCTACTGCTTAAATCTTTCCCAGTATGCCATGGCCCTTGCACCCTTATATAGTGTCTTGTCAAGCATCCTGGTTGTTTTTGGTATTTCAGTCACAGTGGTATTCTCTTAGGCTTTTTAAGGTATCTAGGTCCTTCCTACCTCAGGGCCTTTGCACACGGTGTTCTCACTGCCTGAACTGCTCTTCCCCTTGATCCTTGAATGGCTGGCTCTTACTCATATTTTAGGTCTACTAAATGATAACTCCCCAGAAAAGCCTTTGCTGACCATCCCATTTACACTACGCATCCCCTCCTCTATTAATCTCTGTCACAGTACCTTATTTGATTCTTTCATAATAACACAATTTATTAATACATGCCATAGTATTTTTTTAACTTCTTTATAAAATGTCTCTAACGCTAGGCTGTAAGCTCTCAAAAGGCAGAAATCATGTGTGCATTGTTCAACCTGTACACTCAACACAGCCAGGCAATACAGAAGCTCAAGAAACATGCATTGGAGGGGTGGCTGGGTAGCTCAGTCAGTTGAGCAGCCAACTCTTGATTTCAGCTTGGGTTATAATCCCAGGGCTGTGGGATCGAGCCCCACATCTGGCTCCATGCTGGGTGTGGAGTCTGCTTGAGACTCACTCTCTCTCTCTCTCTCTCCCTCCCTCCCTCCTTCCCTCTCCAAATTTAAACTAAATTTTTTAAAAGCAATATGCTTTGGAGTGGGAGGAGGAAGACAGAAGAAAGTAAGGGAGGGAATTATTTGGGCATTTCTGGATCTTTTGTTATGTCAAATGTAAAAGGGTATACAAGAATAATATAACAAATACACATGCTTATTTGGCAAGCAAGTTGAAGTCTTGTGTCTTGTGTCCCTTCCATGTCCCATATCCCTCCCTTTCTACTCCCCAGGGGTAAGCATTCTCTTAAATTTAGTATTTCTCACTACCATGCAGGTCTTTATATTTTAACCACATTTAAGTGAATTACTAAAAAATATACATGATTTTTATTATTTTAACTCTGCATAAATAGCATCATCCTGCATATCAGTTTTTGTAACTTGCTTTCTTCACTGAATTTTATGTTTGGAAAATGCATCGAATTCATTTCACGTTGTTCTAGCTTATTCTTTCCACTGCTTAATAGTATCCCATTATATTACACACTTATCCATTTTCATATTGAAATACACTTCATCTCATATTTTCACCTTTTGGCTATTAAAAACAATGCTGCTGTGAACATTTTCCATGTCCCCTCATGCACATGTTCAAGACTTTCTACAGGGACATGCCTAAAGGTGAAACTGGAGATCATAGGGTAGACTCATGTACAATCTCAAAGAGCTTGCCAAATTGCTCTCCAACACGGGTATCATTTTCCAACATGGATATCAGTCCTCCAGCAATGTTCATGGATTTCTTTGCTTTATCCACACTTAGTAGTGTCAGACTCTTAAATGTCTTACAATCTCTTCAGTGTGAAATGGAATATTATTTCTGTTTTAATTTGCATTGGTCTAAAAACAACTGAGCCTGAGTAACTTTTTATAGCCAGTCAGGTTTCCTTTTCTGGAGATTGCCTATTTTTCTGCTGAATTGTTTCTTTTTTCTATTTGATTTTAAGGAATTTTTAATATATTCTGGTTATTAATCTTTGGTCCGTTACCTTCTAAGGGTCTGTGATTCATCTTCTTGCTTTTATATGGTGGCTTCTGATGCACAAAAGTTTTTCATTTTAATAAGTAGTGAAGTTTATCAATCTTTTCTTTGTAGTTTATACTTTTCGTATGTTGTCTACAAAATTCTTCCCTGCCCTAAGGTCATAAAGATGCTTTCCTATATTATTTTCTATAAGTTTTAAAGTTTTGCTTTTTATATTTAGGGCATAAATTGACCTCGAACATTATTTTATTATATAGAATAAGCTAAAATTTATTCAATTTTTATCTTTCCCCATAAGGATAATTAATGTTCAACCATCAATTATTGTTTACTCTATTCTTTAATGATTTATAGTATAAGCCCTAAAAAAATATGTTTCCATATATATGCCCACATGTTTCTGAGCTCTCTATTCTGTTCCATTGATGTATTTATTTATCCTTGTACTAATATTATGGGTTGCATGTCTTTATATCTAAAAGGGCAAATCTGCCTACCAGGTTCTTCCTTAAAACTGCCTTAACTATTCTTAGCTCTTAAGTAGAGCCCTCAGACTTTTTCTATTTAAAATTTTAAAATGGGTCTAATTCTCTAAAATATTCTCTTTGATATGAGTCCTGAGGTCCCTCCTGAGTACCTATCCCCAAGAGAAATCCTGTAATCTGTCCATACAAGGACAGAGATTAAGAAAATGCCATGGGAGTTGGGGGGTGGTGCCTGGCTAACTCAGTCAGTAGAGCTTGCAACTCTTGATCTTGGGGTTGCGAGTTAAAGCCCCATGATGGGTGTAGAGATTACTTAAAAATAAAATTTTTGAGAAAAAAATAAGAAGATGCCATTGGGGAATTCACAAAAATCAAAAGGGTACTTTGCAAACCGCTTTCCTAATAATAATAATAATAATAATAATAATAATGATTTATTAAAGGGCAAACAGTGTTCCTACCACAAAATTAGTCTAGTCAATAATATAATGTAATGTTTATCCTTCTAGGAAGAAAAAACAATGAAGTTGATAATAAAAAAAGTAAATATTTTAAAATGTGGTAGAGAGGTATGGCCAACTAATCTTTGACAAAGCAGGAAAGAATATCCAATGAAATGAAGACAGTCTCTTCAGCAAGTGGTACTGGGAAAACTGGACACCGACATACAGAAAAATCAACCTGGACCACTTTCTTGCATCATATACAAAAATAAGCTCCAAATGGATGAAAGACCTCAATGTAAGACAGGAAGCCATCAAAATCCTCGAGGAGAAAGCAGGCAAAAACCTCTTTGACCTTGGCCGCAGCAACTTCTTACTCAACACATCTCTGGAGGCAAGGGAAACAAAAGCAAAAATGAACTATTGGGACCTCATCAAAATTAAAAGCTACTGCACAGCGAAGGAAAAAATCAACAAAACTAAAAGGCAACTGACAGAATGGAAGAAGATATTTGCAAATGACAAATATTTGCAAATGAAGATATTTGCAAATGACAAATATTTGGTTAGTATCCAAAATCTATAAAGAACTTTGATATCAAACTCAACACCCAAAAAACAAATAAGCCAGTGAAGAAATGGGCAAAAGACATGAATAGACACTTCTCCAAAGAAGACATCCAGATGGCCAACCAACACATGAAAAAATGCTCCAGATCACTCATCATCAGGGAAATACAAATCGAAACCACAATGAGATACCACCTCACACCTGTCAGAATGGCCAACATTAACAACTCAGGCAACAACAGATGTTGGTGAGGATGCAGAGAAAGAGGATCTCTTGCATTGTTGGTGGGACTGCAAGGGGGTGCAGCCACTCTGGAAAACAGTATGGAGGTTCCTCAAAAAACTAAAAATAGAACTACCCTACGACCCAGCAATTGCACTACTAGGTACTTATCCAAGGGATACAGGTATGCTGTTTCAAAGGGACACATGCACCCCAATATTTGTAGCAGCACTATCAACCATAGCCAAAGTATGGAAAGAACCCAAATGGCCATCGATAGATAAATGGATAAAGAAGATGTGGTATATATATACAATGGAGTATTATTCAGCAATCAAAAAGAATGAAATCTTGCCATTTGCAACTACATGGATGGAACAAGAGGGTATTATGCTAAGCGAAATTAGTCAAAGACAAATATCATATGACTTCACTCATATGAGGACTTTAAGAGACAAAACAGATAAACATAAGGGAAGGGAAGCAAAAATAATTAAAAAAAACAGGGAGGGGGACAAAACATAAGAGACTCTTAAATATAGAGAATAAACAGAGGGTTACTAGAGGGGTTGTGGGAAGGGGGAGATGGGCTATATGAGTAAGGCACATTAAGAAATCTACTCTTGAAATCATTGTTGCACCATATGCTAACTAACTTGAATGTAAATTTAAAAAATAAATAAAATTAAAAAATAAAATAAAACAGGGGTGCCTGGGTGGTTCAGTCAGGTAAGAGTCTGACTTCGGCTCAGGTCAGGATCTCGCAGTTCACGAGTTCGAGCCCCGCATTGGGCTTCACTGACAGCTCAGAGCCTGGAACCTGCTTCGGATTCTGTGTCTCCCTCTCTCTCTGCCCCTCCCCAGCTCATACTCTCTCTCTCAATAATAAATAAAACATTAAAAATAATTAAAAATAAATAAAATAAATCCTAGCTCTGAAAAAAAATAAAATAAAATAAAATAAAATAAAATAAAATGTGGTAGAGAGGATTTTTAATACTAAATTTTTATAATTAATAACATGCTCAGAAGATGCAAAGGAAAACAGGTACAACCTAAAATTAAAGTGTTAATGGGGCGTCTGGGTGGCTCAGCCGGTTAAGTGTCCGACTTTGGCTCAGGTCATGATCTCACAGTTTGTGGGTTTGAGCCCCACATCAGGCTCTGTGCTGACAGCTCAGAGCCTGGAGCCTGCTTCGGATTCTGTGTCTCCCTCTCTCTCTGTTCCTCCCCCGCTCATGCTCTGTCTCCCTCTCTCCTTCAAAAACAAATTAAAAAAAAAAAAAAACATTAAAATTAAAGTGTTAAGGGAAGTATTATACTTATACAAGTATACAGAAGTAGAGAATGGTCACTTAAAACAAAAACTTAAAAAATATAAATAATGTACTTTAAGAGATTTTTCTCTACCCACTGGTACAAAGGAAACACTAGTTTTCTCAAAAAGTAATTCCTGGGGCACCTGGGTGGCTCAGGTGGTTAAGTGTTCGATTTTGGCTCAGGTCAAGATCTTGCAGTACGTGAGTTTCAGCCCCGCGTCGGGCTTTGTGCTGACAGCTCAGAGCCTGAAGCCTGTTTCGGATTCTGTGCTTCCTTCTGTCCCTGCCCCTCCCCCACTTGCACTCTGTCTCTCTGTCTCTCTCTCTCTCTCTGTCTCTCTCTCTCTCTCAAAAATAAAGATTAAAAAAAAAATTTTTTTTTAAGTAATTCCTAGTGGCTTATAGCTTTTTAAACACTGCCCCCTAATGTTCACACTCTGAAATGATAAGAGGACCTCGCTAACAAAAATAATCTGGTCCTTCCTCCCCTGTGATCAGTCTAGCATTTTTGTCCTGCAGACCAGATTTCACATACTGAGGCAATCTCAACCACACAACTGTCAGAGTGCATTAAAGTAAATCTCTCAACCATTCTAAGATTACTCTCATCAGCAATAAGGCCAACATGTGAGTGAGAACAGACTATTTGGGCTTGGACAGCACTGACAGAACAGCAATGCCACTGGGAAACATCAGGAAAGTCTAGGATCCCAATCATAACATGTGCAACTTTAGACTGATCTAATCAGTCTTATTAAAAAATATCAAAAACAAACACTGATTACCAAGAATATCAAACTTTTAAAAAAGAGATGACCCTTAACTTTATATACACAAATTCATGACTCATAAATGACCTTTGCTTCCAAAAGAATCTGTTGAAATTTAAACTCCCTGATGAGCAAACTTGTTCATGACTTCCACCACTGAAAATATGATTAACAACAAATGAAAGAGAAGAGCAAGGATATGTTATTCTCAAGTCAAGCTGTTCGGTGTCTTATGGTCGCAAAGTCCGTGTCATTACTTAACAATGATATATGTCTAAGTTTGGAAAGCATAGGGCACTTAATATTTAGTCAAGAGGCCTGAGTTTTAAACCCATCTGCCATTAAATATCTGTATGACCAGAGGTCCTTAAGATGTTCTGGACCTGTTTCCTTATCAGGAAATAAAGGAGAATGCACTGTATGGATGTTATTCTAATGATTGGCAGGAGATGGGGATGTAAAGGATTACAGAATTATGGAAGGTATTTTTCCAGACTACAAATGCTTTTCCCCATCACTTCTTTATTTCCCCATCTGTAACACTGAAAAGAATATGAAATCCCCATTCTCCCCATAGCTGAGAATTTCTGAATTATATAGTCTATCTCCAAGGCCCTTTGCCACACCAAAATGTTAACACGGGATCTGAGAACTGGAAGAAAACACAGAGATTCTCTAATCACAAGCCAAGGCCCAGAAGAACTCTTGGCTCTAAACATTTAGTTATAGTATGTGGAACTTTGAGAACTGTGAGGCTCCCCATGTGGATTATTAGCATTTTATTAGGCTGAGGGATATGATAAAATACATTATTATTCCCAAACTTTACCCCTCTTGAAATCCACACCTTGCCATGTGACTCTGTAGTTCCTGCCACGTAGAGTAGAATATATTTCGATCACACATTGGTAGTGGCCTTTGGCCATATGACTTTCCTTGACCAAAGTAAAGTAAGCAAATCAGATGCGAGCACATGCTTTAAATGTGCTTGTGAAGTTGGGCTTGTTCTCTGTACGCTTGCCTTTCACTATGAGAAGATGCATTTGGTAGCCACTGATCCAAGGAGTATAAGAGACATGGAGAACAGGCCAGGCGCCCAACATAAAACTTGGAGCCCAATCTAACCAGTCATAGATCAGCCAAATCGCAGCCAACCCAAATTCATGAGAATGAGAAATAAAGACTTACTGTCATATGAGGTTTTGCATTTGCCAATTACATAGCATTTTTATGATAACAGGATAATTCAGAAGATAATATTTTACCTATTTTAATAATTCAGACTTCAACATTTCCATTGGACTGTGATATTTTAGGGAAAAATCTTTCCCTCTCTCGGACACATATAAATATTGTCATACAGATACAAAAACAAAAGTGTGATTACAGGTCTATAAAATAGCACATCTAAGAAAGACTATGTACAGACTCTGTCTCTCATGCTGATTCAGTAGAGAAGTTAATGATCATTGGGCCCTTCATCCTCTCTAATATGTCAAACATTGCAGTTATAGCCTAATTTATATGAAAATAGCACCACAAAACTATACCATGAAAAGCACTATTTTTACTAAAGCAATATGTCATAGTCAAAGTATTATTGTATCCCAAGTAACCCGAATGCATAGAAACAGAAGTATTTTGGTTATTACTTTATGACTAACAGATATCTTTAATCCTATCACTCTTCAACTACCTCTACCATGACTACTCTAATTCAGGCCACCAACATCTCTAGCCTGGACTAGTTCAATAGCTTCACAATTGTTCTTCCACTTCTACCCTTGTCTTCTACAATCTTTTTCTCAACACAGTAGCTAAACTCATCCTTTAAAAAAAAAATGTCACATCATATCATTCTTCTGCTCAAAACACTCCATTGGCTTATTCACTTATTCAAAATAAAAGTCAAACTCCTTCAGTAAGAGTCACCCTGAACTCTTCATGATCGTGCTAACCAACATCTCCCTGATTTTCTTCCTATTACATTCCTCTTGGCTCACTCTGCCTTGCTGGTCCTCAAACATGCCCAGCACATTCCTGCCTCAGGTCCTTTGCACTTGCTGTTTTATTTTTATTTTTTTTATGTTTATTTATTTCTGAGACAGAGAGAGACAGAGCATGAGTGGGAGAGGGGCAGAGAGAGAGAGGGAGACACAGAATCTGAAGCAGGCTCCAGGCTCTGAGCTGTCAGCACAGCTCACAAACTGTGAGATCATGACCTGAGCCAAAGTCGGTCGCTCAACCCACTGAGCCAACCAGGTGCCCCTGCACTTGCTGTTTTTCTTTCCTGAAACCATCTTTGCCAATATCTACATGATTCACTCCTTTACTTCATCCAGGTCTCTGCTCAAATGTCACCTTATCAAGGGAAACTTCTCTTACTTCCAAGCATAAAATAGCTCCTCCTTACCTCATCCCCCTCGCCGTACTTTACTTCTCTTTTGCCCTTATCACTACTGGGTTCAATTATAAAAGACAAAAACAAAAGAATGTTTTTGTTTCTGTATTTACTACCTATCTCCCTAACCTATAATGCAAACCTCAATGAAAGTATAAATATGTGTTATTCAGTGCTACATCCCAGGACCTTAGAATACTGCCTGGCAGATCATAGGCCTGCAGTAAATATTTAGAAGATGAATGAATAAAGACTGAAAATATTAAGAAAGTTTTCTGACAAAAACTATCAATGTAACTTGGAATTTTCAGAGCCACCTCTCTATATTGCATCCCTAATTAATACACAATTGCTTATAAAATAGAAAACTTAACTAATATAATGACTTTTTTCTTTTGGACCTAAAGACACACATGCACACACACGCGCACGCACACACACACACACACACACACACACACACACACAATGTTCACCAGCTCAACAATCTGGAAGACTATATATAAAGCACTCTTTTCCTTCACCTGGCTTAACGCTTTTGAATATATTAAAGGGATATGTTGGGATCCTGTGCTATCTTTTTTTTTTAATGTTTTTATTTTTATTTTGAGACAGAGAGAGACAGAGCATGAACAGGGGAGGGGGAGACACAGAATCTGAAGCAGGCTCCAGGCTCTGAGCTGTCAGCACACAGCCCGACACGGGGCTCTAACTCACAGTGTGAGATCATGACCTGAGCTGAAGTCAGACACTCAACCAACTGAGCCACCCAGGCACCCCGAGACCCTGTGCTATCTTAAAGCCAACTAATATTTCACCTATATTTCTATGTATTAATTAATAACAGTACTTCGTAAATGTTTGTAGAATATCAGTAGAAAAATGGGCAAAAAACTACAGACATACAATACAAGAAGAAATACAAACAGCCAATCAAAGCATGAAAATCTTCATTTAGGTTAATGTTCTTTAACAATGAGTTGGGGGTGAGGGCAAGGGAGAACGGAATCACTTTAGGAAAGCCAACACTAGCAAGAGGTTTCTTACGTACATAAAGAAACCCAATAACTGAAAAGTCTACTCACTGGGGAGGGTGTGGGGTACAGATACCTGTGATGGAACAATAGATGATGTGAGGAGCAATCTTGTCTATATCTTCATATCCTAGGCCCATTTCAGACAGTTTGCCAGGGACATAGTTTTCCACAAACACATCACAAACAGCTGCAAGCTGAGGAAAGAGGTGAAGATGAGTCAGACTTCTTCAGGGACCTTCCAGACTTTCAACAAGCCCCCACATGACACAATTCTAATTTCAGTAAACACAGTTGATCTTCACTTTGTAATAGTCCAGAAAAACAACAAGAAAAGTAGAATTACAAAGTAGAATTAAATAAACACAAAGGCTCTGGTCAACTACTTGAGATATTACTGCCAATAAAACAATGGCCATTAAAATATTCGGTAAGTACTGTGGCGTTAAGTGGATTCTGCTTATGTTAAATATAAGAAATATCTAGGTTACTTGGTCCCAACATATTCTCAGAAGTTTCGGTAGGAAAGGTAAAATATATGTATAAAAATATATGAAAAACACCTTCTAAACCCTTTATAAAAAACTAAATATGATGTTTTTTGCTATTCATCATGGTCACTATGTAATGTTTGTTCCTCATTACAACCTGAACATATAGGTGTTTAATACATGTAAACATGATTCAGAAATGTCTTCATACTTTTCAGATGCTTCCTTTCCAAAGAGTTCTAAATGTATTTAATGAATCATTTAAATATATATATTCATATTAATATAATATATACATATATACATATATATAATATATATAAATATGCATATTAAACCATAGCTCAGTGAATCAGTAAGTCAGAAACAAGACCCAGATTTTGATTCCCAGATCACTGCAATCTGAATTAGAGGGCAATGAACCACTGTAAACCTTAACCTTAAATTTTCAAAATTTCAATTGTGACTACACATCTTTTAAGGTATGTTTTAAAGTCATCCAAAAATTATACTATTTCACCCAGAGAAATTCATTACAGTAATCCTTTTTTTTAAAGAATTTATTTTTAAGTAATCTCTATACCCAACGTGGGGCTCGAACCTACAATCCCAAGATCAAGAATCACATACTCCACCAGCCAGGTGCCCCCATTACAGTAATTCTTGAACATATTCAAGTGCCTAATAACTATTCAACAATTTTTTTAATTGCCATGGTGACATAGACTTAAATATATCCACGCATACAAACTAATGTAATAGAGTAAGACTCTAGATAAAAGATGGGCAAACTTTTTCCATAAAAGGTCAAATAGTAAATATTTCAGCCTTTGAAGGCCACATACATTCCCTGTCAGATACTCTTCTTTATTTTCCTTCAGCAATCTTTAAAAATGTAAAATCGATTCTTAGTCCAAGGACCATACAGAAACAAACCTGATATGACCCACATTATCTACAAACCTCTGCTCTAGATTAAAAAGACCGAATTAGCATCAACTTTAGATGGAAACATGTAAATAAACTGAATGCCTATATGTTACTGTGTCACTGAGTTTGGAATATATATATGGAATTGTCAGATTTAACAAAATTTGGAGGGAGGGGATCTCAGGAAACATCTCAAGGAAATAAGCTGTCATCCTCCAGAGCTCCTGAAACAGTGGCACCAGGAGCCAGGTAAACACTTCTCTAGAGAGAAATGATAAATATATTAAGACATAGGACAGAGATAGAAAGGTTGAAGTATGCACTCCAAATCTCAAACCATATAGGTGTCTTTCCAAATTTCAGGTACCAATTAACATTTGAGCTGTTTGTAAGCAACTCCATACAGGGAGAGTCCCAATAAAAATGCATTTACTTATTTATTGTTAATGATTCTACCAAGTACTGCTTGCTTAGGGATTTGGAGGAAGGCCAAGTGTTTACTTTAAATAAAACAAAATGGTACACTTTAATTTATTCCACAAATTCTTCTGAGCCTCTATTTACTACTGACAAGGCACTCCTGTGGGCTGTAAAGAAAACAAACTACATCAAACACATCTAGACTTCTACACTGGTCATCTCTTGCTGCATATATTCTGCATGGCGCACTATATAGCACCTTATGCAAATGACATTTAATGAATTATTTAATTTTTAAAAACTCTGTGTGGGTTCCCCAAGAAGTTAAACATAGAATTACCATATGACCCAGCAATGCCTCTCCTAGGTATATACTCAAAAGAACTAAAATCAGGGACCCGAACAGATACTTGTATGCCAATGTTCAAGGCAGCAGTATTATTTGCAATAGCCAAAAGGTGGAAATAATCCAAGTGTCCATCAGCAGACAAATGTATCCATCCATAAAGTGGAATATTACTTAGTTGTAAAAAGAGAATGAAGTTCTGATACATGCTAGAACATACACAAACCTTTAAAATATTATACTAAATGGGCTCCTGGGTGGCTCAGTCGGAAGGGCGTCTGACTTCGGCTCAGGTCATGATCTCGCGGTCCGTGAGTTCAAGCCCCACGTTGGGCTCTGCGCTGACAGCTCAGAGCCTGGAGCCTGTTTCAGATTCTGTGTCTCCCTCTCTCTCTGACCCTCCCCCATTCATCCTCTGTCTCTCTCTGTCTCAGGGGCGAATAAACGTTTAAAAAAAATTTTTTTTAATATTATGCTAAATGACATTAATCAGACACAAAAATACAAATATTGTATAATTTCACTTATATAAAATACTCACAATAGGCAAACCCATAGAGACACAAAGTAGATGAGAGATTATCAGGGGCTGGAGTGAGTGGGAAGTGGAATTATTGCTTAATGGATACAGTTTCTGTCTGGGGTGATGCAACATTTTAGAAATAGATAGTAGTGGGCCACCTGGGTGGCTCAGTCGGTTAAGCGTCCAACTCTTGGGTTTCCGGTCAGATCATAATCTCATGGTTCGTGAGTTCAAGCCCCACATCGGGCTCTGTACTGACAGTTGCAGAGCCTGCTTGGGATTCTCTGTCTCCCTCACTCTCTCTGCCCCTCCCCTGCTCACTCTCTATCTCTTTGTCTCAAAATAAATAAAACATTTAAAAAAAATAGCAGTGCTGATTGTACAGTATTAGGAATATATTAATGCCACTGAACTCTGTACTTAAAAATGGTTAAAATGGAAATTTTTATGCTCTATATATTTTACCACAACAAAAAATTTTTTAACTATGCAAGGTATTTGTATTTTTAGACTTCTAAGGAATCCTAAGTCACATCTCAATCTACATAAAGTATATAGATGAACCACAAACAAATGCACTATTTCAATAACAGAAGGAAATAAATATAATGAGTAATTTATATTAATATAAAAGTATAAAAATATTTCAAGTAACCAAAAAAAGCAGATTAAAAAACAATATACATGGTATTATCTCACGTTTTCGGGAAAAATAAGTATACAAGGACATAAAGAGATTGGATATGATATACTAAAATATTAATGTCTTTGCATGAACTTGTATTATTTCTTGGGTAACATGAAAAAAAAAAATGGTAACTAAAAAGAGCTGTGCTCAGAGTACCATGTAGTCTGGCTCTACAACATTACAAGAAAAATACAGAAAAGTTGAGTTTAAGAGCTAAATATTTCTACTAATAAAGATGCACAGTAGTTTTTTTATGATTACCCAAGAAATCAACATGTATGCATTTTGATATTTATTTATTAAGAAATACCCCAAAAAAGTTTATAGGGCAGAAATTATTCCTTTCTCCATTTTACAAATATTTATTTTAGATACGTACTAGCCACTTACTAGATATTGATTCCAAGCTGGTCTGTCATTGACCATATTCTCTCTCCCTCTCTGTTTTAGGATATTCACCCATTTCAAGATTATATCTATTCCCTACAGCTTTAGCTAATCATTCAGAAGTATTCTAAGAAAATAGTGCAAAACTCAGAGCCATGAGAAATTGACCTCCACACTAACTACAAGTATTATATGTGATAGTTACCTCAGTAGAGACCAAATGTTTACTGCATTTCCCTGATACAATGATCTACCAGGAAATAAAGGGAGAGAAGAAGACTAGTTCCCAGTTTTACTGGTATTATATCCTCTTCCTCATCTAAGTGCTTACAAATCATTGAAAAAACCTATTCTAGAATCTGGCCCAGAATAAAAAGCAAGCACAATTTTGTATGACTTAGAGAACCTACTATCTTTTTTCTTTCTGAAAGGAGATAAAAAAAATTCTTCCCTCTAGTCACAGAGTAAATAAGAACTAAAATTCATTTGAAATATAGAGTATCTAATTCTGAGTTATCTTTATTAGATGTAATTTAAGAACAGACTAGAGATCAGAAATAGTACAGTAATTTTTTTTTTTAATTTTTCAATGTTTATTATTGAGAGACAGAGAGACACAGAGCGTGAGCAGGGGAGGGGTAGAGAGAGGGGGAGACATAGAATCTGAAGTAGGCTCCAGGCTCTGAGCTGTCAGCACAGAGCCTGATGCAGGGCTCGAACTCACAAACTGCGAGGTCATGACCTGGGCCGAAGTCAGTCAACCAACTGAGCCACCCAGGCGCCCCAGTACAGTAATTTTTTAAATGTTGTATCAAATAATGTGCTTACTGGTAAGAAATGTATTCTAAAAGATTTAAGTGCAAAGTTTCATGATATCTCCCACTTTAAAATAGTTCAAACACACACACACACACACACACACACACACACACACAGAGATAGGTATACATATGTAAATATGCAAATATAGCAAAATATTAAAATTATTACATGTAGGATAGGGTTATTGAAAGTTCATTATACTATTCTTTCAACTTTTCTGTACGTTTGAATTTTTCATAATAAAATGTTGGAAGAAAATAAAATCCATGACATTGCTCTATGGACCATAATATGTGCACACAATATGGATATTGTGACTATTGACTAACATAGAGAATTATTTGAAATATAAACGACATATTAGAAAGTTATCAAATCATATTGCCATGAAAATACCAGGCTCTACATAGATTTTCAAAGCAGAGTTTTGTTTTTTGCACAAGCTGTTTTTGGTTAGCCTTGTACAAAGGAGTCATATTTTTTGGAGCTCTCATGTATCCAGCTGACTGGTTTGTAAGCTACTTTGGAACTATTTCTATAAACTAAACTCATTATGTTAGCAATCATAGCCACCACGGTCTGTATACAGAGGTTGTTTTACTACTCTTAAGCTAAAAGAGAAATCCATGCCAGAAAGATTAAAAAGACTAAGCAAAAGATAATTTTTCCCCTAGGCAATAAGATACATAACATGAATGGTACAACCAGCAATGGATATGAATAATGTCCCCATACAATCTATTTAAGTTTAATATGAGTTGAAATGTACTTTATTGTTATCAATCAGACATGAAGAGAAATCAAGCCCATGATGAAATTTATTTAAAGTTGTTACAGTATAGTAGAAAACTGGCAAGATCCAAGGAGAATTAGAAGCAAGTCCTGGAGATTCATTTACTTTGGTCTGAACTACACAAGCAGGTCCAAAATACTCAAATGTACATTTATGTCTTAGTAGCAAGAGTTATGAACTCCACCCAAATACTGCCTCACTGAGAAGCTCTAATGAAATTGCAAAGTATGGGTTTAATCAAATCTGAAACCTTGACTTTTGCGGATAAAATATCAGAATGCCCTGAAATAGAAGCAAAGAAGCAGGAGCTATGAACACTAAAGATGAAACTGAGAGACAGGACATAAAGAAGAATTGAGGCAAGAACAATTGCCTAAAACAAAATTAAATAAAATCAACTAACCACTGAAGAGAAAATAAAAAGAATGGTCTGAGAATGCAGACAATGGGAATTGGGTTCAAAGTGAGGGTAGGCCATTGCAGAAAAAATAGAGCAGGGCAACAACAATGGAGAAAAATTTAGAAAAATCAAACTAAGGTTCAATTGAAAAAGAAAACAAACAAACAAACAAAAATGTAAGTTATACTGTAGAAAAGATATGTGGAAATAAGGCACTAAGATCAGGACAATTACCACGCCTTGTGTTCAAAATATATCTAGTAAACAAAAATTCTAAATTTGTTGGAATGACCCATGAGATCCAAAGCGGATGGTCACTGATTCTAATCCTAATGATTAAAAGAAATTATCTTTCAATCAGCCAGATAGATAAGGAAAGTAGCCAACAGAGCAATGATGTCAAAGTTGACGCTTTGATATGAAACAAATTTGGGGATTTGGTTCTCTAATCAAGTACATCCACTAGGGTAGATTTTAAACTTTAACAAAGACAGCAAGCAAGTTCTATCTCACATGATGAATCCAATTTCATGTGCATCAAGAACAACAATAATAGGGGTGCCTGGGTGTCTCATTTGGTTAAGCATCCGACTTTGGCTCAGGTCATGATCTCACGGTCCGTGAGTTCGAGCTCTGCGTCGGGCTCTGTGCTGACAGCTCAGAGCCTGGAGCCTGCTTCAGATTCTGTGTCTCCCTCTCTCTGTGCCCCTCCCCCGTTCATGCTCTGTCTCTCTCTGTCTCAAAAATAAACATTAAAAAAAAATTTTTTTTAATAAAAAAAAAGAACAACAATAATAGCTAATACTTAATGAGTACTAACTATGGCAAACACTCTTCTATATATTTTACACATATCAACTCAATTCTAACAAGTTTCAGATGCAGGTACTATTATTATCCCCATTTTACTGGTAAGGAATGAAGGGCATAAAGATGTTAACTAAGGGGCGCCTGGGTGGCTCAATCTTCCAACTCTTGATTTCAGCTTAAGTTATGATCTCACGGCTGTGAGATCGAGCCCCCACGTCGGGCTCCATGCTGAGCATAAAGCCTACTTGGGATTCTCTCTCTCTTACCCTCTCTCTCTGCCCCTCCCCTGCTCATTCTCTCTAAATAAACAAACATTTAAAAAAAATGTTAAGTAACAATCAAAAAATAAACTTAAGTAACCTACCTGCAGTCACATAGCTAGTAAGTAGAGAAGGCAGGAATTGAATCTCAGCACTGGAACACTAAGGTGTGCACCAAACCATCACACAATCTTGCCTCTCAAGAAAAGATGCTCAGATTAGGTCTGGATATATTAGCCATCTGAATAAGGGTTAGAAAAAGCTTGAGCTCTCCAGTGATGTGACCTGGGTTGAAATTCCAGCTCTTCCCTTTACTAGCTATGTGATCTTTGGAGCAACACTTGAGCCCCATGAGGCTCATTTCCCTCCCATGAAAATGAGGATCCTAATACTTCATTTACAAATAAAATTCTGAGGATTTGAGGAGATATACTGTAAGTGCCCAAGCCTAAGATCTGATGCAGAGTAGGGATTCAGTCAATAGTAGCTAGTATTAACTGAACACTTACACACTGTAGAGAAACATTATACATAACATATGAGAAATTATAAAGCATATTTTACTTACGATAAAAGTAAAGTTAAATTCCCAAATGGCATTCATAGCAAAATTAGAGATTGCCAATGAAATAAATTTTTAAAACACTTTTACTCTGATGCTCAAATCCCCAATTACAACCCAAGTGACAAGATGCCTTCCATAAAGCATACTGTACCTCTTTGATGATTTTCACCCCTCTTGGATCCTTGATATTAACAGCTATACTCTAAAAATTAAAATATATATATCTTAAAATAGTATCATAAATGTTTTTCATAGTACTAACAGTTCAATAAGGGAGCCATCCATAGCATAGATTCTCTTCTTAAAGCAAATGTATTTTCCTCATGAAGAAACATTTAAATTATCTTTACTGATTTTATTTGCAATGTAGATATGTTAGGATGAGAGCAAGTGTCATAGACTCTGGGTCTGGAGTTCTCTCTTGTCCAGCAAGAAACTGGGACACAGGATTAAAAATGCAAGTGAGGCTAATGTGCAGGAGGAGACAAAAGCCTGAGGAAGGGTCCTTGCTCTGTTTTTCTTAGGATCAGAAGGCTTAAAAATGTGGTGATGGATATGCACAAAGAGACGATGAATCGTGAATATTACCTCATGGACATGAGAGAAAGGGGATTTTGAAGATATGTGGTGTTAGGGGTTTGGGTCAATACAAAACAAAATCCTGGCTCCAGGCAGAAGGTTGTTTACAGCAGACATGAGGCCCCACCTGTTTGCCTAAACTGGCCTAGGGGACAAGAGCATGCTATCTCAGGGTCAACAAAGTATCTTTCTTTTGCTAGTTAGCCACTTCGCTGGCCCATAGGGGTCTACACCTCTATTTACCTGTTTACCTAATTTGGTCCTTCCTTCTGTGAAAGCAGCTTTCTGCTATTGTACTAAGTTGGGAAAGCAAGGGTGTGCAGGGTGGTGTTTCCACCCTGAATACCTAATCTTGGATGTTTTCATCCTAAAATTCCCTATTCCTATACCTTTGTCCTATACTGGGGGCCTTTGCCCTGTTTACCTAATCTTATTCACCTAATCTTGTTTACCCAAACTTGGGTGTGTACATCCTATGGCTTTCTAATTCTTTATGCCTAGTTAACCCATTGATAAAAGCTCAGGGAAGTCCTAAGCTTATTCCCCACAAGCAAGGATTATACAAAAAATTTTTCAAACTATAATATCAAGTGTTAGGCAATTAGCAATCTCCAAAAGAATGAAATGTAGAGAATCAAAAGATTTCTTCCTCTAATAAAATTATTCCCATTATAAACCATTATAAATTCTCATGAAATTTTTAAGTTAGTCAAGAAGGAATATTAGTTTCAAAAAAACTCTATTGTTTCTATTTGGTAACTAGTGAATGAATAAAATTTCATCTTATTTGAAATATTATTTATATATACAAAAAAAAGGGTAGAAATGAATGAACCAAGGTAATACCTAAAGTTTTATTATTACAAGAAAATTACACAAAAATCAAAGAAAGAAATATTCTTACTTTTTTATTTCGATTAACACTGAGAAAATAAGTACTTTCTGTCCCCACAAAAGGTGGCCCCCAAGTTCGTGTATCATCACCAGCTCCTGAAAATAACAGTATGAGCTATTAATCTTTATCTCTGAAACATCATAAGACATTCAAACCAACCCATCATATACATTCACAGATGCCTAAACAAAATCAGCTCAATTCAGTGGAATTGGCAATCTAGAGGGGCCATAAGAACTTGCTGGAACTGTCCAAACTCAACCTGCTCATGTTAATAATGAAATCCTTCCAAATCATCTTTCACTAGAAGCCATCCCTAAAAGTCAAAATCCAGAAAGAAATGCCCTACTAGCAGTCTTTAGATTTAATAAATAGCAAATCTGAAAAAAAAAAATTAATAAATGGCAAATCTAAAAGAATCACTCTCAATTTTTGGCAAGCAAGTTGGTCAGCTCTTTGGGTGTTTCTCAGCATTAAATGTACAAAGAAATGCTGAGTCTGCAAAAGATTTTTGTTAAATATTATTTAAACCAGAATAATGGTAAGTGAGATTTTATAATAAAACGGCATCTTAAGAACAATGATAAATAAATAAATCTATAAATTTTTGTGAAATTCCAGAAATAAACCAAGCATATATGGTCAACTAATATTTAATGACTTAAATAAAATCAACCTACCACTGAAGAGAAGATAAAAAGAATGGTCTGAAAATGAAGACAATGAGAATTGGGTCCAAAGTGAGGGTAGACCATTGCAGAAAAATAGAGCAGGGAAACAACAATGGAGAAAAATTTAGAAAAATCAAACTAAGCTTCAGTTTGACAAGAGAGCCAACCAAGAACACTCAATGAAGAAAAGATAGTCTTTTCAACAAATGGTGCTGGGATAATTGGATAGTCACATGTAAAATAATGAAACTGAACCTATATCTTACACCACACATCATTCACAAAAATTAACTCAAAAAAGGGGCGCCTGGGTGGATCAGTTGATTAAGTGTCTGACTTCAACTCAGGTCATGATCTCATGGTTCGTTAGTTCAAGCCCTGTGTCAGGCTTTGTGCTGACAGCTCAGAGCCTGGAGCCTGGAGCCTGCTTCAGATTCTGAGTCCCTTCTCTCTCAACCCCTCCCCCACTCATGCTCTGACTCTCTTACTCTCTCTCTCTCTCTCTCTCTCTCTCTCTGAAAAATAAACAAACCTTAAAACAATGTTTTAAATTAACTCAAAATGAGTTAACTGAGTTAAATGAGTTAAAGACAACTTTAAGACCTAAAAGCATGAAACTCCTAGAAAAAACATGGGAACAAAGTTCCTTGACATGGGTCTTAGTTAATGATTTTTTTTGGATTTGACACCAAAGTACCAAGCAATAAAATCTAAAATAAACAAGTGAGACTGCATCAAACTGAAAAGCTTCTGCACAGCAAAAGAAACCATTTCACTTTGTTGAAGTGAAAAGACAACTTACAGAATGGGGAAAAAATATTTGCAAATCATATAGCTCATAACAGGTTAATACCCAAACATCTAAAGAACTCACACAAGTCAACAGCTAAAAAACAAATAACCCAATTAAAAAATGGGCAAAAGGGGGCACCTGGGTAGCTCAGTCAGTTAAGTGTCAGACTTCAACTCAGGTCATGATCTCACAGTTCCTGAGTTCAAGCCCCGTGTTGGGTGAGCTTGAGCCCCACTTCAGGTGAGTCCCACTTCTCTCTCTCTCTACCTCTCTCTCTCCCTCTCTCTCTGCTCCTTGCTCACATGCACCCTCTCTCTCTCTCTCAAAAATAAATGAATAAATACATAAACAAACACATTTTTTTAAATGGGCAAAGGACCCAAAAAGACATTTTTCTAAAGATAGACAAAAGACCAACAGGTACATAAAAAGAAGCTCAACATCACTATTCATTGCAAGAATGCAAAATAAAACCACAACCTCACACCTGTTAGAATGGCCACTGTCAAAAAGACAAGAGACAACAAATGCTGGCAAGAATGTAGATAAAAGGGAACCCTTGTGCACTGTTTGTAGGAATGTAAATCAGTACAGCCACTATGGAAAACAGTATGAAATATCCTCAAAAAATTAAAAATAGAACTACAATATGATCCAGCAATTCCACTTCCTGGAATATATCCAAAGGAAACAAAAACACTAACTCAAAAAGATATGCATCCTATGTTCATAGCAGCATTATTTACAATAGCCAAGACATGAAAACACCTGTGTCCATTGATGGATGCATGGATAAAGTTGCAATATATATATATATATATATATATATATACACACACACACACATACACACACACACATATATATACATATATACATATATACATATACATGTATACATACACATATACATATACATATATATGTGTATATATATGTATATATGTATACATATATACATATATATGTATATATATATGTATATATGTATATATATATATAGAGAGAGAGAGAGAGAATATATACACAACTGTATGTATACACACACACACACACATACACACAATGGAATATTAAGCCATAAAAAATGAGGAAATCCTCCATTTGTGACAACATGGATGGACTTGAAAGCATCATGCTAAATGAGATAACTCCGATAAAGACAAATATTGTATGATCTCATTTATATGTGGAATTTTAGAAAATAAAAAACCAAATTCAGGGGCGCCTGGGTGGCTCAGTCAGTTAAACATCCGACTTCGGCTCAGGTCATGATCTCACGGGTCCGTGAGTTTGAGCCCCGCGACGGGCTCT
Source organism: Panthera uncia (assembly GCF_023721935.1). Lineage (NCBI taxonomy): Eukaryota > Metazoa > Chordata > Mammalia > Carnivora > Felidae > Panthera > Panthera uncia. The sequence goes on from NC_064816.1 coordinate 70,517,128, forward strand.
GTGCTGACAGCTCAGAGCCTGGAGCCTGCTTCGGATTCTGTGTCTCCCTCTCTCTCTGACCCTCTCCCATTCATGCTCTGTCTCTCTCTGTCTCAAAAATAAATAAACATTAAAAAAAAAATTTAAAAAAAAAAAAAAACAAATTCATAGAATAAGAGATCTGACCTGTGGTTACCAGAGGTGGAGGGTGGGGGCAGGGGAGATTGCAGGAAGGTGGTCAAAAGGTACAAACTGGCAGGCATAAGGTCAAGTAAGTATGAGGGATGTAACGTACAGCATCATGACTATAGTTAACACTGCTGTATGATATACAGGAAATTTGTTAAGAGAGTAAATCCTAGGGGCATCTGGGTGGCTCAGTCAGTTGAGTGTCCGACCTTGGCTCAGGTCATAATCTCAAGGTTCGTGAGTTCGAGCCCCACATCGGGCTCACTGCTGTCAGCCTATCAGTGCAGAGCCTGCTTCAGATCCTCTGTCCCCCTCTCTTTGCCTCTCCCCTGCTTGCACTCTCCCAAAAAAAAAATACTAAAAAAAAAAAAAAAAAAAATTGAGAGAGTAAATCCTAATAGCTCTCATCACAAGAAGAAAATTTTTTTCTTTTTTCTTTTCTTATCATGTCTACAAGAGAAGAGGGATGTAAGCTGAACTTATTGTGGTAATAACACGATAACTAAGTATATAAATTAAACCATCATGTTCTGTGCCTTATACTTACACAGTGATGTGTGCTAATTATTTCTCAATACAATTGGGAAAAAAATTTGTGTTATATGGGCACCTGGGTGGATAAGTCATTTAAGTGTCCAACTCTTGATCTTAGCTCAGCGTCCTGAGTTCAACTCTTGATCTGATCTCAGGGTCCTGAGTTCAAGCCCCACGTTGGGCTCCACACTTGGTGTGGAGCCTACTTAAAAAAAAAAAAATGGGTTATAAACAATCAAAAAAGGCAAAATAAGTAAATGAATAGCATATTTATTTAATTTAAAATACTATTCTAGAATAAAATTTTACTCATCTAGGTCTTGCTACAAAGTAAAAGTTTAAAACCATCAAAATATAGGGTGTTTTCTTCTGAACATCTACTTCAAGTCATATGTTTGTGTTAGATTCAAAGACAACACTATAGAGTTACAGAAAAAAAGTTTCCTTTGCACAAAAAGCCACTGACAACATAGACAGAGCTCAGAAAATGAATCAAGGATTAAGTGGCACAAAATAGTATCACTTAAGAATTTTATAAAGTCTGATTAAATATTGATATTAGAAACTAATCATTATATAGGTAATTACAGTTAAAGTATTTATCTCTAGCCCCCAAGAAGAGAGAACTTGAGAATGAATTAAAGTTTAAATTCTGATCTCATCTAAATGATATAATTAATCTATTGGCCCAGTAGACTTTACCCACTGAAACTAATCAAGAAAAGCAAATACAGCCTTTTGGAAAACAAAACAGAGGCCAAAGAACAGACTTGTGAAGGAAGGAAGGAAGGAAGGAAGGAAGGAAGGAAGGAAGGAAGGAAGACAAACCTCATAAGAGAGAGGACAACAAGCCAGAGGAGAAAAGAAGCATTAGTTCTAACTGGAGATGAACCAATAACAACACAAAGCAATCAGTGGTAAGTATCAAAAGGAATGGCATGCTCAAAACACCAGGGGAAAAATAAAACTACAAGATCCGAGAAAGGCAATCTTCTAGTAAAAAACCAATTAGAGGCTTCATGGAAAAGGTATGTGTGAATCTGGACCTTCAGGATCAGACAGGACCTCACAGAGTCAAGAGAAAATCCAGCCACTTCCATTTTTTTAAGGCTCCCAATATATTAATTTTTTTTAATAAAGCAATGCCAACATAAGGCTAAAATTAAGTAATTTTAAATGTTTACATTCATCTCAGGTGGAGATATTGTTAGGAATCTAAATTGAAGGCCTACAGGGCTTTCCTGCCCCATCTGTCTTTGGGAAGTATCCAGGGCTTTGGAGAGGATCAATGGCCTCTCTAAAGAATCAGTGCTGATGGGCGGGCCGGGTGGCTTAGTTGGTTAAGCATCCGACTTCCGCTCAGGTCATGATCTCACGGTTGGGAGCCTACTCTGGATTCCGTGTCTCCCCTTCTCTCTGCCCCTCCCCTGCTTTCACGTTCTCTCTCTCAAAAATAAGTAAACATTAAAAAAAAAAAAAAAAAAAGAATCAGCACTGATGGCACATGACAGGATATAAGGGCTAAAGTTTACAAACTGGGAAAACTGGCAGTTTGAGAGATGTCTTATTTGACCCACACATAATTTAAAGTTTTTAACTAACTGCCATGATTTCAAAATCTGGAGATCTCATATAAAATTTCACACTGCCTTTCTTAAATGATATTTCAACACATTCAAGACACTCAGCAAGTATTTATTGGGTACCTACTATGTCACAGACACTGCTCTATGCAGAGCAGACACAGCAGTGACCAAAAGATCAACACCCCTGCCTTCATATCCCTGCCTACAGGGGATAGTCCAGGAACCCCAGTCACATCATCTGCTGCCCTACACTGTCCACTTCACTCAGCTAGGTTACAGACTAAGGTAACTCTACAGAAAGAAGGAGAAGAAAATTTATTTGCTCTTTGATTATAAAAATAAGAATAGTCCAAGTCCCAAGTCCCAAAACTGTAACCAATTCTATGTAATTAAAGAACAGGAGAAGCAGACATGAGAAAAGACTAGTTCTCTACTGAAGTTTGATAACTCTGCCAAGCCACTTCACCTCAGATCTGGGTTGAACAACTATCTCAAAAACCCAAAACTGTTAAATACACAATATGAACAATAAAATGCATTGGGCAGAAGGGTTAAGGGAAAGAGAGTAATCAGTCAGGCAAAAAGCAATGAACACCTACCTGCTAGCAGCAAAGCTTGCTACCAAGTGTAGGACTGTGGAATGCCTACACAAGGAAGGTGCCCCCCACTGAAAAACCGAAAAAGTACAAAGGAGAAATAAGGCCCACGTAAACAGGGGATAATGATCTCTAAAATTAATATAAATACAAATATGTAGACCAGTGATCAACTGAAATAGCAAGAGAGAGAAGATCAGATGCTCTACCTAGGATTAGAAGACCTAACAGCTAAAATTTCAAAGTGCTGTCGTGTTGAAATTGCGTAACAGTGTGGAAATTAAAATTTTATGAAATGTGGAAAAGAAAAAACAGATATTCAGCTAGAAAGTAAACATGTAGCCAGCATGTAGCCAGCAATGACCAAAAGTGGTGAACAACACTATCTAGATAATTGAAGCATTATCCCTGAAAGCAGGAGCTACCACCTGGAGCCTGATAAACACAGGGTCCGATTATACAACAGAATAATATGTAATATTCCCCATGCTGATCAGAGAATCTTATGCTAATTTGCTTCAGCCTCCTAAGAAATCTATTTATCAGGAAGATGAATCTTCCACACCAAGTATTCTACTTTATGGCATTTAATCACTTATGGGAAATTAATAAGGTGATGTAATAAACTCGACTCTTATGGTCTTACAGATATACTCACACTATTCAAGGGTAGACCATTTTCACTGATTTAGTAATTCTGTTCCAGATCCATATGGATCCGATCTTGAAGAACAAATAATAATGCTAACTTTTAAAACCTTCCAAAACAATAGGATGATGTAAAGGATATGGAGAATATGGACTGTGCCCTTCAAGTGCTTGCAGGAGAGAAAGAGCATACAACATGACACTTTCAATACCAGCATGAGCTCAACACCAAAATACTGAGAAAGCACCAAACGGAAGTGAGAATTATGTACACAGAATAGGTTTATCTGGTGGACACAGGGGAAAGGAAAAATAGGAAAGATGTCAGATGAAAAACAAATACAAAGAATTGATCTCAGCTTCGGTGTTTCTTGCTCAAAATCTTGAAAATCATATAATGAGAAAATGTTTCTTTTACTAGAAAGAGAAAAGAATGACTTGGATTGGAGTATCTGGGTTCCTTTCAGAAGGACTTGGGTTCCTTTCCCTCTCTCCTTCTTGTGTGTGCTAAAAGGGAAGACCCTTTTACCCTCCCTCCTCCTCGCATTCCCTTCATCCCACAGCGAGGGAATGTGGCGGGGTCGACTCTAAATTCAGTCTCAACAGTAAGGTTTTAAAATTTTTTTTTTTAACGTTTATTTATTTTTGAGACAGAGAGAGACAGAGCATGAACGGGGGAGGGTCAGAGAGAGGGAGACACAGAATCTGAAACAGGCTCCAGGCTCTGAGCTGTCAGCACAGAGCCCGACGCAGGGCTCGAACTCACGGACCACGAGATCCTGACCTGAGCCGAAGTCGGCCGCCCAACCGACTGAGCCACCCAGGTGCCCCATCAACAGTAAGGTTTGTATGGGGCTAGGGAGGGCCAGGACCAGACCTGAGCGCCTGGATATTCCTTATTACCTGTGTGACTTTGGACAAACTGCTTTATCTCCCTTTGTCTCTGTCTTTTCATTTATTTTTTTAATACTTGGTGTGGAAAAAAATTTTTTTTAATTTATTTTGAGAGAGAGAGAGAGAAAGAGAGAGAGAAGGCACCAGAGATGGGCAGAGAGAGAGGGAGAGAAAGAATCCCAAACAGACTCCGTGCTGTCAGCACAGAGCCTGACTCAGTGCTCCATCCCACGAACTATGAGATCATGACCTGAGCCAAAACCAAGAGTCACTCAACCAACTGAGCTACCCAGGACCCCTGTCTTTTCATTTTTAATCGAGGAATAATAACAGCAACCCATAAGGCTGTTGTAGAGATTAAATAAATTAATATAGGCAAAGTGCTTAGAACTGTATATGGTACTCTGACAAGTGTTAGCATCTGTTACTACGAGCTGCATCTCAGTTTCTACCAGAGGCTTTCAGGTGTGTGTGAAGGACCTGACTTAAGCTTTAGCCCTTGGCACTTATAAAAAGTAAAAAGAGGGGTGCCTGTCTTTGGCTCACGACATGATCTCGCAGTTTGTGGGTTCCAGCCCCATTTCAGGCTCTGTGCTGATAGTGCGGAGCCTAGTTCGGACCCTGTCTCCCTCTCTCTGCCCTTCTCCCCACCCCCCCACCCCCTGGTCATGTGCACATGGGCACAAGCTCGCACGCTCTCTCTCTCTTTCAAAAATAAAATTTAAAAAACACTTTAAAAAAGTGAAAGGAAATCATTAGTATAGGTTCAGAGGAAAGTAAGGAATGGAGGAAAAAATAAACATTTCAGTCAATTCTCTCCTCATTCCACATATAGGTACATGGATATTTCAAAAACCAGTTAAAAACTGTTATTAGAGCGCTTGGGTGGCTCAGTTGGTTAAGCATCCAGCTCCCGAGTTGGGCTCCATTCTGACAGCACAGAGCCAGCTTGGGATTATCTCTCTCTCTGTCTCTCTCTCTGCCCCTCCCCTGCTTGAGCTCTCTCAAAATAAATAAATACACTTAAAAACAAACAACAACAACAACAAAAAACATTAGTTTGCAGTGCCTGGCTTGCTCAGTCAAAAGAGCATGAGACGCTTGATCTCAGGGTCATGAGTACAAGCCCCATGCTAGATATAGAGGTTACTTAAAAATAAAATCCTAGGGGCGCCTGGGTGGCTCATTTAGTTAAGCATCCGACTTCCGCTCAGGTCATGATCTCATAGCTCTGTGCTGACAGCTCAAAGCCAGGAGCCTGCTAGATTGTTTCTCCCTCTCTGCCCCTCCCCTGCTCAAGCTCTGTCTCTGTCTCTCTCTCTCTCTCTCTCTCTCCTTCTCTCTATCAAAAATGAATAAACTTTAAAAAATAATAATAATAAACAAAATCTTAAAAAAAAAACTGTATTAGTCTGTTTCTATGTTTTAAAGGGAGTAATAGCTTTACCTGGTCTTTCCACTTTTATAACTTCTGCTCCAAGATCTCCTAAATTCATAGTAGCAAAAGGTCCCGCCAGTACTCTACAATATTAACAATGACAAGTAATCACCACCTTGAAGATGTTTATATTAATTCTTTTCTTAATAATCCATTAACACAGACAAGCTCATATAATGCTAGCAAGATTTAAAATTGTTAAAACTGTTCAGAATTGCAATTTGACCTTATGTATTAAAAGCTTTAAAAAGTATACTGATGCAGTAATTCCACTTTCAGCATTCTATCCTGAGGAAGAAATCCTAAGATTTCCTGAGGCAAAGATTGATGAACAAGGAATTGTACATCAGGAAGGAAGCCTAATTTACAATAGTGAAATCTTGGGGGATGAGTAATTATGTGACAACCATATAATAAAATATCATCTTACATTTTTGTTGAATTTTTAGTGACATGGAAAAATACTCAGAATATAATATTATCTTTTACATGTGGGTAAAAACTATAATTTCAGTATGGTTCTAATTTTTGTCTTTAAAAATAATATATAAATATGCAGATTGAAAAAAATGCAAATATTATACTAATTATCTGTTAGAATGATGAAATTATACCATTTTTTTATTTTCTTTTCTAAAATTTTAATAGTAAGCATTAAAACCCAAAAATGAATGAATGTTTTTTTGAAAGAAGGGAAAATTCAATCACCAAAACATAGATAAACCAATACAAACCTTGTTAGATCCAGAATTTTTACACCCTCCAGTGGCTTCATATTGTCAGTATCTGGCAAAACACAGAAAATATTTTAAGAGCATTGATGATGAATTTTCAGAAGGAAAAGTGCAAAATTGTTAATATTCTGTTTTAAGTAATCTCTATTACTACCAAAACTATATTTTTTCCTTTACTATATTTCTGCTTTATATGTAACACAGAAACTTTTGACCTGATCCAGTTAAGTCAATCTGTAAAAATTACAACCTCTAATACCCTATTAATAAAGTCCACAGTTACACCTAAGATAATTTGTCTAATGAAAAATAAGGATTTTTAGGGCACTGTGTCAATATAGTTTGTAACAAATTATACTCTGGTGGAGGGATATGGATAATGGAGGTGTGTGTAGGCAAGGGGTATATGGGAAATCTCTGTACCTTCCTCTCAATTTTGCTGTAAACCTGAAACAGCTATAAAAAAAATAAATAAAGTCATAAAAAAAATAAAAAGTGAACTAAAAAACAAAAAATTACTAACAACTAAAAAAGAACAACAAAGACCTCCACGTATTTATTCTACACTTCAGACAGGGAGAAAATATGAATTTTTAAAGTTTATTAAATAATTTATTTACAAAAAATATTTACATATAAAAAATATGTGTATTTCCTTTTTCTCTTCACCCACCAGCTATAAAAATTCGCAGATAGGTCAATAATTGTATCATTAATTCACTAAAAATATTTAACATCAACACTAAATCACAAAGTCAAATTCTAGCCAAACGGCTTACAAAGTTTAGATCATGATGACTGAGATCAAGCTGAATTTATGGGGGAAAATGATGAACTACTGGTTCAATACATTTTTTAAATAGACTTTTTTAGAGAAGTTTTTAGATTCACAGCAAAACTGAGCAGAAATTACAAAGAATTCTCATGTACTTCTTTTCCCCACATGTGCCCAACATCGCCCATTTTGAACATCCCTCACCAGAGTGACACATTTTTCACAACTGACAAAGTTACCCTGACACATCACTATCGCATACTTTAGAGTTCACTCTTGCTCTCGTACATTTTATGGGTTTAGACAAATGCATAATGGCGTGTATCAAACATTATAATACACAGAATACTTTCACTGCCCTAAAAATCCTCTCTGCTCTGCCTATTCATCCCTTCCTCCCCACCTCAAACTCCTGTAATCCAATCTTTTTACTGTATCCACAGTTTGCCTTTTCCAGAATGTCATATGGTTGGAATCATACAGTAGTAGCCTTTTTAGATTGTCTTCTTTCACTCAATAATATTCATTTAAGTTTCCTCTGTGGCTTGACAGATCATTTCTTTTCAGTGCTGAATGATATTCCAATACCTTGATAGACCAGTTTATTTATCCATTCACCTACTAAAGGGCACCTTGGTTGCCTCCCAGGTTTGGTGGTTACAAAGAAAGCTGCTAAAACATTGTGTGCAGGTTTTTGTGTGGACATTAAGTTTTCAATTCATTTGGGTAATTCTCAAGAAGTGCTGATTACTGAAAAGTGTGCTAAGAGTATGTTTCGTTTTCCACCCCACCTTCCAAAGTAGCTGTACCGTTTTGCATTCCCACCAGCAATGATTGGGAGTTCCTCATGTCAATACATTTTTTTAAAAATCTTAATGCATCTCCATCACCAGTGGATTAAGAATAAGAGTTACAGATTTACACATATACCACACATTTACACACATATCATTATAGTCTTGAGAAGGATCACAAGAGACACAACAATTCTTAGCTAGGAGTGTCCTCAGCTAAGAGGACATTACCTCAATGTTCTGGTAAGGAACACTGAAATTCCATATAGTGAGCACTTGCTCCTTGAAATCAACCCATTCATTCTTTTAAAATAAGAAATTGCTGGAGCTCCTGGGTGGTTCAGTCAGTTAAGCATCAGACTTCGGCTCAGGTCATGATCTCACAGTTCGTGAGTTTGAGCCCTGCATCAAGCTATCTGCTGTCAGCTCAGAGCCCACTTTGGATCCTCTGTCCCCCTCTCTCTCTGCCCCTCTCTCTCTCAAAAATAAACATTAAAAAAAAAAAAAACATTAAAGGGGCACCTGGATGGTCCAGTCGGTTAAGCCTCCAACTCTTGATTTTGGCTCAAGTCATGGTCTCACAGTTCGTGGGTTCAAGCCCTGTGTTGGGCTCTGCACTGACACCACGGAGCCTGCTTGGGAGTCTCTCTCTCTTCCCCTCACTCTGCCCCTCCCTCCCTCTCAAAATAAGTAAACTTTAAAAATACCATTTAAAAAATGTTTGTGGAGGGAAAGAAAGGACAGAAAGATGAGGAGAAAAAAAAAAATCCTCATTTTGCCACAATGCATTAATAGATTGCCATAATGGAACACAGTGAAAAAACTACAGTCCCATTGCAGCAATATTACAGGTGGGGTTTCTTGGTGCCAAGATGGATGCTGCAGTGTTTATAACCTAATCTCATATGTGACATATTATCACAGCTACCATATGCTATTAGTCACATAGGCCAACTCTGGTGCAGTATTAGGGAGTACTCCATACACAAGGGTGTATGAGGAGGTAAGGATCATTGCAGCCATCTTGGACACTGGGTAATACACTCATAGTGGTTTCAATTTGTATTGCTGTGATGACAAGTGACATTGAGCACATTTTCATATGTTTATTGGCCATTATCATACCTCTTCTAGTAAACATCTGCTTGTGGGGCATCTGGGTAGCTCAGTCAGTTGAGCATCAGACTCTTGATTTGGGCTCCAGTCATGATCTCGAGGTTTGTGAGATCAAGCCCCAAGCTGGGCTCTGTGCTGAATGTGCAGAACCTGCATGGGATTCCCCCTCTCTCCCCCTCCCCCACTCATGCTCCCTCCCCCACAAATAAGTAAATAAATAAATGTTTTAAAAATACATAAACATCTACTTGAAACTTGTGCCCATGTTTAATTCAGTTCCTTAAGGAGCCTACACAACATTGCTTCAAGCACCCTTACCATCCTTGTCACTTACACTGCAACATAAACATCAAGCTGATGAAGAGAGGCTATTGAGTTTTGCCCCCTATAAAATCAAGTTGCCTAACTTCAAATTCATTGTTACCCAACAACCTATTGCTCAACCCACCTCTTCCCAAAACAGCTATTGCAAATCTTCTCCACTCCATAAGTCTCCAAATCCCTTTCTTCTCTAGCTGCCATGTCAAATAGCTCTACTTGAAAATTCCTCTTTGGAAAAGAATTTTATCAATCCAAGAGAAAATAACTAAAAATACTGATAGTAGTCATTGACACATAAAAGTCCAGCCATATCATATCACCCGACATTGAAACTTGTCAATCAAGAAACCTTATTGTAGTGTTCTGGAGCTGCCGTAACAAAATACCATAGCCTGAGTGCCTTCAACAATAGGAATTATTTTTTCATAGTTCTAGAGACTAGAAGTCCAAGATCAAGGTATCAGCAAGTTTAGTTTCTCCTGAAACCCCTCTCCTTCATTTGCAGATGGCCACTTTCTTGCTGCCTCTTCACAGGGTCATCCCTCTTTGCACTACATCCCTGATATCTCTATGTTCTAACCTCTTCTTATAAAGACACCAACCAGTAAAGACCCACCCAAATAGCCTCATTTTAATGTAAGTATCTCTTTAAGGGAACTATCTCCAAAAACAGTCTGAGATGTGGGGGATTAGGACTTCAATGTATAAATTGAGGGGGACAAATTCAGCCCATAACAAAGCTCGACCCATGCATACAGTTTCTAATCAGCTTTTTATTTTTTTTTTATTTTTTTCTAATGTTTATTTATTTTTGAGAGAGATAGAGCATGAAAGGGAGAGGGGCAGAGAGAGAGGGAGACACAGAATCTGAAGCAGGCTCCAGGCTCTGAGCTGTCAGCACAGAGTCAGACACGGGGCTTGAACTCACGAACTGCGAGATCATGACCCGAGCCAAAGTCAGACACTAACCAAGTGAGCCACCCAGGCACCCCTCTAATCAGCTTTTTAAATGTCCATCCCCAAGGGGCGCCTGGGTGGCTCAGTCGGTTAAGCGTCCAACTTCGGCTCAGGTCACGATCTCGCGGTCCGTGAGTTCGAGCCCCGCGTCAGGCTCTGGGCAGATGGCTCAGAGCCTGGAGCCTGTTTCCGATTCTGTGTCTCCCTCTCTCTCTGCCCCTCCCCCGTTCATGCTCTGTCTCTCTCTGTCTCAAAAATAAATAAACGTTAAAAAAAAAAAATTTAAATGTCCATCCCCTATTGTATAAAAGAACAGTCAAAAAATCAGCAAGATATAGGGAAAACCTATATCAGGAAAGAAAGAGACCAAGGCAAACATGAAAAAGAAAGAGCAAACAGATATAAGACAGGTAAACTACATTACAATTCCATCAATATGACATTCTTGAAAAGACAAAGGATAGAGATAGAAAATAGGTAAGAGTTGGGAGAGGCTGGGAATGAAGAAAGAATGACTGCAAGTTTTGAGAGGTGAGGGAAGTGTTCTATATCGTAATTATGGTGATGGTTACATGACTCTATATGTTTGCCCAAATTCACAGGACTACACGCCAAAAAGAATTTTACTGTATGCAAGTTTTATGTCCATAAAAAATTATCAATATTATCAGAAAAATGAAGAACTTGCACCTATAAAACAGAAAAGGACACTTGTAAAAAGTATTTAGAGAATGAAAATATGATCTTGGAACTTTAAAAAATGACAGAAGAATGAAAATGTAAGAGAAAGGCAGAAAGATAAAGATAAGAAAATTACCCAGGGGCACCTGGGTGGCTCAGTTGGCTAAGTGTCCAACTTTGACTCAGGTGACAATCTCACAGCTTGTGGGTTCAAGCCCCGCGTCGGGCTCTATGCTGATGGCTTGGAGCCTGGAGCCTGCTTCAGATTCTGTGTCTCCCTCTCTCTCTCTGCCCCTCCCCCACTCACACTCTGTCTTTCAAAAATAAATAAACATTAACAAAATTTAAAAAAAGAAAAAATAAAATCACTCAGACAGTAGAACAAAAAGAAATGATGAAAGTGAAAAATGGAGGAGAGGGGGAAAAAAAGAATCAGCCTAGGAATTCCAATAATACAGGTTTCTCAAAGAGTGAACAGCAAAAACAGAAGAGAGAACATTAATAAATAATTCAGATCAAGATCACAGAATTGAAGGATATGATTTTGCAGACTGAAAGGGCCCTTGCAGCACCTGGGTGCTGTAGTCGGTTAAGCTTCCAACTCTTGGTTTCAGCTCAGGTCGTGATCTCAGGGTCTTGATCTCAGGGTCATGAGATCAGGTCCCTCATAGGGCTCCGTGCTGAGCATGGAGCCTGCTCAAGATACTCTCTCTCCCTCTCTGCCCCTCCCCTCTATATCTCAAAAAAAAAGGAGGGGGGCTCTGCATGCCCTGCCTAGACTTTAAAAAGACACACCCCATTTTGAAAAGATACATGCACCCTTATGTTTATTTCAGCATTATTTACAATAGCCAATATATGAAAGCAGCCCAAGTGTTCATCAATAGATGAATGGATAAAGAAGATATGATACACACACACACACACACACACACACACACACACACACAGAGTGGAATATTACTCAGCCTTAAAAAAGATGAGATCTTGCCATTTGCAACAACACGGATGAACTTAGAGGGTATTATGCTAAGTGAAGTAAGTCAGACAGAAAGACAAACATCACATGATTTCACTCAGAGATGAAATCTAAAAAACAAAATAAATGAATAAACAAACAAAAAGCAGAATCAGACCTATAAATACAAACTGATGGTTGCCAGAGAGGAGAGGGGGTAGGAGGATGGGCAAAATGGTTGATGGGGAGTTAGACATACAGGCTTCCAGTTATGGAATGAGTAAGTCATGGGGATAACAGGCAAAGCATAAGGACTCTAGTTAACAATATGGTAATAGCATTGCATGGTGACAGATTATAGCTACATTTGTGGTGAGGGTAGTATTAACATACAGATTTATCAAATCACTATACTGTATACCTGAAACCAATGTAACGTGTCAAATATACTCAAATTGTTACAAATTAATTAAGTCAAATTAAATTAATAACAATAAAGACACACACCAAGAATGAATAAGTCATGGGAATGAAAGGTACAGCATAGGAGGGGTGCCTGAGTGGCTCAGTCAGTTAAACATCCAACTCTTGATTTCAGCTCAGGTCATGATCTCACTGTCAGTGCAGAGCCTGCTTGGGATTCTCTCTCTCCCCTCTCTCTCTCTGCTCCACTCCTGTGCTCTCTCTTTCAATCTCTCTCTCTCTCAAAATAAATACATAAACTTAAAAAAAAAAGGTACAGGATAGGAAAAATGATAAATGGTGTTGTAATAGCATTGTACAGTGACAGACGGTAGCTACACTTGTGGTGAATATAGCATATATTAAAGTGGTCAAATCACAATATTATATACCTGCAACTAATGTAACATTGTGTCTCAACCACAATAAAAATTTTAAAAGGTGACAAAGTGCTAGAAATTTAAAAACAAATAAATAAATTAAAAACATACACCAAGGCACATCAGTGTAAGAATTTGGAACACTAAGATTTTTTGTCTCTGCCAAAAGAAGATCTGAAAAATCTCTAAGGAGGAAACAAGCATATATAAAGGATTGGCTAACAGAATCTCATTGAACTTCTCAACAGTACTGGAAGCTAAAACATAAAAATGGAACAAAAACCTTAAAATTTTTGAAAGGAATATGTATTTCTCTTTTAAATTCTAAACCCAGTCAAGCCATGAGTCTTGTGTGAGGGTAGAAAAAAGAAACTTTTTAATCAGAAAAATTTTACCTTCCCATCCCTTCTTGGGAAAATTATTTCTAGAGGATATGGTCCACCAAAAACAGAAAAAGAAAGAGGGGCACCTGGATGGCTCAGTCGGTTGAGTGACCAACTCTTGATTTTAGCTCCAGTCAGGATCCCAGCATCGTGAGTTCGAGCCCCATGTTGGGCTCTGTGCTGACAGAGTGGGGTCCCGCTTAGGATTCTCTCTCTCCCTCTGCCCCTCCCCCGCTCATGCAAGCAAGTGCACTCTCTCTTGCTCTCCGTCTCAAAATAAATAAATAAACACTTTTTAAAAAGAAATAAGAAGAGGGGCACCTGGGTGGCTCAGTCGGTTGAGCATCCCACTTCGGCTCAGGTCATGATCTCGCAGTTCCTGAGTTCGAGCCCCACGTTGGGCTCTGTGCTGACAGCTCAGAGCCTGGACCTGCTTCGGATTCTGTGTCTCCCTTTCTCTGCCCCTTCCCTGCTCATGCTGTCTCTCTCTGCCTCTCAAAAATGAATAAATGTTAAAAAAAAAATTTTTTAAAGAAATAAGAAGATAAGGGATCCAGAAAATGTGGGATCTAAAGGAGAAAGATGAAAGGAATCTTCAGAATGAAAGTAAAGAAAATACTAACACAATAGCTGAAATATCTTCATGGTTCAGTTGGGGGTGAATTAAGGACATATATTGAGAAAGTAAATAAAGAAGCCATACAAATATTAACACAAGGAAAAACAAAAAGGTGTGCAAGAGCAGCAATGTCATCCAAATCTGAAGAATAATTGTATAATCATAACGATGCAAATACTTGAATTCTGATCTAGCAAAATGTATGATTTGATAAGATAGAAAGTGTATGTGTAGTTGTTGGCATGGTGGTGAAAGAGAGCTAGTCTTTCTCACTACAGATAATTCCTAAAAACAAAAGCAAGAAGTAGCATTATAATTACATTACTTAGAAATTTGAAGGTAAAAGCTAAAAGAAACAGCTAAAAGAATTGACATTTGTTGTCTCTGGGAAAAAGGGGCAGAGGCATCAGAGGTTACTATTTTTCGTAATTAACCATATAGATGTGAAGTATATATAAAATATTGATTTTAAAAATTAAAAAATAAACTATAAGTTATGTTAAATTCATGAGCGACAGTTGAGGAATCATTTTGCTGTACTGCCCCCTGCAATGTTTTGATAAATATTGCACTCTGAGGCTTTCCATTTAATTATTTACACAAACTGCAGCAGCTTCAAGGGGAAATTATAGTCTATTGTCATCATTCGCAGATTCTGTATTTGAGGATTCAACTACTCACTAACTCCAAAATCAACATTTTCAGTGCTTTTGCAGTCATTTCAGGCCATGCACAGAATGCAGAAAAATTTCAGTCACTTGATGTACATGTTCCCAGCAACACTCTTCTTGTTTTGCCTTGTTAGGCCTTCTTGTCTCAGGTCTCATACTGTAAACAAGTGTCCTTAGTGTGGTGTACTTAGTGTCACATTTTCACGTTTCTGTGCTGTTTTGTTGGTGATTTCACCATTTAAAATAGCCCCCAAGTCTAAGTCGCCTGGGTGGCTCAAGTCGACTGAGCATCCGACTTCGGCTCAAGTCATGATCTCATGGTTTGTGGGTTCGAGCCCCGTGTTGGGCTCTGTGCTGATAGCTCAGAGCCTGGAGCCTGCTTCTGATTCTGTGTCTCCCTCTCTTTCTGCCCCTCCCCAGCTCGTACTCTGTCTCTCTCTCTCTCAAAAATAAAGAAAAAAAAAATTTTTTTAATAAATAAATAAATAAATAAAATGGCCCCAAGAGTAGTGCTGAAGTGCTGTCTGGTGTTCTTAAGTGCAAGAAGACCATGATGAGCCCTATAGAGAAAATATGTGTTAGATAAGCTTTGTTCAGGCATGACTATAACTATATAAGTTATAATGCTCTGGCCATGGATTCAATGTTAATGAATCAACAATATATATTAAATAAGGTGACTTTAAACAGAAACACCCATAATACAACATTATGTGTATTAACTGGTAGACAAAAATGTGTGACCAAAGACTTGCAGGAACTTAATCCTATATTTCCCCCAGGAGCAATGGTTCAGTATTCACTAATTTGGTGTTCACAGTTTATAGAACAAAACTACTTCTAATAACGAGAATTAACTGTATAAAAGAGGCAAGAGAAAGATCAGCACTACCTCAACCAGAAAGCCCTGACCAGCCTTGGGAAGCTTTCAAACAAACTTGAGTGCCATCATCAAAACACAGTTTGGAAGGGTGGGCCACAGGGGAAGAAAAGGTAAAGAAGATTTGATAAATTGATTCTAAAATTCATCTTGATGAGTATATGATCAAGAATAGCCTAGAAAAAAATTTCTGTGGGGAGAAGAATATTTAGCCTACAAGGTAAAAATAAAAGTGTAATTTTTAAAATAAGATATTAACATATGAACAAAGAAACAGCCACATATAGAAATGAAAAATTATTACACAACAAAGAAGAAATCTCAAATCAGTGGGAAAATGATAAATATTTAAGAAACAGTGTTAGGAAAATTGACTATCCATATAGAAAAGAAGACGTGTGATCTACACTTAAGTTCTAAGATCTAAATACAAATAAAATTTAAAGTAAATAAAACCATTAAAGCAAGAATGTTTGAGAAACTTTGAGAAAAGTTCTTCTCTATCTAAAAAAAATTTTTGAAATTAAAACATCATCAAAGTTGACAGTTCTGACTACATAAAATTTTAAACTCAGTACAATGAAAGATACCATGATTAAACTTAAAAGATAAATAACATACTGGAAGAATGGAAATATTTGCAATAAAAATAAAAGACAAAGGTTTTTATTACATATAAAATACTGTTAGAAATCAGTAAGAAAGAAAGAAAGGAAAAATTGGAAATATACACAGTCAATTCACAGATAAATAAAAATTTCTAGTATGCGTAACAAAAGACATTCATAGCAATTTCATCTACAATGAAAAGATGAAAGTTATAATAATAATAATATTTTTCTCACCAGATTGGCAAATATTTATAATACCCAATATTGGCAAGGGGGTGATGAAATGGGCACATTCATACACATAAATCACTAACAACTTTGTAGGGCATAAAAATTTTAAATGTTAGGGGCACCTGGTTGGCTCAGTCGGTTAAGCATCCAACTTCAGCTTAGATCATGATCTCGTGGTCTGCAAGTTCGAGTCCTACATCAAGCTCTGTGCTGTCATGACATTTCAGAGCCTGCAGAACCTGTTTCAGATTCTGTGTCTCCCTCTCTCTCTCTGTCCCTCCCCCACTCACACTCTGTCTCTTTCTCTCTCTCTCTCTCTCTCAAAAAATAAATAAAAACATTAAAAAAATTTTTTAAATGTTAATATCCTCATACTAGGTTTTCCTGTTGTTGGCATTTAATTCACAAAACAATTCCACAAGTATGCCTAGACATGGGTAAAAAAAAATGTTCATTGCAGAACCTTTTTGTTTTGATTTTCAGCTGTACTTCAAATGTTTTTCAATCAACATTGTTAAAAATAATTTACATATAATAAATTATACAATTAATTAAGTTTTGACAGATATATATACTTGTGCAGTCACCTCCACAATCAAATAGAACTCTCCATCCCCTGAAAGTTTCTTCC
Source organism: Panthera uncia (assembly GCF_023721935.1). Classification (NCBI taxonomy): domain Eukaryota; kingdom Metazoa; phylum Chordata; class Mammalia; order Carnivora; family Felidae; genus Panthera; species Panthera uncia. The sequence goes on from NC_064816.1 coordinate 70,534,196, forward strand.
TGTGAAAGAAGATTCTTCCTTTGCAAACTACCTCTCCCTCCACTCTCAGCCTTAGGCAACCAATGATCTGCTTTCTGTTACTAAAATGTAGTTTGCATTTTCTAGAATTTTATGTAAATGAAATCACTTAATAGAGACTGTTGTATGTCTGGCTTCTTTCATAAAGCATTATAATTTTGAGATTCATTCACGTTGTTGCATTTTTATAAGTGAGTAGTATTCTACTATATGGATATACCACATTTGTTATGCATTCAGCTGTTGATGGACATTGAGTTGGTTCCAGTTTTAGGCTACAATGAATCAAACTGCTATGAACATTCATGTACAAGTCTTTGTATGAACATGTTTTAATTTTTCTTGGGTAAATACCTAGTGAAACGGCTGGGTAATATGCTAAGTGTATCTTTAACTTTCTAAGAAACAGCCAAACAGATCTTCCAAGTGGTTGTAAAACAGTGCATGTGAGTTCTAGATGCTTCACATCCTCGCAACACCGGAAATTGCTGTTATTTTCAAAGTTAGTCATTCTAATGAGTAGATATTTCTTGTTGTGGTTTTAATTTGCATTTCCCTGATGAATAATGATATTGCACATCTTTTCGTGTAATAATTGGCCATTCATACATCTTCTTATGAACTGCCCCACTATGTTTAATAGTGAAGCAAAATAGGGGCACCTGGATGGCTCACTTGGCTGAGCGACTGAATCTTGATTTCAGCTCAGGTCATGATCTCAGGGTCAAGCTCTCCAGTCGCTGGGTGAGGAGCCTGCTTAACATTCTCTCTCTTTCTCTCTCTCTCTCTCTCTCTCTCTCTCTTTCGCTGTGCCTCTCCCCTGCTCACACACTCTTACTAAAATTTTAAAGAAATGAAAATACTTGAAGCAAAATATTCAAAACAATGCAAAAATCCACCAACAGGTGAAATGTTAAATAAGCACTGGCACATTCATACAACAGATTCTCATACAGATATTTTTAAAAATGAAACAAGGGTGCCTGAGTGGCTCAGTTGGTTAAGCATCCAACTTTGGCTCAGGTCATGATCTCACAGTTCGCAGGTTGGAGTCCTGACTGGACTCTGTGCCGACAGCTCAGAGCCTGGAGCCTGCTTCAGATTGTGTGTCTCCCTCTCTCTCTACCCCTTCCCGACTCACACACTGTCTGTCTGTCTGTCTGTCTGTCTCTCTCTCTCTCTCAAAAATAAATAAACATTAAAGAAAATTTAAAGGGAGCCTGAGTGGCTCAGTTGGTTGGGCGTGTGACTCTTAATTTCAGATCAGGTCATGATTTCACATTTCATGAGTTCAAGCCCCACACCAGACTCTGCACACACAGCACAGAGCCTGTTTGGGATTCTCTCACTCTCCCTCTCTTTCTGCCCCTTCCCCACTTGTGATCTAAATAGATAAATAAATAAATAAATAAACAAACTTTTTTTAATTTAAAAAAAATGAAAAAAAAATGAAACAAACTTACATATCCTAACACGAAAAGTGGACCAGTATATATATTTCTTTTTTTTTTTAAGTTAATTTATCTTGAGAGAGAGAACGTGCACATGAGCAGGATGTGGGGGAGGGGCAAAGACAAGAGAGGGAGAGAGAGAATCCCAAGCAAGTTTTGCACTGTCAGCACAGAGCCTGACACAGGGCTTGACCTCACCAACCGTAAGATCATGACCTGAGTCAAATCAAGAATTGGATGCTTAACCGATTGAGCCACTCAGTCACTGAGCCAGGTGCCACAACCAAGATATATTTCTAGTTAAAAAATAAAATCAAGTTATAGAATAAAATGCATAATATTATCCTATTTTATAAATATACATAATAGCATTAATAATATATGTTGGTAGTTGTAGAAGCATTCATGAAATTTTATCAGGGATTAAATCTTGGGAAAAGAAGTTATGGAGAACTTTTACCAGCTAAGTTTTATTTTTCTGTAATTTTGTTTAATTTTGATTATGTTTCTAATCAGCAAAAAAAAAAGAAAAAGAAAAAACATACAGAATAAACAAAAACATTGGAAAAACATTTTCAAGAATAAAAACATAGAAAAAGACCTCAAATATGAGAGGATAGTTTGACATCATTAGGAATGAACGGACAAGTAATTCTCTTTGTTATATATGCCTCCAAAAATACTGGTCTTCTGTTCTCAAATCTCTTTTTAGGGCCCCTGTTTTATTTCAAATGATGCATAAGATACGTTTAGGAATCTCTTCATCCCATAAATCTCGTTTCATTACAAATCTATTAAGAGAAGTCTATATTTCACTACAATGCCATCTCACAGCCATAAAAATTAGTAAATTTTGTTTAATGAAGCAAAAACTTTTATTTATTTTTAATTTTTATTTATTTGAGAGAGAGAGAGAGAGAGAGAGAGAGAGAGAGAGTGTGTGTGTGTGTGTGTGTGTGTGTGTGTGTGAGGGAAAGGCAGAGAGGGAGACAGAGAATCCCAAGCAAGGCTTTTCACTGTCAGCGCAGAGCCCAACATGGGGATCAAACCCCTGAAACGTGAGATCATGACCTGACCCGAAATCAAGAGTCAGACACTTAACCAACTGAGCCACCCAGGCACTTCAATGAAGCAAAAACTTTTTTTTTTTAATATAATTTATTGTCAAGTTAGCTAACATACAGTATATCAATGGCTTCGGGGGTAGATTCCCGTGATTCATTGCTTACATACAACACCCTGTGCTCATCCCAACAAGTGCCCTCCTCAATGCCCATCATCCATTTTCCCCTCTCCCCCACCCCACCCCCATCAACCCTCAGTTTGTCCTCTGTATTTAAGAGTCTCTTATGGTTTGCCTCCCTCTCTGTTTGAAACAATTTTTTCCCTTTCCCTTCCCCCATGGTCTTCTGTTAAGTTTCTCAAATTCCACATATGAGTGAAAACATATGATATCCGTCCTTCTCTGACCGACTTACTTCATTCAGCATAATACCTTCCAGTTCCATCCACATTGTTGCAAATGGCAAGATTTCATTCTTTCTCATTGCCAAGTAGTATTCCATTGTATATATAAACCACAAAAACTTTTAAACTGAATTCATTTCATATCAGGCAACAGAATTTTGTATTGTCTGAGAAGACACCCAGAAAGGACTTCTGGAACACACTGAAGTCAAAATTAATAAATGAGCTTTCAATAGTAAAGAGCATGAACTTTGGAGACTGACTGGATTCAATTCCCTGCTCCAGTACTTGCTACCTTATGACCTTCAAAGTAACTTCACGTCTCTGAGCTTCAGTTTCCTCATGTGAAACACCTAAATCATAGAGTTTGCAATATTACATGAAATGTTGTGTGTAAAGTGCTCAGCAAACTTCTTGGCATATAGTAAAGGCTTACTAAAAGTTTACTTTTGTCATTATTATCACTATCACATATGTATTACACAGTCACACCACCTATTAAAGTAAATAACTTATTTTAGATTGGAAAATAAGAAAAGAAAAACACACAATTATTTTAAGGTACAGAAAAAAATATGACTCTCAACACTCTATACTTAAGAAGGATATCTACATCCACATTTTGGCAGTTTGTGAAAGACAAGAATAAGTTAGATGGGAGTAAAGGGTGATTATAGGAGGAAAAACAGTTGGAAAGGGCAACAGTTGTTAATTTTCTGTGATATATCAAGCAGTTTGTATATCGCTCTATTTAGCCTCTAGGATGGAAAGCTATTATAAGAATACAGCCGAGCAATCATGCAAAGAAGTATAATTGTAATGAAGGAGCCATCAATTCCCTGCTTGCTAGAGCTGTTTCTAAGACTCCCCTGGTATGTGGCCCTAAGGTTTCCAGGACACAAATAAACTTGAGCAGCATGAGAGTAGACATAATTGACAGATACCCTGCTAAGTGGCTCATCTGTGTGACAGCAATCATGGCATCCCTCCCCACCGTACTAGCCAACATTAAGAAAAAAAAAAAAAAAAGGCGAAGTCATAAAACAAACTGATCAAATAGAATATGTAATATACATTAAAAGGATTTTTTTAATTTGATATTTTACAGAGAACTTAACTACCAGAACTTAGGAGTGAGAAAGCAGAAGATGGACATTTTTTTCAAAGCATGTTCTCTTAATCTGCTGAAGCTTTATTTAAAATAGTTAGCATGATGTTTTCTTTCTGGCATGTGTTAGTCTTGAAAAAATCTCTGTTACTAATGATATAGTTTGACAGGTAATTTTAGGAGTTTAGAGTACTTCAAAAATTAGTATCCACCGGAAGACATTCCAGGGAAAGTAGAATTTCTGAGTTGTAAAAAGGTAGTGTGGGAGTGATACTCAAGTTATGAGCCAACCATACCACTTAGAGACAACCAGAGAATAGATGGGTAATAACTTAGAATAATTGGGGTGCCTGGGTGGCTCAGTCAGTTAAAGCATCTGACTTCGGCTCAGGTCATGATCTCACAGTTCATGAGTTTGGGCCCCGCATCGGGCTCTGTGCTGACAGCTCAGAGCCTGGAACCTGCTTTGGATTCTGTGTCTCCCTCTCTTTCCGCCCCTCCCTCCCTCCCTCTCTCTCTTTCAAAAAATAAATAAACCTTAAAAAATTTAAAAAAATAACTTAGAATAATTTATAATCTACCTCCTATTGACACCAGTTTCCTACCAACTGCCCTTCACCTATAAGAATGCAGCTATTATTACTGTGGGATTTGCAATCAAACAGGTTTTATAACTGTTGGATGCCACTATTTTAATGAAAACTTGAGAAGTTTATAGGAAGAACCATGGCCTCTGATCAGAAAGAGGGCTTCTGAATCATGAGTAAAGCGTGCCACAACCAAAATACACGTCAGTGCTAATTCCAAATCCCTCTGCTCCTCCACACTTCCAGCTTTCTCTTGCAGTGAGATTGGGCTCAAATGCCTGGGGTCTGGCCAATGAAATGGATAGATGGAAGTAACTTAAGCCAATTCAGTACAGACCCTTAAAAACATCCCATGAAGGAGCACCTGGGTGGCTTAGTCGGCTAAGCGACCAACTCTTGATTTCAGCTCAGGTCATGATCTCACGGTTTGTGAGATAGAGTCCAGCATCAGGCTCTGCGCTGACAGCATGGAACCTGCTTGGGATCTTTGGTCTCCCTCTGTCTCTGCCCTTCCCCGGTTCATGCATGTGCACACACACACTCTCGCTCTCTCTCAAAATAAATAAATAATTTTTTTTAATCCCATGAAATCCTCCAGGTTTCTCTTCTACTGCAGCAACCCTGGAGGCTGCAAGTTTCACATAGTGAAGACAGACATGCAAGAAAGATGTTTTTATTGTATTAAAGCCAATGAGATGGTGGGCTAATTTGTACTGCAGCACAACCAAGCCTATCCTGACCACTTGAGATGCCAAGCATTGAAGGAAGAAAAATAGTAGCCTCTAAGCAATTTCACGGCAAGAAAGCTAACAAGTGATAAGTCCATTTCAGGGGTAGATTGTTTTACTGTCCCTTTAGCAGCAGTCTTCAAACTGAGATGTGTGAAAACTTTCTTAAGAGATACATGAATCATTTTTAAAAAATCAATTTCCAGGTTTTCAACTTCCATACATACATTTTTTTTAATTTTTTAAATGTTTATTCATTTTTGAGAGACAGAGACAGAGAGAAAGAGACACACAGAGAGATAGAGAGGAGCAAAGAGGACAGGGAGACACAGAATCCAAAGCAGTCTCCAGGATCCAAGCTGTCAGCACAGAGCCAGACACGTGGCTCGAACCCAAGAACCGCAAGATCATGACCTGAGCTGAAGTCAGATACTTAACCAACTAAGCCACCCAGGCGCCCTTCAACTTCCATATGTATTCTTGCCTAAAGTTGATTAGCCAGTGAATAAGCCTTCTTTCATGATAACCGTTCTCCCCACTAGGCTAAAGAAAAGCATATTCCTCACACATCCCAGATCTTAACTCTCACTTTAGTTCATATTATAAAAGGTATTTAAGTGATAAAAACTTTTGGTTATAAAGTCTTTAACTCTAGATTGATTTATAAAGTCTATAAATTGGTAGCTTTCCAGCCTTCCACATATGAATCTTTAGTAGTGGTCTAACTCCTAAATAACTTGTAAACAATATCTTGCATATAAGTTGATACTTAAAGGAAAACAAAGACCATGCTTCCAAATACAGAGGCAGGCCTTATGGTGGCCTAGCTGTGTTCATGATACAAACTCTTTAGTACTGTTAATACCAATTATCAAATTGTCCATGAGAAAGGTAGTACTAATATATGCTGGCACCAGCAGTGTATGAAAATAGTGTTCTCCGCCATCTTCCATAACACTGAATATGATCTCTTGGCTTTGTAGGATTTTTATTTACTTGTTGCAAATTTGAAAATTAAAAATGTGCATGTCATTGTCATTTTAATTTGCATTTATTTAATGACTTCTGAAAGTGAAGAGTTTTTCGTAACTGCTCTTGTTTCACATCTTCCCTTATAAATTATTCTTATAAATTCTCTTATAAATTATTTTGTTTGCCCCATATTGCTTAGGCAGAATTTTCTTATTATTAATTTTTATGGACTCTTTATGCAGTAAGAATATTAACCTTTTATCATTAGTATTTAATAAAAGTAACTTTTCCCTACCTTCAGTTTGCTTTTTGAGTAATTTTGGAATTTTACTTTCAAAAAAATCATTTTACTTTCCACCGTTGGTATTTATTGTTTCAGAATTCCTCAAGACTACCCATACTTCCAATGATTTGCTAAAAGGATTCACAGGATTCGGCATATAGCTGTTTCTGTGACATTACAGCAAAATGATACATGACAAAATCAGCAAGGGAAAAAGACAGGCACAGTCTGGAAAAATCCATGTACAGGCCTCTTATGTTCTCTCCCTTCTGTGAGGGGCCACACAATGCATGCTTCTTTCTCCAGAAACAAAAAAAATACAGTAACATGTCCAAAGCTTCTGCTCAGGGAAGTGTATTACAAACTCAGAATCTAAGGTTTTCACTGAGCACTATCCACATAGACATGCTCTGTTTACCATGTACCAAAATTCCAGACTCAGAGGAAAAGCAGGTTAACCATAAAAGACATGGATTGTACAAACCATCTAGGCACCTTTATTAATTAGGTTCAAGTGCCAAGTTCCCAGATGCCATCCAAGGGCTAATTGAAAACAGTTCTTCTAAAGGCCTTCTAAAGGCCTGAGGCCTGCTATGTTAATGATTTTCTGCACAGGTACCATGTTATCCCAATCCCAGATTACATAAATGTTCGTGTACAGGTAGGTTTCCCATTTAAAAAGCTTTTATTTTCCTATTTAAAGGTTTAAGCTACCTAAGGCTTATTTTTTCTATTTAAATATTAATAGTTGCTTCTTAGATAAGAAATTAATCTTGCTTTCTATTTTTCTAAACACTTCAGGTTTTCTACAAATTTTATTGTTTTTATAACTGGAAAATATACAAGAATATGACTTCCAGTGAAATAAAAATTTTATTTTTTAATTTTAAAATAAAAATTTGTGGGGCACCTATGTGGCTCAGTTGGTAAAGCATCTAACTCTTGATTTCGACTTCAGGTCATGATTACAGTTAGTGAGATCAAGTACCGCATCGGGCTCGGTGCTGAGTGTGGAGCTCAGCTTAGGATTCTCTCTTTCCCTCTCTCCCTCTCAAAATAAATAAATGAACATTAAAAAATAATAATAATAAAATAAATATCTGTCTCAAAAACAATATTTATACTCTTACATATCCCTTCATATTGAAGTACTCTGTCAGCAACTTTATTCTCAAAGAAAATTTTTATTTAAGTGTGAGTTAACGCTTTAACATCTGTGTTAACACCTGAGTAAAGAATATTAGTCTACAAAGAAGTAAATGTGTGGGGCACCTGTGTGGCTCAGTCAGTTAGGCATCTGACTTCGGCTCAGGTCATGATCTCACCGTTTGCAAGTTCAAGCCCCTCATCGGGCTCTGTACTGACAGCTCAGAGCCTACGGCTCAGATCCTGGAGCCTGCTTCAGAGTCTGTGCCTCATTCTCTCTCGGCCCCTCCCCTGCTTACACTCTGTCTCTGTCTCTCTCAAAAATAAATAAACATAAAAAAAAATTTTTTTAAAGAAGTAAATATGTATAAAACAATTCACCTGTGCTTGACTACCACAGACAATGCATACATGCTTAGAGTTAAAAAGAAGATGATTAACAGTAACCTTTGGCTCTCAGATGTGGAGGCCCTTTTTACACAAACAGGTTTGAGCAATGATGGAATGCAGAAAGGGCCACAGTGACCACCTGGCTGAGCACAGGCCCATCAGTGACCCACCCGGAAATACCTATAATTCCTAACTGACCAGTGGGCTACTTATAACCAGACAGTTACCAAAAAAGGTAAAATTTCATACCTCACCTCCACTCCTTACAAGCAGCCCCCTCCCACTGTCTCATCGCAGACAGCCTCTCCTCTGCTGTCCTGCCCTCAGCTCCCATTCCATGTGTTCAGTAAACTTCTATCTCCTTTGTTCTGCTTCAGGTGAATTCTTCCACCTCAGGGGCCACTGGCTTCCACCCAATCATCACCCCACATTTGAGGGCCCCCATCTGATCAAGAGACCCCCCCATTTAGGAGGCACCACATTTGGTGCCCCCTCCACCCACATTTGGGGGAACCCTGCACGAGGAGCCCTGCCGGTCTGGGACTCTCCTCAAATTCTCTTGGGAATCTCTCAGGACTTTCCCTGGGTGAACCAGCTCTACTGCTCTTTGGGGAACTGATGGCCTCCGTCAGGGGTTACTCCTCATACAGGATTCAAAGCCCCAGGGAGAACCAGCCTGACACCCTTGCCAGAAAGGGTGAGGGATTTCCCCTTTTGCCCTCCAGAGGGGAATCCCTCCCTCCCGCTCCTTTCTCTTTTCGACCCTTCAACAGTCTAACCCCTAGTACTCCTCAGATAACTGAAGGCCTTTGGCCAGGGCGGCTCTCCAGTGTGGTCTGAAGGTCTGAGGGGGAAAGCTAGGATTGTCCGAGCCTGGGAGAGTGAAGGACCTCTTTTCTCTGCTCTCTCATTCTGTCTCCTGAGGTCTGTTCCCAAAGTCTGACACAACTGGCAGGTTGCCCAGTCTGAATCCCCACACACTATGGACTGCATTGGGACCCTTTCCTGACACTGGCTGACTCTGAGCCGCTGCTTCTTTTGGCCTCCACCCTTTTCCTCTGTTCCTGCAGATCCAGCTGCCATCTTGATCTGTGGGCAAACATGTTCCCACGCATCTGCATGGGTCTGACCCAGTCTGGCCAAACCAGTGTCTGGCTCTCCCTGTCGCCAGGGGACACCCCACCAGGAAGTGCCATGCCATTTGCTGCAACCTCTTGGTAATACACACCAACACGGTGGGATACCCCAAGAGTTGGTCACCCTGTATTTGCCATGACTCCTCTCCATGGTGGGACACCACCTGAAGAGTCCATCCCCTCCTATTAGGTCTGGTCCTTTTTCAGGTCAGCCCGACGCCCTGACTAAAATCCAGACCATGAGTCCGAACTCCATTCTCTTTGTCAGGACACCCCTTTGGGAATCAGTAGCTGGTCTTTCCGACGATGGGACCTCTTCTCTTCCTTCTGACTCACTCTTGGGCTGTGTTCTTAAAAGCAGGAACAAATTGGATCCACAAGGCCTGATGTTTCTGGGCCTTAGTACAAACCCCCTGATTAAGAGGTATGGCCCTTCCACAGAACGCTTTCGTATAATACTTTTTTCAGCTTGACCTCCTTTGCTAGAACTCTTCCAAATGGTTAGAAGTCCCATATCTTCCGACATCTTGGTCGGTTTCATGGCCCTAAATCAGCACCGTGACATAAGAGCCATTTGCAGAATGTGTTTGGCCAATAGCCAGTCGCTGCCTGACATATTGGATGCTGATTGCCTCACTGTGCTTCCTGCTAACAGATATGGGGGCTTCTCCCTCATTCATTTCCCAAGTTAATGGCTATGATAATTTGGAGCCAACTGTCTCTGGTTAATCTATCTTTGAGGGGGACTTTAAGAAATATTCCCAAGCAGCTGCAGAAACTCCCTTTGTTTTGGGAAAGTTTCCTGTCTTCTCCCACCCCATGCGAACTGCCTACATTTTCATCTGATGACAGGAAAACATGGCATCTGCAAATCTGTCCAAATTGAGAAGCCAAGCATTAGGACTGGGGAGTCCTTTTTCTCTGCCTTCTAGTGGCACCTCACCTCTTCTGCCTCCACCTCCTCCTGTTTCTGCACCACTTTGGGTTCAGCCTACCTAACTGGTTCCTATAGCATCCTCAGTGCCTCCAGCACCATTGGCTCCTCCTTCTATCCTTGCAGAGCCTGGATCCTGCTTCAGATTCTGTCGACCTCTCTCTGCCCCTCCCCTGTTCATGCTCTGTGTCTCTCATTCTCTTTAAAATAAATAAACATTAAAAAAAAATACTTTCTGGGGCGCCTGGGTGGCTTGGTCAGTTAAGCATCCGACTTCGGCTCAGGTCATGATCTCACGGTCCGTGAGTTTGAGCCCCACGTCGGGCTCTGTGCTGACCGCTCAGAGCCTGGAGCCTGTTTCAGATTCTGTGTCTCCCTCTCTCTCTGCCCCTCCCCTGTTCATGCTCTGTCTCTCTCTGTCTCAAAAATAAATAAACGTTAAAAAAAAATACTTTCTAAGGTTCTAACAAACTTCTCCAGGTTTAAAAGTGTAAACTGAAATTTCTGACTAATTCGGCTTGTTTGTTTGGTATGTTATATTCTGGTAGAAAGTTGTCACTCAAAATTCCTATTATTAAAGTATTTTGTGTCACAGAAAAAAACGAATTTTCTGTGTAGAAGCCAAGAGCACCCTTTTGGACTTAGACCACCCACTTCAGAGTTCCTCACCGGTGCCCCAGGTAAAAACTGACATGGGGACAAACTGATTGACTTTTAAGTGCACCCAGGTGAAACATAATTCAGTATTTAAACTAATTGAAACTTTTATTCTACCAAGATTTACTGAAGGCCAAATAAGCTCATGTTATTCCTGTTTCAATTTGTTAGCAAAAACATGACTTAAAATAATGGTGAATTTTGTTTGTCTCAAAATTTTCATAGGTTAAGATAGCTTTAAAAGACTTTGGTAACCTGAAATTGTAAAGTTCCGCTTAGATGATAAATGGGATTGAATTCGTTGGACTTCTAGGTCTTTTCCAAATAAGATAAAATATTAACACATTGATTACTAAACATGAGTTTTATCTGGTTTTGACTTCTTATTTCAGAAAAACTAAGAATATTTGGGTACGTCGGAAAACATGCTTTGTGCTTAATTGATTCATAAATTTGCGATCCAAAGAATCTTGGTGCAACAGTTCACAGCTCACAATTGGTTACTGCTTAGTTTTCACTGGAGACTAAGGTTGCTAAGAGTTTACAATTCTGCTTTTCTCTCTGTTAAAAACACAAAGTTTCCTTGGATTGTTCATCGGCTCTTGATAAGAAAATGTAAACAAAGTTGTTTTCTCTTTTCTTTGCCCTGAAAAACCAGTTTCTATGTTTTGTCTTTATCAGGTCTTTAATGATCCATAATCCTATTTAGGCATGTGCTTTAAAACTTTCTAAGGTTTTAGAGGTGCCTGGGTGGTTCAGTCAGTTAAGCATCCAACTTAGGCTCAGGTCATGATCTCACAGGTTGTGAGTTCAAGCCCCGAATTGGGCTCTGTGCTGACAGCTCAGCTGGAGCCTACTTAGGATTCTGCGTCTCCCTCTCTCTTTCTGCCCCTCCCCTGCTCACGCTCTGTCTCTGTCTCTCTCAAAAATAAATAAACATTAAAAAAATAAATAAAAACTTTCTAAAGTTTTAACAAACTTCCCCAGGATTTAAAATTGTAAACTGAAGTCTGTGACTAATTCAGCTTGTTTACTTGATATGTTATATTCTGGGATAAGGACATCACTCAATATTCTGATTATTAAACTGTTTTGTGTCACAGACATAACCAAGTTTTCATGCCAATTGCATCATAATGAACTCTCACCAGATTGTTAACAATGTCTTTGTGATTTATATTGTTCTGATGCTCTTGCAAAATGAATTTTGTCTTCAAGGAGATTTATAAAAAGGGCTTTTGACAAATACAGGTATTTGACATCTTTAAGATCATAAAACTGAAATGGGTAAGAACCTCCAGAACTAACTAAAAAGCTGCATTCTAACTGAACGAGAATTAGTAACATGAAACTAAGTGAATTGGGGAAAATTATTACAGTTTTTGTAACTCTTGTTTGAAACATTGCTGGTTCTGTAATGTTTGCTCTTCCAGATTAAGGAAACTTTCTCTTAAGATATCTATGACTTACAGAAATGTGGTATTCGTTTGTAAACAAATTGAAGTATTTAATTTTTCTCTCTATCTGAACCCTTTGAAGTTCAAAAAGTCTCAGTGAGTATCCTTTCTTCCATGGTAATCATAGTCATTTGCATTAAGTTCAATAAGAATCTGTTCTCCTTTTAACAGGAAACCATTGGAAACACTAGTTCTTTTACCAAGGTTTAGACTGGAATGCCATATCTGAGAAAGACATGCATAGACTCAGATGACCAGGCAGCTTTAAGGAACTGAGGTTGACTTTATGAAACACGGAGTCATAAAGTCCCTTGGAAATGTTGGCCTGATACCCTGCTTACAGAGTTCCCAGCAGCCTTACCAGGTGAGTAAAGAATGTCACTTCCTGGGGCGCCTGGGTGGCGCAGTCGGTTAAGCGTCCGACTTCAGCCAGGTCACGATCTCGCGGTCTGTGAGTTCGAGCCCCGCGTCAGGCTCTGGGCTGATGGCTCGGAGCCTGGAGCCTGTTTCCGATTCTGTGTCTCCCTCTCTCTCTGCCCCTCCCCCGTTCATGCTCTGTCTCTCTCTGTCCCAAAAATAAAAAAAAAAAAAGAATGTCACTTCCTGGCAGGTGCAGGAACCTCAGGATACTTTGGGGACCTCGAAGAGGAAATCGCCCAAATCTATACGTATTGGAGGTATGTCTGATGACAAGTATTTGGCTTGGCTTCTGGCCTAGAGAGGCTACTAACAGTTCAATTGAGATTCCTCATGAAAAGTTCCAGCGAAGCAGATTTTAAAACATCTATAAGGCCAAATGCTATTCTTCCTGGGCTTGCATAAATAATTAGGCCAAGGGGCGCCTGGGTGGTTCAGTCAGTTAAGCATCTGACTCTTGGTTTCAGCTCAGGTCATGATATTAGGTATGTATATCTAATATGTCAAGGCATTGTAAGACAGCCAGTTGGTTAGGCCTATACATACAGGGGTTGAACCACAGGAAAGATCCCCAAAAGTATAAATCTGGGAGTATATTTATTATAGCTGCCCAATTGCCACCTTTCCCTGAGAAAGGCAGAAAAAAGTTAATCTTCCTAATGTAAGCAAATTTTCCTTAGGAAGAAAAGGGAAGGTCTCTGAGTTCTTACCCTTTGGAATGTAAATAAATGTCTCAGGGAGAGAAGATTAACTTTACAGAGGGAAAGATTAATTTTACAGCTTTACAATCTCAATCCTGAATGTCTCCAAGGCTCAGAGTTTTATACCTCTTTGAAATAGAAACATAAACTTCCTGGGAATTCTCTAACAATCTAATCTCTTAACAATCATTTAACTTCCAAACCTTGCCGTTTAATCCAGGTTCTGGTTTTCTTGACTTAGAAAGCCGTGATCACGCAGAAAAATGAATATATACACTTCTTGGTAATACACAGTAAAACAAGCCAAAATATTCAATATTTTCAGCCCTTGTTAATATCTGACACCTCCTAAAATACTGGCTTTCGCACTCTTTCTAGAGAGCCCTGGGAATTCCTCAGAGGTGCCTCAGATGCCTCTTTTCAGGGGAGCATTTAGAGGTGCATAGTGAGCAGGGCTCTGAAACCCCAATTCCTGCTTCAAGCACAGCCCATATGCTCTCATATTTGGGGTTTCCAATTATGTTTTTTAAAGATAAGACTCTACAAAAAAACAAAACAAAACAAAAACTTGAAATCCATTGGAAGAAAAAAAAAAAAAACACTGAAAAATCTTAAGCAACCTAAATAAAAATCCTGTCTTACAGAAACAGACATGGTTCCATTGACATTTTCGCTTAAATTTCCTTGGCTTGGTACTCTTACTTGCATTAATGTGAAACTTATAAAATACACAACACCATAAAATTAACCAATTATTTCTGGGGCTCCTCATATTGTTCACAGGTACTCAGAAAGTTCTTGATGTTCTGTCTGTTGATGTCCTATGTACACAATGCCACTTGAAAAAAGACACTAAGTGTCTTCCATGAAAGCACCAACCTATCCAGTACCCAATTTTCTAATGTTGATACTCCCTAAACAGGGCTGCAATTCTTTTTTTTTGGCGGGGGGGGGGGGGGGGGGGGGGGGGG